>NC_086452.1:92690602-93008102 GCF_028390025.1 Pseudophryne corroboree
AACATGAGGGGAGCTTTAGGTGGCCAGTTTCTTTGGTTCGATCTTGTTGGGGTTTCTTGTGATAAAGTATCAGGACACTGGGGCATACTCTGTACACATAGCTCAGGTAAATCATTCGGGTTTTCAACCACAGATAGATCCTTTCAAGATAGGGCTGATTAGTCGCCACTCTTTTCCTGGTTCATCTGTAGAGATGTGCCCTGTGGGCACATCTGTGGTGGTGTCCCTAGCTGGGGACAGCGCTGGGGCAGCTTGTCTGTCCCCAGCGCTGGGTGCGTGGCGGCGGGTGTCCGGTGCAGGGATTACCCTTTTCCCTGCACCGGACCAGAGGCTTTTGAATCTTGGCGCCCTCCGGGAGCCAATCGCGGCTCCCGGAGCGGCAGCCAATCAGAGAGGGACGCGGCGAGCCAATCGGCGCTCGCCGCGTCATAGGCCCCGCCCCCGGCGTCTGATGTCAGACGCCGGGCGGGAGCCGAAGGGACCGCGCGCGCGGAAGAGCGCGAAGAAAGAAGACGGGCGGGAGCAGCGGAGATCGTCGGCGCGCAGGAGCGCAGAAGATAGTCCGGCGCGGAGGAGAAGACGACGGCCGTGGGAAGAAGAGCTCCGGTGGCCGCTGAAGAGGCCGGAAGACGTCGGGCTCCGGGAAGATGTCCAGCGGCGGCTGGACGCGGCGAAGAGACGGCGGCGCCGCTGGCCAGGACGGGCCAGCGGCAGAAGAATGCATCCAGGCCGAGAAGGCTGCAGTGGTGGGAAGCAATTGAGCTGTGCAGTTCCCCACTGCAGCCTTCTCCACCGCAGGTAGGCCCTTCTAAGGTGCCCCCTTCTCTCCTCCCTAGACCACCGGGTGTTCGGGCATTAGGCCCGTGGGCAGAGTCAGGCCCTCTCGGCCTGTGGGCATTCAGTCGGGCCCTCCCGGCCCGTGGGCACAAGCGTGGTCGGCTCTCTGGGTCCAAGGCCACGTGCAGCCGGGGTTCCACCCGGCCCGTGGCCCAAGTACCCAGACCCGACCACATTGATAGGGGGTTTGGGCATTAGGTCCAAGCCACCTCAAAGCGCCGCAGTAGGCGGGCACTAGGCCCGGGGGCAGTTCAGGCATTAGGCCTGTGGGGACATTAGAGGGCAGTAGGCCCTAGTGTAATTGTGGCCAATTAGGGATACATTAAGGTGACCTTGGGCACAAGGCCCAGGTCACCCAATGGGCAGCAAGTTAGGCGGGCGCTAGGCCTGTGGGCGAAGTCAGGCCTGCGGCCTGTGTGCAGTTAGGGGGCGCTAGGCCCAGTGAATAAGAGCCCCGAGGTGAGTACAGGTGGCCCTGGGCACTAGGCCCAGGCCACCCCGAGGTATTTAGGAAGGCAGAGCTGAGGCCCACATGAGGGAAGGCACAGGAGGTGGGTAGGCCGTGCGGTGCCCACCCCCGTCCAGCGGCAGGTAGGGATTAAAAAGGGACAGCACTGTTTTATATTGTATTTCCGATGTGTGTTGTTACCGTGCAGGGTGAATTGCTGTTATAATGTTTGTGCATAGTTATGTCGCACCACACCCACAGAGCTAGTTTGAGGGCTCTGCCGTTATAGTTAGTATAGGGTGTGACACTAGGTCTAGTTAGGCCCTGCACGGCTGTTTCTTTCTTTTGCCTCCTTACAGGGACCTGTACTGGAGAAGATCGGAGTACCGGAGTGTAAGACGGTGAGTAACCACGGTCTGAGTGTTTGGTTGTGTTCCTTTCTATCTCCCTTCCTTCAGGGCAACGGTGAGCCTTGCACGGCTGTGCAAGGCGGAATTTCCACCTGGTGCGAAAGTGCCGATAGGTGAAATTCGGGCTCTGAGGCGGACGCCAATGATGATCCCCACCTAGCCCGAAAGCACTATTTTTCTAGAGGTCGGAGGGCGTTTCGGTCCACAGGTAGGAGGACGGCACTCAGCAATCTCTTTCCTCCTAGGTCGTCGTGTCCGGGTCCGACGGAAGAGTTGCCAGGTCCGTTGAAGGTTCCGGTACCTGAAGGTGAGAGAGAGCGGCGCCTGGTGAGTACAGAGTCTACACCTGCACGGCAGCAGGCACCACCACACGCACAGCAGCCGCACCTCTCACACTTGGCGTAGTCGGCAGGATAAAAGAGACCGGATCACGGACACGATGTGGAACGCCACCAAGAAGACCTCCCTGCAGACGGCTCCGGAGAAGACTCACCCCCGGATGTGTGTGGACCAGAGCGACTGGGTGACGGTGTCTGGGGCAGACATCCTGAAGATGGTGCAGCGGTCGGTCCAGCGTGGAAAAGAAGAGCGCCGGGAGAAGGGGCGCAAGAAAGCCGCTGTGACGCCCTGCAAGAGATGTCGGCAGACAGGGCACTTTGCCAGCGAGTGCACTTGGCGAGAGACGTCCCCAAAGAAGGTGGTCCAGGAAGCGGACCGAAGACGTCAGCAGGGCCAAGTGAAGAAGGAGTCCCGATGTTTGCTCTGCGGAAACTACGGGCATGAGCACAACAGTTGTCCTTGGGACGAAGAGTTGAGCGAAGACGAGGTTGATTCCCGGTGTGAAAGCTGTGGAGATCCCCGACATCGGCTCCTGGAATGTCCATGGACTGAAGACAGGACGGACTACGAGGCCACGGTGAAGCAGATGACGGAGTCTCGTCATCAGCTTTGGGACCGGGTGGCTGCAGAGCCTGTGTGTGCGCTCTGCGAGGCGAGAGGACATGCGCTTCCCGATTGTCCGTGGAATGAAGACCGGATGATTGCGGATGGTCACGCCCAGAGATGGGAGGAGGAAACCGGGGAAATGGAGCGGAAGACCCTGCTTGAAGGTAGTTCGCAGGTACCCATTTCCTCTGAGCCAGAACCAACGGGTGAAGATTCCCCAGTGAAGGAGGTGGACCAGGAACCCGTCTTGGAGAAGGTGGCAGTGGCCCTCCCTTGTTGGAAGTGTCGGCGACCAGGACATGCGGCCAGTGAGTGCCCCTGGGAAGATGCTGCGGACCTACTCTGTCCCAAGAAAGTGACCCCAGTAAGGCAGAATCCTTTCCCGCATGAGGCGGAGGTGGACGACTGGGAGGTGAAGAGACCACGCTGCGAAGAAAAGCGTGAAGACCCAGTGACGGAGACGTCCGGAATCTACCCGCGATGGAACCGTCCACGTCCAGGACGTGCGGAACAGGAGTGTCCTGGGTACCAAAAGATGCCAGCGGAAGCGAAGGTGTACGCTGAGGAAGTCACGATGCCAGCGGAAGCGAAGGAGTACGCTGAGGAAGAAGAGATGCCAGCGGAAGCGAAGGAGTACGCTGAGGAAACAGAGGTGCCAGCGGAAAGGAAGAAGTACGCTGAGGAGGAAAATAATACCCCAGTCCAGATATCGGAGGAAGACTCGGACTACGGTGAGCTGTCCGCCGACGAATCCCTCCCAGAACAGATGGAGGACGACTCTGGCATCGGAAGCGCCGACGAGAGTGACTGGCAGGATCGGGTGGAGTCATGCTCCCAGTTGAATGCCCTCCGCGAAAAGGAGGAGATAGTCCTGGAGCAAGAGTACCTGCCGGGAGTGCCGAAATGGACGGATGTACGGGGACAGGATCGTGATGCCGTGGGAGGACCCGTTCCAGAGGAAGACACAGGACCTTTGGAGATGCCCCACGAGGAAATGCAACATATGGTGGCTGTTGCCCGGGAGGAAACGGATGCCCCGGAGGATTCCGCTGTTGGATGGTGGTCGATACCACACCCGGAAGACAGGGACAAAGCCACAGACGATAACGGAGGTCAAGAGTGGGTGACTGTTGTCCCCGTGGAAGATTCCCCTTGGTGGCCAACGTCGAGCGACCGTGAGGAGATGCCACTCCCCCAGAGGATCCGCCGATGGAGGTCAGGACGTAAGAGGAACCCGGAGCTGGAGATGGAAGGATGTGGGGTCACAGCCTGTCCGGGCTGGACCCTCGAACACAACCTCGCCGAAGGGACCTCGGAATTCCCTGACCCGCGGACAATGGACGTCGTGAGGAACTTTGTAGGGACTACAAAGGAAAAAGGGGGGGGAAATGTAGAGATGTGCCCTGTGGGCACATCTGTGGTGGTGTCCCTAGCTGGGGACAGCGCTGGGGCAGCTTGTCTGTCCCCAGCGCTGGGTGCGTGGCGGCGGGTGTCCGGTGCAGGGATTACCCTTTTCCCTGCACCGGACCAGAGGCTTTTGAATCTTGGCGCCCTCCGGGAGCCAATCGCGGCTCCCGGAGCGGCAGCCAATCAGAGAGGGACGCGGCGAGCCAATCGGCGCTCGCCGCGTCATAGGCCCCGCCCCCGGCGTCTGATGTCAGACGCCGGGCGGGAGCCGAAGGGACCGCGCGCGCGGAAGAGCGCGAAGAAAGAAGACGGGCGGGAGCAGCGGAGATCGTCGGCGCGCAGGAGCGCAGAAGATAGTCCGGCGCGGAGGAGAAGACGACGGCCGTGGGAAGAAGAGCTCCGGTGGCCGCTGAAGAGGCCGGAAGACGTCGGGCTCCGGGAAGATGTCCAGCGGCGGCTGGACGCGGCGAAGAGACGGCGGCGCCGCTGGCCAGGACGGGCCAGCGGCAGAAGAATGCATCCAGGCCGAGAAGGCTGCAGTGGTGGGAAGCAATTGAGCTGTGCAGTTCCCCACTGCAGCCTTCTCCACCGCAGGTAGGCCCTTCTAAGGTGCCCCCTTCTCTCCTCCCTAGACCACCGGGTGTTCGGGCATTAGGCCCGTGGGCAGAGTCAGGCCCTCTCGGCCTGTGGGCATTCAGTCGGGCCCTCCCGGCCCGTGGGCACAAGCGTGGTCGGCTCTCTGGGTCCAAGGCCACGTGCAGCCGGGGTTCCACCCGGCCCGTGGCCCAAGTACCCAGACCCGACCACATTGATAGGGGGTTTGGGCATTAGGTCCAAGCCACCTCAAAGCGCCGCAGTAGGCGGGCACTAGGCCCGGGGGCAGTTCAGGCATTAGGCCTGTGGGGACATTAGAGGGCAGTAGGCCCTAGTGTAATTGTGGCCAATTAGGGATACATTAAGGTGACCTTGGGCACAAGGCCCAGGTCACCCAATGGGCAGCAAGTTAGGCGGGCGCTAGGCCTGTGGGCGAAGTCAGGCCTGCGGCCTGTGTGCAGTTAGGGGGCGCTAGGCCCAGTGAATAAGAGCCCCGAGGTGAGTACAGGTGGCCCTGGGCACTAGGCCCAGGCCACCCCGAGGTATTTAGGAAGGCAGAGCTGAGGCCCACATGAGGGAAGGCACAGGAGGTGGGTAGGCCGTGCGGTGCCCACCCCCGTCCAGCGGCAGGTAGGGATTAAAAAGGGACAGCACTGTTTTATATTGTATTTCCGATGTGTGTTGTTACCGTGCAGGGTGAATTGCTGTTATAATGTTTGTGCATAGTTATGTCGCACCACACCCACAGAGCTAGTTTGAGGGCTCTGCCGTTATAGTTAGTATAGGGTGTGACACTAGGTCTAGTTAGGCCCTGCACGGCTGTTTCTTTCTTTTGCCTCCTTACAGGGACCTGTACTGGAGAAGATCGGAGTACCGGAGTGTAAGACGGTGAGTAACCACGGTCTGAGTGTTTGGTTGTGTTCCTTTCTATCTCCCTTCCTTCAGGGCAACGGTGAGCCTTGCACGGCTGTGCAAGGCGGAATTTCCACCTGGTGCGAAAGTGCCGATAGGTGAAATTCGGGCTCTGAGGCGGACGCCAATGATGATCCCCACCTAGCCCGAAAGCACTATTTTTCTAGAGGTCGGAGGGCGTTTCGGTCCACAGGTAGGAGGACGGCACTCAGCAATCTCTTTCCTCCTAGGTCGTCGTGTCCGGGTCCGACGGAAGAGTTGCCAGGTCCGTTGAAGGTTCCGGTACCTGAAGGTGAGAGAGAGCGGCGCCTGGTGAGTACAGAGTCTACACCTGCACGGCAGCAGGCACCACCACACGCACAGCAGCCGCACCTCTCACACATCTCTTTTCAATTTCACTGTTAGTGAGCTTACAGATGATTCAATTCTGTTCATACTAGAGGTACCTGGGTGTGCATGCCTGTCTGAGTATAGGGGTGGGGTATAGTGTGGAGGTGCTGTTGCTGGAATCACAGGCAGTGAGTTTAACGCTGGTTGTGGTGCCATTGGGTACTCTGGTACAATGGGGAAATAATTTTCCTCATCTCTTCTTCTATTTTCTGCTTCTAATTCTTTTGCTACAGTGATCCAGATGGATACTTGATCTCTACAATTATGCTTAATTATCCAACTCTTGTTACAGGAGGCAAATTTTTCCCATTTCTCTAAGTCTAGTGTCCCTTCTGATGGAAAACCTGCTGTTTTGAAAATTTTTCTTATTCCTTTCAGAGCTTTCCTCCCCTCCCTGTTACTAACAATATCCACGGGTTTGAACCCCTCCTGATGTTGTATTTTAGTAACCCCTTATGAGGGACTTAAAATCTCCTTTCAGAGCTTTCCTCCCCTCCCTGTTACTAACAATATCCACGGGTTTGTCGGGCCCTGACATCTTTACAGACCGCGCTCCCATGCCTGAGTGAACGTGCGCGGAACCCCTCCTGATGTGGTATTTTAGTAACCCCTTATGAGAGAATTAAAATCTCCTTGTGAGACGCTGACTCTGAAGAATCTCTTCTATCCTTGTACCTAAAGAGCTCCTTAAATCCGTCTGTGGACAAATGACTGGGGTTGTAGTGTTGCCCCTTCCTCCCTGTATTGGTGGAAAATCTATTAGTACTGCTCCCCAAGTGAGACCTGCATAATAGATTATTTCTTCTGGATCACTGAGATGCGTCCCTAATATTATTGTTAAGTTACTCCAAGGGTCTATCCCCCTGCCTATACAGACTCCTGCTTGTACCAGTACCCCTGTTGTTCCTTGTGTTCTTGGTAAACTCCCCACTATTCTTGGAATTCGTTCACCTTGTGTCTGGAAAAGTATGTGTCCTGTGCACCGCAGGCAATCATACCTGAGTCTCCTTTCTATTGGGTTTACCATTTAAGTTTATCCCTTGTTTCCTTTCAGACAGTAGCTGTTCTTTGTTACTGACCCTGGTTTCATTGCTTAGCAGACACCCGACTCCCCCCCCACCTTTTCAAAAGCATATTGGCAGAGTACATACAACAGTGCAAGGATCCAAAAACAAGGATGACAAGACAATAAGTGCTATCTTCTAAAAGCCGACCACTTCTTATATCTGATTTCTCTATCTTCTGGATACCCTCTCACTGCTATGTCTGTTATCTGTGTGCACGGCAACTGTTTGAGGCTGTACGGGCAAATGGGTCTTAGACATGGGATTATGTGGTTCCTAGGCCAATAGGTTATGATGTTAGACCAATCATTCTCAATGTAATGTTCCAACAATTCTCTTTTTAAATGACAACCTATTGTACAATAAAATTCATCATCATTTTCCACATAACCAAATGAGACTTCAGTGCTTGTAATTGCCACCAATCTCGGTGCTACAGACCCTTTGTATTTTCTTAACACAACAACACAGGTACAAGATTTGCATACACCTCTTTGGTTATTTATCAATTCAAACTGTTTATCAGCATTAGAATACACCTTGGCCATACGCCACCTTTTAAAAATGTAAAAGTTTTCTGGATATTTGATTAATTCCCCCTGTGCACTTGTGACAAATTAGCTGAAGATATTTACCCACAATTCAACAATATAACATAAATGTATGGTACCTTAAAAAAAATTTCTTCTGACTGACACTGGGTTCTTTAAGATATTCTCTGATCTTCCCGACTGGACTTCCCCAGATTTCAAGAAATGCTGAGTCAAGTGAGCAGGTAGAAATCTACACATTAAATCTCACTTACCGGTTTTTTTTATTAGCGGTTCCTGAAAGATCAGAGGATTTGTTGCCAGTGGAGGAGATGCTGGAATATCCCGGACGATGCTCCCAAAATGTTAGGGTATTTTAACCTCTTCTGGTCTGGTCTATAAACTCTCTTCAGTAATCAGTCAGAATTCTGTTCCTTTAGCAACCGGTTGGAGGTCAATGAATGATAAGATGACACAGATGCATGTGTAACCTTAAGCAAATCATAAATGACCCACTAGGGGCCGTTCACAGGTTTATTTTTATAGCTTAAAGACAAAGGAACCATGTTTGCCAATACATTTAGCTAACCAGAATACACCATGTATGTCTCAGAACCTGAAATACATCAATTGTCATACAATGTTTCAATTGGCAACCAGAACATTCTTGAAATGGTTATTATCTTGTTATTATCAGTCTTTTGGACATAAACTCAAAACATTCTTCTCAAGTAGCCTTGTATTCATCTGGTGTTGCTTTGTCCGCCTTGGATACATTTGATGTTGCCTTGTCCTTGAACAATTTATGCTTTAAACAAGATATTATATTCAAAGTATATAATATTCTGACTAGCTCTGCAATATTTTTAAGGATACATGAACACATTTTGTGATTAACAGTAAATATCTTAATAAATGCGAAAAAAGCGTGAATCAATATATTTGCTATACTGCGGAAGCTCCTACACCATCACTTCCTAGCTTTAATCAGCGTAGGAATGACTTCCTCCGGAATGCCCTTTTCCTTTAGGATCCGGCGTTCAACCGCCATGCCGTCAAACGCAGCCGCGGTAAGTCTTGGAACAGACAGGGCCCCTGCTGCAGCAGGTCCTGTCTGAGCGGCAGAGGCCATGGGTCCTCTGAGATCATGTCTTGAAGTTCTGGGTACCAAACTCTTCTTGGCCAATCCGAAACAATGAGTATAGTTCTTACTCCTCTCCTTCTTATTATCCTCAGTACCTTGGGTATGAGAGGAAGAGGAGGGAATACATAAACCGACTGGTACACCCACGGTGTCACCAGAGCGTCCACAGCTATCGCCTGAGGGTCTCTTGACCTGGCGTAATATCTTTTTAGTTTTTTGTTGAGGCGGGACGCCATCATGTCCACCTTTGGCCGTTCCCAACGGTTTACAATCATTTGGAAGACTTCTGGATGAAGTCCCCACTCTCCCGGGTGGAGGTCATTCCTGCTGAGGAAGTCTGCTTCCCAGTTGTCCACTCCCAGAATGAACACTGCTGACAGTGCTATCACGTGATTCTCCACCCATCGAAGAATCCTTGTGGCTTCTGCCATTGCCACCCTGCTTCTTGTGCCGCCCTGGTGGTTTACATGGGCGACCGCTGTGATGTTGTCTGACTGAATCAGAAACGGTTGATTTTGAAGCAGGGGTTCTGCTTGACTCAGGGCGTTGTAAATTGCATTTAGTTCCAGAATATTTATGTGTAGGGAAGTTTCCTGACTCGACCATTGTCCTTGGAAGTTTCTTCCCTGGGTGACTGCCCCCCAACCTCGAAGGCTTGCATCTGTTGTCACCAGGACCCAGTCCTGTATGCTGAATCTGCGGCCCTCGAGCAGATGAGGACTCTGCAGCCACCACAGCAGAGACACCCTGGCCCTCGGGGACAGGGTGATTAACTGCTGCATCTGGAGATGCGATCCGGACCACTTGTCCAATAGATCCCACTGGAAGATCCGTGCATGGAACCTGCCGAAGGGAATTGCTTTGTAAGAAGCTACCATCTTTCCCAGGACTCGCGTGCAGTGATGCACCGACACCTGCTTTGGTTTCAGGAGGTCCCTGACCAGAGATGATAGTTCCTGGGCATTCTCCTCCGGGAGAAAGATCTTCTTCTGTTCTGTGTCCAGAATCATGCCCAAGAACAGCAGACGCGTCGCAGGAATCAGCTGCGACTTTGGGATATTCAGAATCCAGCCGTGCTGATGCAGCACTTCCTGAGATAGTGCTACGCTGACTAGCAACTGCTCTTTCGATCTCGCCTTTATAAGGAGATCGTCCAAGTACGGAATAAACATGACTCCCTACTTTCGGAGGAGCATCATCATTTCGGCCATTACCTTGGTAAATACCCGCGGTGCCCTGGATAGACCGAACGGCAACGTCTGGAATTGGTAATGACAGTCCTGTACCACAAACCTGAGGTACTCCTGGTGGGGTGGATAAATGGCGACATGCAGGTAAGCATCCTTGATGTCCAACGACACCATAAAATCCCCCTTTTCCAGGCTTGCAATAACCGCCCTGAACGATTCCATCTTGAACTTGAACTTTTTTATATAAATGTTCAAGGATTTTAAATTTAGAATTGGTCTTACCGAACCGTCTGGTTTCGGTACCACAAACATTGTGGAATAGTAACCCCGTCCCTGTTGAAGGAGGGGTACCTTGTTTATCACCTGCTGAAGATACAGCTTGTGAATTGCCGCCAGTACTACCTCCCTTTCTCTGAGAGCAGCAGGCAAGGCTGATTTGAGGTAACGGCGAGGGGGAGTCGCCTCGAACTCCAGCCTGTATCCCTGTGATACAACTTGCAGAACCCAGGGATCCACCTGTGAGCGAGCCCACTGGTCGCTGAAGTTCCGGAGACACGCCCCCACCGCACCTGGCTCCGCCTGTGGAGCCCCAGCGTCATGCGGTGGATTTAGAGGAAGTGGGGGAAGATTTTTGATCCTGGGAACTGGCTGTCTGGTGCAGCTTTTTCCCTCTTCCCCTGCCTCTGGGCAGAAAGGAAGCGCCTCTGACCCGCTTGCTTTTCTGAGGCCGAAAGGACTGTACCTGATAATACGGTGCTTTCTTAGGTTGTGAGGGAATCTGAGGTAAAAATGTCGATTTCCCAGCTGTTGCTGTGGATACGAGGTCCGAGAGACCATCCTCAAACAATTCCTCACCCTTATAAGGCTGAACCTCCATGTGCCTTTTAGAATCAGCATCACCCGTCCACTGCCGTGTCCATAATACCCTCCTGGCAGAAATGGACATTGCATTAATTCTGGATGCCAGCCGGCAAATATCCCTCTGTGCATCCCTCATATACAAGATGACGTCTTTAATATGCTCTATGGTTAGCAAAATAGTATCCCTGTCGAGGGTGTCAATATTATCCGACAGGGTATTAGACCACGCTGCAGCAGCACTACACATCCATGCTGAGGCAATTGCAGGTCTCAGTATAGTACCTGAGTGTGTATATACAGACTTCAGGATCGCCTCCTGCTTTCTATCAGCAGGCTCCTTCAAGGCGGTCGTATCCTGAGACGGCAGTGCCACCTTTTTTGACAAACGTGTGAGCGCCTTATCCACCCTAGGGGATGTTTCCCAACGTGACCTGTCCTCTGGCGGGAAAGGGTACGCCATCAGTAAGTTTTTAGAAATTACCAGTTTCTTATCGGGGGAAGCCCACGCTTCTTCACACACTTCATTCAACTCATCTGATGGGGGAAAAAACACTGGCTGCTTTTTCTCCCCAAACATAATACCCTTTTTAGTAGAGATGAGCGGGTTCGGTTCCTCTGAATCCGAACCCGCCCGAACTTCATGTTTTTTTACACGGGTCCGAGCGACTCGGATCTTCCCGCCTTGCTCGGTTAACCCGAGCGCGCCCGAACGTCATCATCACGCTGTCGGATTCTCGCGAGGCTCGGATTCTATCGCGAGACTCGGATTCTATATAAGGAGCCGCGCGTCGCCGCCATTTTCACACGTGCATTGAGATTGATAGGGAGAGGACGTGGCTGGCGTCCTCTCCGTTTAGAAATAGATAGGAGAGTGAGAGTGAGACACTTCATTTACTGGAGCTTAGGAGGAGTACTCAGAGAGTGCAGAATTTTGCTGATAGTAGTTAGTTAGTTATACTAGTGACTGACCAGTGAGACCACCAGTGCAGTTTTATTATTATTTAATATAATCCGTTCTCTGCCTGAAAAAAACGATACACAGTGACTCAGTCACATACCATATCTGTGCTCAGCCCAGTGTGCTGCATCATCTATGTATAATATCTGACTGTGCTCACACAGCTTAATTGTGGGGGAGACTGGGGAGCAGTTATAGGTTATAGCAGGAGCCAGGAGTACATATTAAACAGTGCACACTTTTGCTGCCAGAGTGCCACTGCCAGTGTGACTGACCAGTGACCTGACCACACTGACCACCAGTATATTGTGATTGTCTGCCTGAAAAAGTTAAACACTCGTCGTGTGACTTGTGTGGTGTTTTTTTATTCTATAAAAAACTAGAGATGAGCGCCTGAAATTTTTCGGGTTTTGTGTTTTGGTTTTGGGTTCGGTTCCGCGGCCGTGTTTTGGGTTCGACCGCGTTTTGGCAAAACCTCACCGAATTTTTTTTGTCGGATTCGGGTGTGTTTTGGATTCGGGTGTTTTTTTCAAAAAACCCTAAAAAACAGCTTAAATCATAGAATTTGGGGGTCATTTTGATCCCAAAGTATTATTAACCTCAAAAACCATAATTTCCACTCATTTTCAGTCTATTCTGAATACCTCACACCTCACAATATTATTTTTAGTCCTAAAATTTGCACTGAGGTCGCTGTGTGAGTAAGATAAGCGACCCTAGTGGCCGACACAAACACCGGGCCCATCTAGGAGTGGCACTGCAGTGTCACGCAGGATGTCCCTTCCAAAAAACCCTCCCCAAACAGCACATGACGCAAAGAAAAAAAGAGGCGCAATGAGGTAGCTGTGTGAGTAAGATTAGCGACCCTAGGGGCCGACACAAACACCGGGCCCATCTAGGAGTGGCACTGCAGTGTCACGCAGGATGTCCCTTCCAAAAAACCCTCCCCAAACAGCACATGACGCAAAGAAAAAAAGAGGCGCAATGAGGTAGCTGACTGTGTGAGTAAGATAAGCGACCCTAGTGGCCGACACAAACACCGGGCCCATCTAGGAGTGTCACTGCAGTGTCACGCAGGATGTCCCTTCCAAAAAAACCCTCCCCAAACAGCACATGACGCAAAGAAAAAAAGAGGCGCAATGAGGTAGCTGACTGTGTGAGTAAGATAAGCGACCCTAGTGGCCGACACAAACACCGGGCCCATCTAGGAGTGGCACTGCAGTGTCACGCAGGATGTCCCTTCCAAAAAACCCTCCCCAAACAGCACATGACGCAAAGAAAAAAAGAGGCGCAATGAGGTAGCTGACTGTGTGAGTAAGATAAGTGACCCTAGTGGCCGACACAAACACCGGGCCCATCTAGGAGTGGCACTGCAGTGTCACGCAGGATGGCCCTTCCAAAAAACCCTCCCCAAACAGCACATGACGCAAAGAAAAAAAGAGGCGCAATGAGGTAGCTGACTGTGTGAGTAAGATAAGCGACCCTAGTGGCCGACACAAACACCGGGCCCATCTAGGAGTGGCACTGCAGTGTCACGCAGGATGTCCCTTCCAAAAAACCCTCCCCAAACAGCACATGACGCAAAGAAAAAAAGAGGCGCAATGAGGTAGCTGACTGTGTGAGTAAGATAAGCGACCCTAGTGGCCGACACAAACACCGGGCCCATCTAGGAGTGGCACTGCAGTGTCACGCAGGATGTCCCTTCCAAAAAACCCTCCCCAAACAGCACATGACGCAAAGAAAAAAAGAGGCGCAATGAGGTAGCTGACTGTGTGAGTAAGATAAGCGACCCTAGTGGCCGACACAAACACCGGGCCCATCTAGGAGTGGCACTGCAGTGTCACGCAGGATGTCCCTTCCAAAAAACCCTCCCCAAACAGCACATGACGCAAAGAAAAAAAGAGGCGCAATGAGGTAGCTGACTGTGTGAGTAAGATAAGCGACCCTAGTGGCCGACACAAACACCGGGCCCATCTAGGAGTGGCACTGCAGTGTCACGCAGGATGGCCCTTCCAAAAAACCCTCCCCAAACAGCACATGACGCAAAGAAAAATAAAAGAAAAAAGAGGTGCAAGATGGAATTGTCCTTGGGCCCTCCCACCCACCCTTATGTTGTATAAACAGGACATGCACACTTTAACCAACCCATCATTTCAGTGACAGGGTCTGCCACACGACTGTGACTGATATGACGGGTTGGTTTGGACCCCCCCAAAAAAAGAAGCAATTAATCTCTCCTTGCACAAACTGGCTCTACAGAGGCAAGATGTCCACCTCATCATCATCCTCTGATATATCACCGTGTACATCCCCCTCCTCACAGATTATCAATTCGTCCCCACTGGAATCCACCATCTCAGCTCCCTGTGTACTTTGTGGAGGCAATTGCTGCTGGTCAATGTCTCCGCGGAGGAATTGATTATAATTCATTTTAATGAACATCATCTTCTCCACATTTTCTGGATGTAACCTCGTACGCCGATTGCTGACAAGGTGAGCGGCGGCACTAAACACTCTTTCGGAGTACACACTTGTGGGAGGGCAACTTAGGTAGAATAAAGCCAGTTTGTGCAAGGGCCTCCAAATTGCCTCTTTTTCCTGCCAGTATAAGTACGGACTGTGTGACGTGCCTACTTGGATGCGGTCACTCATATAATCCTCCACCATTCTTTCAATGTTGAGAGAATCATATGCAGTGACAGTAGACGACATGTCCGTAATCGTTGTCAGGTCCTTCAGTCCGGACCAGATGTCAGCATCAGCAGTCGCTCCAGACTGCCCTGCATCACCGCCAGCGGGTGGGCTCGGAATTCTGAGCCTTTTCCTCGCACCCCCAGTTGCGGGAGAATGTGAAGGAGGAGATGTTGACAGGTCGCGTTCCGCTTGACTTGACAATTTTCTCACCAGCAGGTCTTTCAACCCCAGCAGACTTGTGTCTGCCGGAAAGAGAGATCCAAGGTAGGCTTTAAATCTAGGATCGAGCACGGTGGCCAAAATGTAGTGCTCTGATTTCAACAGATTGACCACCCGTGAATCCTTGTTAAGCGAATTAAGGGCTCCATCCACAAGTCCCACATGCCTAGCGGAATCGCTCCGTGTTAGCTCCTCCTTCAATGTCTCCAGCTTCTTCTGCAAAAGCCTGATGAGGGGAATGACCTGACTCAGGCTGGCAGTGTCTGAACTGACTTCACGTGTGGCAAGTTCAAAGGGCATCAGAACCTTGCACAACGTTGAAATCATTCTCCACTGCGCTTGAGACAGGTGCATTCCACCTCCTATATCGTGCTCAATTGTATAGGCTTGAATGGCCTTTTGCTGCTCCTCCAACCTCTGAAGCATATAGAGGGTTGAATTCCACCTCGTTACCACTTCTTGCTTCAGATGATGGCAGGGCAGGTTCAGTAGTTTTTGGTGGTGCTCCAGTCTTCTGTACGTGGTGCCTGTACGCCGAAAGTGTCCCGCAATTCTTCTGGCCACCGACAGCATCTCTTGCACGCCCCTGTCGTTTTTTAAAAAATTCTGCACCACCAAATTCAAGGTATGTGCAAAACATGGGACGTGCTGGAATTTGCCCATATTTAATGCACACACAATATTGCTGGCGTTGTCCGATGCCACATATCCACAGGAGAGTCCAATTGGGGTAAGCCATTCCGCGATGATCTTCCTCAGTTGCCGTAAGAGGTTTTCAGCTGTGTGCGTATTCTGGAAACCGGTGATACAAAGCGTAGCCTGCCTAGGAAAGAGTTGGCGTTTGCGAGATGCTGCTACTGGTGCCGCCGCTGCTGTTCTTGCGGCGGGAGTCCATACATCTACCCAGTGGGCTGTCACAGTCATATAGTCCTGACCCTGCCCTGCTCCACTTGTCCACATGTCCGTGGTTAAGTGGACATTGGGTCCAGCTGCATTTTTTAGGACACTGGTGAGTCTTTTTCTGAGGTCCGTGTACATTTTCGGTATCGCCTGCCTAGAGAAGTGGAACCTAGATGGTATTTGGTAACGGGGGCACACTGCCTCAATAAATTGTCTAGTTCCCTGTGAACTAACGGCGGATACCGGACGCACGTCTAACACCAACATAGTTGTCAAGGCCTCAGTTATCCGCTTTGCAGCAGGATGACTGCTGTGATATTTCATCTTCCTCGCAAAGGACTGTTGAACAGTCAATTGCTTACTGGAAGTAGTACAAGTGGGCTTACGACTTCCCCTCTGGGATGACCATCGACTCCCAGCAGCAACAACAGCAGCGCCAGCAGCAGTAGGCGTTACACGCAAGGATGCATCGGAGGAATCCCAGGCAGGAGAGGACTCGTCAGAATTGCCAGTGACATGGCCTGCAGGACTATTGGCATTCCTGGGGAAGGAGGAAATTGACACTGAGGGAGTTGGTGGGGTGGTTTGCGTGAGCTTGGTTACAAGAGGAAGGGATTTACTGGTCAGTGGACTGCTTCCGCTGTCACCCAAAGTTTTTGAACTTGTCACTGACTTATTATGAATGCGCTGCAGGTGACGTATAAGGGAGGATGTTCCGAGGTGGTTAACGTCCTTACCCCTACTTATTACAGCTTGACAAAGGGAACACACGGCTTGACACCTGTTGTCCGCATTTCTGTTGAAATAGTTCCACACCGAAGAGCTGATTTTTTTGGTATTTTCACCAGGCATGTCAACGGCCATATTCCTCCCACGGACAACAGGTGTCTCCCCGGGTGCCTGACTTAAACAAACCACCTCACCATCAGAATCCTCCTGGTCAATTTCCTCCCCAGCGCCAGCAACACCCATATCCTCCTCATCCTGGTGTACTTCAACACTGACATCTTCAATCTGACTATCAGGAACTGGACTGCGGGTGCTCCTTCCAGCACTTGCAGGGGGCGTGCAAATGGTGGAAGGCGCATGCTCTTCACGTCCAGTGTTGGGAAGGTCAGGCATCGCAACCGACACAATTGGACTCTCCTTGTGGATTTGGGATTTCGAAGAACGCACAGTTCTTTGCGGTGCTACTGCTTTTGCCAGCTTGAGTCTTTTCATTTTTCTAGCGAGAGGCTGAGTGCCTCCATCCTCATGTGAAGCTGAACCACTAGCCATGAACATAGGCCAGGGCCTCAGCCGTTCCTTGCCACTCCGTGTGGTAAATGGCATATTGGCAAGTTTACGCTTCTCCTCCGACAATTTTATTTTAGGTTTTGGAGTCCTTTTTTTACTGATATTTGGTGTTTTGGATTTGACATGCTCTGTACTATGACATTGGGCATCGGCCTTGGCAGACGACGTTGCTGGCATTTCATCGTCTCGGCCATGACTAGTGGCAGCAGCTTCAGCACGAGGTGGAAGTGGATCTTGATCTTTCCCTAATTTTGGAACCTCAACATTTTTGTTCTCCATATTTTAATAGGCACAACTAAAAGGCACCTCAGGTAAACAATGGAGATGGATGGATACTAGTATACAATTATGAATGGACTGCCGAGTGCCGACACAGAGGTAGCTACAGCCGTGGACTACCGTACTGTACTGTGTCTGCTGCTAATATAGACTGGATGATAATGAGATGTAGTATGTATGTATAAAGAAGAAAGAAAAAAAAACCACGGGTAGGTGGTATACAATTATGGACGGACTGCCGAGTGCCGACACAGAGGTAGCTACAGCCGTGGACTACCGTACTGTACTGTGTCTGCTGCTAATATAGACTGGTTGATAATGAGATGTAGTATGTATGTATAAAGAAGAAAGAAAAAAAAACCACGGGTAGGTAGTATACAATTATGGATGGACTGCCGAGTGCCGACACAGAGGTAGCTACAGCCGTGGACTACCGTACTGTACTGTGTCTGCTGCTAATATAGACTGGTTGATAATGAGATGTAGTATGTATGTATAAAGAAAGAAAAAAAAACCACGGGTAGGTGGTATACAATTATGGATGGACTGCCGAGTGCCGACACAGAGGTAGCTACAGCCGTGGACTACCGTACTGTACTGTGTCTGCTGCTAATATAGACTGGATGATAATGAGATGTAGTATGTATAAAGAAGAAAGAAAAAAAAAACACGGGTAGGTGGTATACAATTATGGATGGAC
This sequence comes from Pseudophryne corroboree, assembly GCF_028390025.1. Taxonomy (NCBI): domain Eukaryota; kingdom Metazoa; phylum Chordata; class Amphibia; order Anura; family Myobatrachidae; genus Pseudophryne; species Pseudophryne corroboree. Next base: position 92,708,381 of record NC_086452.1, read on the forward strand.
TGCCGAGTGCCGACACAGAGGTAGCTACAGCCGTGGACTACCGTACTGTACTGTGTCTGCTGCTAATATAGACTGGTTGATAATGAGATGTAGTATGTATGTATAAAGAAGAAAGAAAAAAAAACCACGGGTAGGTGGTATACAATTATGGATGGACTGCCGAGTGCCGACACAGAGGTAGCTACAGCCGTGGACTACCGTACTGTACTGTGTCTGCTGCTAATATAGACTGGATGATAATGAGCTGTAGTATGTATAAAGAAGAAAGAAAAAAAAACCACGGGTAGGTGGTATACAATTATGGATGGACTGCCGAGTGCCGACACAGAGGTAGCTACAGCCGTGGACTACCGTACTGTACTGTGTCTGCTGCTAATATAGACTGGTTGATAATGAGATGTAGTATGTATGTATAAAGAAGAAAGAAAAAAAAACCACGGGTAGGTGGTATACAATTATGGATGGACTGCCGAGTGCCGACACAGAGGTAGCTACAGCCGTGGACTACCGTACTGTACTGTGTCTGCTGCTAATATAGACTGGATAATAATGAGATGTAGTATGTATAAAGAAGAAAGAAAAAAAAAACCACGGGTAGGTGGTATACAATTATGGATGGACTGCCGAGTGCCGACACAGAGGTAGCTACAGCCGTGGACTACCGTACTGTACTGTGTCTGCTGCTAATATAGACTGGATGATAATGAGATGTAGTATGTATGTATAAAGAAGAAAGAAAAAAAAACCACGGGTAGGTGGTATACAATTATGGATGGACTGCCGAGTGCCGACACAGAGGTAGCTACAGCCGTGGACTACCGTACTGTACTGTGTCTGCTGCTAATATAGACTGGATGATAATGAGATGTAGTATGTATAAAGAAGAAAGAAAAAAAAACCACGGGTAGGTGGTATACAAGTATGGATGGACTGCCGAGTGCCGACACAGAGGTAGCTACAGCCGTGGACTACCGTACTGTACTGTGTCTGCTGCTAATATAGACTGGTTGATAATGAGATGTAGTATGTATGTATAAAGAAGAAAGAAAAAAAAAACACGGGTAGGTGGTATACAATTATGGACGGACTGCCGAGTGCCGACACAGAGGTAGCTACAGCCGTGGACTACCGTACTGTACTGTGTCTGCTGCTAATATAGACTGGATGATAATGAGATGTAGTATGTATAAAGAAGAAAGAAAAAAAAAACCACGGGTAGGTGGTATACAATTATGGATGGACTGCCGAGTGCCGACACAGAGGTAGCTACAGCCGTGGACTACCGTACTGTACTGTGTCTGCTGCTAATATAGACTGGATGATAATGAGATGTAGTATGTATAAAGAAGAAAGAAAAAAAAAACACGGGTAGGTGGTATACAATTATGGATGGACTGCCGAGTGCCGACACAGAGGTAGCTACAGCCGTGAACTACCGTACTGTGTCTGCTGCGACTGGATGATAAATAATGATATAAAAAATATATATATATCACTACTGCAGCCGGACAGGTATATATTATATAATGACGGACCTGCTGGACACTGTCTGTCAGCAGAATGAGTTTTTTATAGAATAAAAAAAAAAAACACCACACAAGTCACACGACGAGTGTTTAACTTTTTCAGGCAATCACAATATAGTATACTATACTGGTGGTCAGTGTGGTCAGGTCACTGGTCAGTCACACTGGCAGTGGCACTCCTGCCTGCAGCAAAAGTGTGCACTGTTTAATTTTAATAATATGTATGTACTCCTGGCTCCTGCTATAACCTATAACTGCTCCCCAGTCTCACCCACAATTAAGCTGTGTGAGCACAGTCAGATATTATACATAGATGATGCAGCACACTGGGCTGAGCACAGATATGGTAAGTGACTGAGTCACTGTGTATCGTTTTTTTCAGGCAGAGAACGGATTATATTAAATAAAACTGCACTGGTGGTCACTGGTCAGTGGTCAGTCACTAGTAAACTCTGCACTCTCTAGTACTCCTAAGCTCCAGTAAATCAAGTGTCTCTGTCTCAATCTCACTCTCTCTCTTCTAATCTAAATGGAGAGGACGCCAGCCACGTCCTCTCCCTATCAATCTCAATGCACGTGTGAAAATGGCGGCGACGCGCGGCTCCTTATATAGAATCCGAGTCTCGCGAAAGAATCCGAGCCTCGCGAGAATCCGACAGCGTCATGATGACGTTCGGGCGCGCTCGGGTTAACCGAGCAAGGCGGGAAGATCCGAGTCGCTCGGACCCGTGTAAAAAAACATGAAGTTCGGGCGGGTTCGGATTCCGAGGAACCGAACCCGCTCATCTCTATAAAAAACTCATTCTGCTGACAGACAGTGTCCAGCAGGTCCGTCATTATATAATATATACCTGTCCGGCAGCAGTAGTGATATATATATATTTTTTATATCATTATTTATCATCCAGTCTATACTAGCAGCAGACACAGTACGGTAGTTCACGGCTGTAGCTACCTCTGTGTCGGCACTCGGCAGTCCATCCATAATTGTATACCACCTACCCGTGGTTTTTTTTTTCTTTCTTCTTTATACATACTACATCTCATTATCATCCAGTCTATATTAGCAGCAGACACAGTACAGTACGGTAGTCCACGGCTGTAGCTATCTCTGTGTCGGCACTCGGCAGTCCATCCATAATTGTATACCACCACCTACCCGTGGTTTTTTTTTTCTTTCTTCTTTATACATAATACATCTCATTATCATCCAGTCTATATTAGCAGCAGACACAGTACGGTAGTCCACGGCTGTAGCTACCTCTGTGTCGGCACTCGGCAGTCCATCCATAATTGTATACCACCTACCCGTGGTTTTTTTTTTCTTTCTTCTTTATACATACTACATCTCATTATCAACCAGTCTATATTAGCAGCAGACACAGTATGGTAGTCCACGGCTGTAGCTACCTCTGTGTCGGCACTCGGCAGTCCATCCATAATTGTATACCACCTACCTGTGGTTTTTTTTTTCTTTCTTCTTTATACATACTACATCTCATTATCATCCAGTCTATATTAGCAGCAGACACAGTACGGTAGTCCACGGCTGTAGCTACCTCTGTGTCGGCACTCGGCAGTCCATCCATAATTGTATACCACCTACCCGTGGTTTTTTTTTCTTTCTTCTTTATACATACTACATCTCATTATCATCCAGTCTATATTAGCAGCAGACAGAGTACGGTAGTCCACGGCTGTAGCTACCTCTGTGTCGGCACTCGGCAGTCCATCCATAATTGTATACCACCTACCCGTGGTTTTTTTTTCTTTCTTCTTTATACATACTACATCTCATTATCATCCAGTCTATATTAGCAGCAGACACAGTACGGTAGTCCACGGCTGTAGCTACCTCTGTGTCGGCACTCGGCAGTCCATCCATAATTGTATACCACCTACCCGTGGTTTTTTTTTTCTTTCTTTTTTATACATACTACATCTCATTATCAACCAGTCTATATTAGCAGCAGACACAGTACGGTAGTCCACGGCTGTAGCTACCTCTGTGTCGGCACTCGGCAGTCCATCCATAATTGTATACCACCTACCCGTGGTTTTTTTTTTCTTTCTTCTTTATACATACTACATCTCATTATCAACCAGTCTATATTAGCAGCAGACACAGTACAGTAGTCCACGGCTGTAGCTACCTCTGTGTCGGCACTCGGCAGTCCATCCATAATTGTATACCACCTACCCGTGTTTTTTTTTTCTTTCTTCTTTATACATACTACATCTCATTATCATCCAGTCTATATTAGCAGCAGACACAGTACGGTAGTCCACGGCTGTAGCTACCTCTGTGTCGGCACGCGGCAGTCCATCCATAATTGTACACTAGTATCCATCCATCTCCATTGTTTACCTGAGGTGCCTTTTAGTTGTGCCTATTAAAATATGGAGAACAAAAATGTTGAGGTTCCAAAATTAGGGAAAGATCAAGATCCACTTCCACCTCGTGCTGAAGCTGCTGCCACTAGTCATGGCCGAGACGATGAAATGCCAGCAACGTCGTCTGCCAAGGCCGATGCCCAATGTCATAGTACAGAGCATGTCAAATCCAAAACACCAAATATCAGTAAAAAAAGGACTCCAAAACATAAAATAAAATTGTCGGAGGAGAAGCGTAAACTTGCCAATATGCCATTTACCACACGGAGTGGCAAGGAACGGCTGAGGCCCTGGCCTATGTTCATGGCTAGTGGTTCAGCTTCACATGAGGATGGAAGCACTCAGCCTCTCGCTAGAAAAATGAAAAGACTCAAGCTGGCAAAAGCAGTAGCACCGCAAAGAACTGTGCGTTCTTCGAAATCCCAAATCCACAAGGAGAGTCCAATTGTGTCGGTTGCGATGCCTGACCTTCCCAACACTGGACGTGAAGAGCATGCGCCTTCCACCATTTGCACGCCCCCTGCAAGTGCTGGAAGGAGCACCCGCAGTCCAGTTCCTGATAGTCAGATTGAAGATGTCAGTGTTGAAGTACACCAGGATGAGGAGGATATGGGTGTTGCTGGCGCTGGGGAGGAAATTGACCAGGAGGATTCTGATGGTGAGGTGGTTTGTTTAAGTCAGGCACCCGGGGAGACACCTGTTGTCCGTGGGAGGAATATGGCCGTTGACATGCCTGGTGAAAATACCAAAAAAATCAGCTCTTCGGTGTGGAAGTATTTCAACAGAAATGCGGACAACAGGTGTCAAGCCGTGTGTTGCCTTTGTCAAGCTGTAATAAGTAGGGGTAAGGACGTTAACCACCTCGGAACATCCTCCCTTATACGTCACCTGCAGCGCATTCATAATAAGTCAGTGACAAGTTCAAAAACTTTGGGCGACAGCGGAAGCAGTCCACTGACCAGTAAATCCCTTCCTCTTGTAACCAAGCTCACGCAAACCACCCCACCAACTCCCTCAGTGTCAATTTCCTCCTTCCCCAGGAATGCCAATAGTCCTGCAGGCCATGTCACTGGCAATTCTGATGATTCCTCTCCTGCCTGGGATTCCTCCGATGCATCCTTGCGTGTAACGCCTACTGCTGCTGGCGCTGCTGTTGTTGCTGCTGGGAGTCGATGGTCATCCCAGAGGGGAAGTCGTAAGCCCACTTGTACTACTTCCAGTAAGCAATTGACTGTTCAACAGTCCTTTGCGAGGAAGATGAAATATCACAGCAGTCATCCTGCTGCAAAGCGGATAACTGAGGCCTTGACAACTATGTTGGTGTTAGACGTGCGTCCGGTATCCGCCGTTAGTTCACAGGGAACTAGACAATTTATTGAGGCAGTGTGCCCCCGTTACCAAATACCATCTAGGTTCCACTTCTCTAGGCAGGCGATACCGAGAATGTACACGGACGTCAGAAAAAGACTCACCAGTGTCCTAAAAAATGCAGTTGTACCCAATGTCCACTTAACCACGGACATGTGGACAAGTGGAGCAGGGCAGGGTCAGGACTATATGACTGTGACAGCCCACTGGGTAGATGTATGGACTCCCGCCGCAAGAACAGCAGCGGCGGCACCAGTAGCAGCATCTCGCAAACGCCAACTCTTTCCTAGGCAGGCTACGCTTTGTATCACCGGTTTCCAGAATACGCACACAGCTGAAAACCTCTTACGGCAACTGAGGAAGATCATCGCGGAATGGCTTACCCCAATTGGACTCTCCTGTGGATTTGTGGCATCGGACAACGCCAGCAATATTGTGTGTGCATTAAATATGGGCAAATTCCAGCACGTCCCATGTTTTGCACATACCTTGAATTTGGTGGTGCAGAATTTTTTAAAAAACGACAGGGGCGTGCAAGAGATGCTGTCGGTGGCCAGAAGAATTGCGGGACACTTTCGGCGTACAGGCACCACGTACAGAAGACTGGAGCACCACCAAAAACTACTGAACCTGCCCTGCCATCATCTGAAGCAAGAAGTGGTAACGAGGTGGAATTCAACCCTCTATATGCTTCAGAGGTTGGAGGAGCAGCAAAAGGCCATTCAAGCCTATACAATTGAGCACGATATAAGAGGTGGAATGCACCTGTCTCAAGCGCAGTGGAGAATGATTTCAACATTGTGCAAGGTTCTGATGCCCTTTGAACTTGCCACACGTGAAGTCAGTTCAGACACTGCCAGCCTGAGTCAGGTCATTCCCCTCATCAGGCTTTTGCAGAAGAAGCTGGAGACATTGAAGGAGGAGCTAACACGGAGCGATTCCGCTAGGCATGTGGGACTTGTGGATGGAGCCCTTAATTCGCTTAACAAGGATTCACGGGTGGTCAATCTGTTGAAATCAGAGCACTACATTTTGGCCACCGTGCTCGATCCTAGATTTAAAGCCTACCTTGGATCTCTCTTTCCGGCAGACACAAGTCTGCTGGGGTTGAAAGACCTGCTGGTGAGAAAATTGTCAAGTCAAGCGGAACGCGACCTGTCAACATCTCCTCCTTCACATTCTCCCGCAACTGGGGGTGCGAGGAAAGGCTCAGAATTCCGAGCCCACCCGCTGGCGGTGATGCAGGGCAGTCTGGGCGACTGCTGATGCTGACATCTGGTCCGGACTGAAGGACCTGACAACGATTACGGACATGTAGTCTACTGTCACTGCATATGATTCTCTCAACATTGAAAGAATGGTGGAGGATTATATGAGTGACCGCATCCAAGTAGGCACGTCACACAGTCCGTACTTATACTGGCAGGAAAAAGAGGCAATTTGGAGGCCCTTGCACAAACTGGCTTTATTCTACCTAAGTTGCCCTCCCACAAGTGTGTACTCCGAAAAAGTGTTTAGTGCCGCCGCTCACCTTGTCAGCAATCGGCGTACGAGGTTACATCCAGAAAATGTGGAGAAGATGATGTTCATTAAAATGAATTATAATCAATTCCTCCGCGGAGACATTGACCAGCAGCAATTGCCTCCACAAAGTACACAGGGAGCTGAGATGGTGGATTCCAGTGGGGACGAATTGATAATCTGTGAGGAGGGGGATGTACACGGTGATATATCGGAGGATGATGATGAGGTGGACATCTTGCCTCTGTAGAGCCAGTTTGTGCAAGGAGAGATTAATTGCTTCTTTTTTGGTGGGGGTCCAAACCAACCCGTCATATCAGTCACAGTCGTGTGGCAGACCCTGTCACTGAAATGATGGGTTGGTTAAAGTGTGCATGTCCTGTTTATACAACATAAGGGTGGGTGGGAGGGCCCAAGGACAATTCCATCTTGCACCTCTTTTTTCTTTAATTTTTCTTTGCGTCATGTGCTGTTTGGGGAGTGTTTTTTGGAAGGGCCATCCTGCGTGACACTGCAGTGCCACTCCTAGATGGGCCCGGTGTTTGTGTCGGCCACTAGGGTCGCTTATCTTACTCACACAGCTACCTCATTGCGCCTCTTTTTTTCTTTGCGTCATGTGCTGTTTGGGGAGGGTTTTTTGGAAGGGACATCCTGCGTGACACTGCAGTGCCACTCCTAGATGGGCCCGGTGTTTGTGTCGGCCACTAGGGTCGCTTATCTTACTCACACAGCTACCTCATTGCGCCTCTTTTTTTCTTTGCGTCATGTGCTGTTTGGGGAGGGTTTTTTGGAAGGGACATCCTGCGTGACACTGCAGTGCCACTCCTAGATGGGCCCGGTGTTTGTGTCGGCCACTAGGGTCGCTTATCTTACTCACACAGCTACCTCATTGCGCCTCTTTTTTTCTTTGCGTCATGTGCTGTTTGGGGAGGGTTTTTTGGAAGGGACATCCTGCGTGACACTGCAGTGCCACTCCTAGATGGGACCGGTGTTTGTGTCGGCCACTAGGGTCGCTTATCTTACTCACACAGCTACCTCATTGCGCCTCTTTTTTTCTTTGCATCATGTGCTGTTTGGGGAGGGTTTTTTGGAAGGGACATCCTGCGTGACACTGCAGTGCCACTCCTAGATGGGCCCGGTGTTTGTGTCGGCCACTAGGGTCGCTTATCTTACTCACACAGCTACCTCATTGCGCCTCTTTTTTTCTTTGCGTCATGTGCTGTTTGGGGAGGGTTTTTTGGAAGGGACATCCTGCGTGACACTGCAGTGCCACTCCTAGATGGGCCCGGTGTTTGTGTCGGCCACTAGGGTCGCTTATCTTACTCACACAGCTACCTCATTGCGCCTCTTTTTTTCTTTGCGTCATGTGCTGTTTGGGGAGGGTTTTTTGGAAGGGACATCCTGCGTGACACTGCAGTGCCACTCCTAGATGGGCCCGGTGTTTGTGTCGGCCACTAGGGTCGCTTATCTTACTCACACAGCTACCTCATTGCGCCTCTTTTTTTCTTTGCGTCATGTGCTGTTTGGGGAGGGTTTTTTGGAAGGGACATCCTGCGTGACACTGCAGTGCTACTCCTAGATGGGCCCGGTGTTTGTGTCGGCCACTAGGGTCGCTTATCTTACTCACACAGCTACCTCATTGCGCCTCTTTTTTTCTTTGCATCATGTGCTGTTTGGGGAGGGTTTTTTGGAAGGGACATCCTGCGTGACACTGCAGTGCCACTCCTAGATGGGCCCGGTGTTTGTGTCGGCCACTAGGGTCGCTTATCTTACTCACACAGCTACCTCATTGCGCCTCTTTTTTTCTTTGCGTCATGTGCTGTTTGGGGAGGGTTTTTTGGAAGGGACATCCTGCGTGACACTGCAGTGCCACTCCTAGATGGGCCCGGTGTTTGTGTCGGCCACTAGGGTCGCTTATCTTACTCACACAGCTACCTCATTGCGCCTCTTTTTTTCTTTGCGTCATGTGCTGTTTGGGGAGGGTTTTTTGGAAGGGACATCCTGCGTGACACTGCAGTGCCACTCCTAGATGGGCCCGGTGTTTGTGTCGGCCACTAGGGTCGCTTATCTTACTCACACAGCTACCTCATTGCGCCTCTTTTTTTCTTTGCGTCATGTGCTGTTTGGGGAGGGTTTTTTGGAAGGGACATCCTGCGTGACACTGCAGTGCCACTCCTAGATGGGCCCGGTGTTTGTGTCGGCCACTAGGGTCGCTTATCTTACTCACACAGCTACCTCATTGCGCCTCTTTTTTTCTTTGCGTCATGTGCTGTTTGGGGAGGGTTTTTTGGAAGGGACATCCTGCGTGACACTGCAGTGCCACTCCTAGATGGGACCGGTGTTTGTGTCGGCCACTAGGGTCGCTTATCTTACTCACACAGCTACCTCATTGCGCCTCTTTTTTTCTTTGCATCATGTGCTGTTTGGGGAGGGTTTTTTGGAAGGGACATCCTGCGTGACACTGCAGTGCCACTCCTAGATGGGCCCGGTGTTTGTGTCGGCCACTAGGGTCGCTTATCTTACTCACACAGCTACCTCATTGCGCCTCTTTTTTTCTTTGCGTCATGTGCTGTTTGGGGAGGGTTTTTTGGAAGGGACATCCTGCGTGACACTGCAGTGCCACTCCTAGATGGGCCCGGTGTTTGTGTCGGCCACTAGGGTCGCTTATCTTACTCACACAGCTACCTCATTGCGCCTCTTTTTTTCTTTGCGTCATGTGCTGTTTGGGGAGGGTTTTTTGGAAGGGACATCCTGCGTGACACTGCAGTGCCACTCCTAGATGGGCCCGGTGTTTGTGTCGGCCACTAGGGTCGCTTATCTTACTCACACAGCTACCTCATTGCGCCTCTTTTTTTCTTTGCGTCATGTGCTGTTTGGGGAGGGTTTTTTGGAAGGGACATCCTGCGTGACACTGCAGTGCCACTCCTAGATGGGCCCGGTGTTTGTGTCGGCCACTAGGGTCGCTTATCTTACTCACACAGCTACCTCATTGCGCCTCTTTTTTTCTTTGCGTCATGTGCTGTTTGGGGAGGGTTTTTTGGAAGGGACATCCTGCGTGACACTGCAGTGCCACTCCAAGATGGGCCCGGTGTTTGTGTCGGCCACTAGGGTCGCTTATCTTACTCACACAGCTACCTCATTGCGCCTCTTTTTTTCTTTGCGTCATGTGCTGTTTGGGGAGGGTTTTTTGGAAGGGACATCCTGCGTGACACTGCAGTGCCACTCCTAGATGGGCCCGGTGTTTGTGTCGGCCACTAGGGTCGCTTATCTTACTCACACAGCTACCTCATTGCGCCTCTTTTTTTCTTTGCGTCATGTGCTGTTTGGGGAGGGTTTTTTGGAAGGGACATCCTGCGTGACACTGCAGTGCCACTCCTAGATGGGCCCGGTGTTTGTGTCGGCCACTAGGGTCGCTTATCTTACTCACACAGCTACCTCATTGCGCCTCTTTTTTTCTTTGCGTCATGTGCTGTTTGGGGAGGGTTTTTTGGAAGGGACATCCTGCGTGACACTGCAGTGCCACTCCTAGATGGGCCCGGTGTTTGTGTCGGCCACTAGGGTCGCTTATCTTACTCACACAGCTACCTCATTGCGCCTCTTTTTTTCTTTGCGTCATGTGCTGTTTGGGGAGGGTTTTTTGGAAGGGACATCCTGCGTGACACTGCAGTGCCACTCCTAGATGGGCCCGGTGTTTGTGTCGGCCACTAGGGTCGCTTATCTTATTCACACAGCTACCTCATTGCGCCTCTTTTTTTCTTTGCGTCATGTGCTGTTTGGGGAGGTTTTTTTGGAAGGGACATCCTGCGTGACACTGCAGTGCCACTCCTAGATGGGCCAGGTGTTTGTGTCGGCCACTAGGGTCGCTTAGCTTAGTCATCCAGCGACCTCGGTGCAAATTTTAGGACTAAAAATAATATTGTGAGGTGTGAGGTATTCAGAATAGACTGAAAATGAGTGGAAATGATGGTTTTTGAGGTTAATAATACTTTGGGATCAAAATGACCCCCAAATTCTATGATTTAAGCTGTTTTATAGGTTTTTTGGAAAAAAACACCCGAATCCAAAACACACCCGAATCCGACAAAAAAAATTCGGTTAGGTTTTGCCAAAACGCGGTCGAACCCAAAACACGGCCGCGGAACCGAACCCAAAACCAAAACACAAAACCCGAAAAATTTCCGGCGCTCATCTCTACTTTTTAGTGGTATTTGGGTTAATGTCAGAAATGTGTAACACATTTTTCAATGCTGTAATCATGCAACGGATGCCCCTAGTGGATTGTGTGTATGATTCATCCACAACGACACTGGAGTCAGACTCCGTGTCGACATATGTGTCTGCCATCTGAGGTAGCGGGCGTTTTTGAGCCCCTGATGGCCTTTGAGTCGCCTGGGCAGGCGCGGGCTGAGAAGCCGGCTGTCCCACGGCTGTTACGTCATCCAACCTTTTATGTAAGGAGTTGACACTGTCGGTTAATACCTTCCACATATCCACCCACTCTGGTGTCGGCCCCGCAGGGGGTGACATCACATTTATCGGCACCTGCTCCGCCTCCACATAAGCCTCCTCATCAAACATGTCGACACAGCCGTACCGACACACCGCACACACACAGGAAATGCTCTGACTGAGGACAGGACCCCACTAAGTCCTTTGGGGAGACAGAGAGAGAGTATGCCAGCACACACCACAGCGCTATTTAATCAGGGATTTACACTAACATAAGTAATTTTTCCCTATAGCTGCTTATAATATACAGTTTGCGCCTAAATTTAGCGCCCCCCCTCTCTTTTTTACCCTTTGAGCCTGGAAACTGCAGGGGAGAGCCTGGGGAGCTGTCTTCCAGCAGAGCTGTGAAGAGGAAATGGCGCCAGTGTGCTGAGGGAGATAGCCCCGCCCCTTTTTCGGCGGACTTCTCCCGCTCTTATAATTATATTATGGCAGGGGATTTTTACACATATATAGCTTATTAGGCTATATTATGTGCTGTTTTGCCAATTTAAAGTACTCTAATTGCTGCTCAGGGCGCCCCCCCCCCCCCCCCCCCCCCCAGCGCCCTGCACCCATCAGTGAACGGAGTATGTGGTGTGCACAGGGAGCAATGGCGCACAGCTGCAGTGCTGTGCGCTACCTTGATGAAGACCGAAGTCTTCAGCCGCCGATTTCCAGGATGTCTTCTTGCTTCTGGCTCTGTAAGGGGAACGGCGGCGCGGCTCCGGGACCAGACGACCGAGGCTGGGCCTGTGTTCGATCCCTCTGGAGCTAATGGTGTCCAGTAGCCTAAGAAGCCCAAGCTAGCTGCAAGCAGGTAGGTTCGCTTCTTCTCCCCTTAGTCCCTCGTAGCAGTGAGTCTGTTGCCAGCAGATCTCACTGATAATAAAAAACCTAACAAATACTTTCTTTATTAGGAGCTCAGGAGAGCCCCTAGTGTGATACCAGCTCGGGCCGGGCACAGATTCTAACTGAGGTCTGGAGGAGGGGTATAGGGGGAGGAGCCAGTGCACACCAGATAGTACCTAATCTTTCTTTAGAGTGCCCAGTCTCCTGCGGAGCCCGCTATTCCCCATGGTCCTTACGGAGTACCCAGCATCCACTAGGACGTCAGAGAAAACTTAAATGCACCACAGGTATGGATGGATAGTATACTTGACGACACAGAGGTAGGTAGAGCAGTGGCCTACTGTACCGTACTGCTATATATTATATACTGGTGGTCAGCAAAATTATGCACTGTCCTACTACTATATATACTGCGCACAAAAACTTAAATGCACCACAGGTATGGATGGATAGTATACTTGACGACACAGAGGTAGGTAGAGCAGTGGCCTACTGTACCGTACTGATATAATTCTGGTGGTCACTGGTTAGCAAAATTCTGCACTGTCCTCCTACTATATACTACAATGCAGCACAGATATGGAGCATTTTTCAGGCAGAGAACGTATAATACTGGTGGTCACAGGTCAGCAAAACTCTGCACTGTCCTCCTACTATATAATACTGGTGGTCCCCAGTCCCCACAATAAAGCACACTGAGCACAGATATTTGCAGCACACTGAGCACAGATATGGAGCGTTTTTCAGGCAGAGAACGTAGATATTTGCAGCACAGTGCAGCACACTGAGCACAGATATTTGCAGCACACTGAACACAGAAACTGAGAGAACGCCAGCCACGTCCTCTCACTATCGTCTCCAATGCACGAGTGAAAAATGGCGGCGACGCGCTGCTCCTTATATAGAATACGAATCTCGCGAGAATCCGACAGCAGGATGATGACGTTCGGGCGTGCTCGGGTTAACCAAGCAAGGCGGGAGGATCCGAGTCTGCCTCGGACCTGTGTAAAATGGGTGAAGTTCGGAAGGGTTTGAATTCCGAGGAACCGAACCCGCTCATCACTAGTCTACCATGAAGATAACCGGAGCCTCCGCTGTAGGCACCCGGCAACCAGGGCTCGGGAGTGTACAGCGCCGTTAGGGAGAGCTGGAGCTGCAGCAGTGAATGTCACAAGACATTTACCACCGCTTCTGCCTTTGAAGTCTTCACTTTTTACCTCAGAAAAAGCTTTTCTTAGGGCTGCTTGGAGCAGCCCCTCTGTTAAGTGCCTGCTTACTGCAGCACCAACTGACAAACTGAGCTCCTGGGCTGGGAGGCGGGGTGATATAGGAGGCGGCGCTATGCATCTTGGGAAGAAGGTCAAAGCTTTGAGCCTGTTGGTGCCTCGGGTCAAGATTCTACTCTACACCCCATTGTCAAGACTTGTGGAGCCCAGTGTACCCCGCAGCAGAAATTTAGCTTATCTACGATCAGGTCTGAATTAGGTCACACACGCTGGCTGAGTCTCTCTCTGCCACACACGCACGGCTGGACAAGTCTCTGTGTGTCACACATGCACATGCTGGCCGAGTCTCTCAGTATGTCACACACGCTGGCTGAGTCTCTCTCTACCACACACGCATGGGCTGGCCAAGTCTCTGTGTGCAGGGCCGTCTTAACAGCAGTGTAGGCCCCTGGGCACAGGAATGCACTGGGGCCCCTACCCATCCTCCAGCGGTAGGGGTGGCGGGTGGTATCAGTGGCAGCTTTGATGTCCCGTGGGCAGTAGGGGGTGTTCTATCTTCCACTCAGCATGTAGGACCTGGAGCAGTAATTTCTGCTAATTACTCCTTTACTGCACAGGTGGTGGGAGATGGGGCGGGAGTAGAAGGGGCATTGGGCTGAATGAAGGGGCCCCGGTACATGACTGAGAGGGAAGCGGTGGATGGTGAAGTGGGCTTAATATACATCATTTTCTGATGGGAGGGCCGCTTGCTTGACTGCAGATATCTCAAGTTCCTGAAAATAGATTTCTTAGCTTTGAATGGAATAACAAAACTAGAGAGTCCCACCTTTCAGGAGGTGCTGGGTTCTTGGGGATCAGAGTTCAGGAGCCAGAGCAATCTACCAATAAAAATATAAAACTGCATATTAGGTATGTGGAGCTAAAGCAGGAACCAGCTGCTGGAAGGCTGATATCTCTGGTTCTGGGCATAGTACAGACAAGCTAACAGTGAACACAGGGCCAGTTCTTGTTCTTGTGGCGCCCCGGGCAAAACTATATGGGCGTGGCTTCATACGGGGCGTGGTCAGTTACGTCCCCATTTGTGCCCCCTGTAGCGGCGCTGAAAGAGATAAAAAAAAAAAGAAAGTGTATACTTACTATCCCCGCTCCTGATTCCAGACCGCTGCAGACCTCCGCCGGTGCCGCTCCTCTACTCAGATCAGCATAGACACTAGAGGTCAATTATGACCCCTAGCGTCTGTACCACAATGCTGTGCGGTGCGCGATGACGTCATCGCGCACCGCACATTAAAGGTCCCCTCCACGAAGGGAAACTAGACGCGTAGCGTCTGGTACCCTTCACAGCGGGAAACCGGCGGGGGGCACAGTAGCAGATCTTGGCATGGTGCGGTGCCCTCCGGAAGGCAGCGCCCCGGGCAAAGGGTCCTGCTTGCCCGTGTCAAGATCCGCTACTGAGTGAAAACTGAAAGGTGAGAGTCCCAGCTTTTGGCGAATACCCTCAGAAAAACTATAAGTCAGAAAGAACCTGAGATATCTGGCTGGGAAGAGCAATTAACATGCTTGGATGGGGATCACTGCTTTGACATCGGATATCTCCGGTTCTCCTGGGCCGATTTTAAAAAATCTGGTACCGTTGGAAAGAGGGGGCCTTCAGTTGTAAGTATATGGCTCTTATACTCATGGGACCCTTGGGCAAGTGCCCATTGAGCCCATACGCAAAGACGGCCCTGTCTGTGTGTCACACATGCACATGCTGGCCGAGTCTCTCAGTATGTCACACACGCTGGCTGAGTCTCTCTCTGCCACACACGCATGAGCTGGCCAAGTCTCTGTGTGTCACACATGCACATGCTGGCCGAGTCTCTCAGTATGTCACACACGCTGGCTGAGTCTCTCTCTGCCATACACGCATGGGCTGGCCAAGTCTCTGTGTGTCACACATGCACATGCTGGCCGAGTCTCTCAGTATGTCACACACGCTGGCTGAGTCTGTCACACACGCACGGCTGGCCAAGTCTCTGTGTGTCGCACATGCACATGCTGGCCGAGTCTCTCAGTGTGTCACACGTCATACTTACCTACTCTCCTGGAATGGCTGGGAGGCTCCCGAAAATTGGGTGGCGCTCCCAGCCCCCTGGAAGAGAGGGCAAGTCTCCCGGCCGACAGCACCTGCCTGTACCTCCCCCACAGCCGCACACGAGCTCCCGCAGACAGGGGGGGAGGATGTGATTTGCTGTAAATTGCGTCATCATGGCCGCGCCCCTTGCCTCACAATGCCTGTATTGTCAGCATTGTGTACCGGGGGCCACAATTTTACGGACAGCTCACCCGCTCCGCCCCAAATCCAGCATCACCCCTCCTCCATCACGGCCCCAGTTTGCCAAGCCACGCTCCCGCCATGCCGTGCTGGCTGCCTCCTCCTGGAAGAGGAAGCCTGAATATCGGCAATGCATTCTCCCATAAGCCCCGCTATGAAAGTTACCTGTGGCTGGGGCAGAAGATCCACCCATCATACGCAGAGGCCGGCAGAGGGAGAGAGAGTGGGCAGGGAGGGATATGAGTCAGGGCTGGAGGTGGGGAAGGGGCTGGGGGAGAAGGGGGAGAGCAGCTGTCACCGGGCAGAGACAGGGAGGGACAGATTACAGCCTCTCCTCTGCTGCTATTGCTGCTCAGCCCTGGCATGCACGGAGCCACGCTGCCTGTCACAGGGGGAAGTGACCATGCAGCAACATTACATACAGCCTCCTAACCCACTGCTGCTGCTGCTGCTAATACTAATCCAGGGGCGGATTGGGATGGAAAACCAGCCTGGGACAATTCTGAAAGCAGCCCTAATGGGGGTGGGGTTTGATAAAGTTGCGGTCCTCCCTGAGTTGTTGGCATGCCCTCTCTCCCACTGTCTGCACTGAATAGATGCTGTGCGCACGTTAAGCAGGGCAGCGAGAGACAGAGCCTACCTACTGCCCCCCCCCCCACCACCACGGGACACTGTGGCCCATGGGTGGGACAGTCCTAAAAAAACAGGACTGTCCCGCGAAAATCGGGACAGTTGGGGGGTATGCTTTATGCAAATGCTGCTTCATTGCCCTTTCCTGGTATAAATCCGTGCATCAGAATGTGCAGCGGCAGAGTCTACAGACACTGCAATCATGTTTTGTGCTAATTAATACATCACCATCGGTTATACACTTTGGGCATGCATACTGTATATATCAATGCAAGCTCCTAACAATACAACTCTGGTCACACTCAGTAGATGCTTTGCAGGTGTTACCCTCTTATTGTTATGCACCACAATTATTACTGGTTATGTGCCATTATTATTACTATATTATGCAATGAGATGTAATGTGTTATTGCAAACTTCCAGCTGTAATACACAGAATATGCATTATAGCTGGTGTGTAATCCTGGAAGCCAAGCCATGGTGACAAATACAGCTACTGTACATGTATGCTGCTGGCCTGACTACATGGTCACACTGACATATCATACCATCTGCACTATTCTTGTCTTCCTTTCCCTCCCCTATTACCTAGCCTTGCATGAGTGTGCTGCTGTAGCCTGTGCCCTGGCCAGGAATATATTGGCCCTCATTCCGAGTTGATCACTCGCTAGCTACTTTTAGCAGCTGTGCAAACGCATAGTCGCTGCCCACGGGGGAGTGTATTTTCGCTTTGCAGGAGTGCGAACACCTGTGCAGCAGAGTGGCTGCAAACATATTTTGTGCAGAACAAGACCAGCCCTGTAGTTACTTATTCTGTGCAATGATGGCTGCGACGAATGACACGGTAATGAAGTCAGATACCCGCCCAGCAAACGCACGGCCACGCCTGCGTTTTTCCAAACACTCCCAGAAAACGGTCAGTTGACACCCATAAATGCCCTCTTCCTGTCAATCTCCTTGCGATCAGCTGTGCGACTGAATGCGGTCACTGTCGTCAAATCTATCCAAATATGTGGATTACTTTCTGAAAGATGTTGTTCAAGAACAAAAGAGTTATTTAAAGGTCACTATACACATGCTACAAATAATAGAAAATGTGGAATGGCAAGATAGTTATATTTTATGTATTTGTGATGTCCGTTCATTATACACTTGTATAGCCCATGACATCGGATGTGACGCCACCAGATTCTTTCTTTCTAATGGAACAAGACTACCTAACGCACAGATCAACTTTCTCATCAGTTGTGTACAATATATCTTGAACAAAAATTATTTTTGGGATCAGGATGTGTTCTATAATCAAATAAAGGGAACCACCATGGGTTCCTCCTTCGCACCTAGCTACGCCAATTTATTCGTGGCTAGGTGGGAGGAGGAAAAGATTTGGAATTAAAATCCATATGGACATCTAGTCATATGGAAATGATACATCGACGACTTACTGATTATCTAGAATGGTCCGGAACAAATTATTCAAGACTTTCTGATGTACATGAACAACAACACATATGGGTTGGAATTTACATTAAGCAAACAGATGGTCACATATCTAGATTTGGAAATTCATATTCAAGAAAACAAAATTATCTAGATTTGGAAATTCATATCAAGGAAGTCAGTGGGAACACGATGCTTGATAGATCCAGTAATCATCACAAGAACTGGCTTCAAAACATTCCCGGAGGCCAATTCCGATGCCTGAAGAGAAACTGTACACAGCAAGAAACATTTCTCCAACAATGCAGTGGTATGAGAGATCAGTTTGTGGAGAAAGGATACGATGGAGGAGAACTAGACAGAGAAATAGAGAAGATTACAACCATGGATAGAAAAAGCATGATACAGTACAATCATAAACCAATAGAAAACAACTATAACACAGCATTTATTACTCAGTTCAACAGTCAATACCATCAGCTAGAGAACATTCTACAGAAACAATTGGCCCATTCTACTTTTGGATAAACAATTGGCACCCCACATAAAAGAGAAACCGAAAATAATATATAAGAAAGCCAAAAACATTAAACAACATCTGGTTACAAGTTATCTACAGAATGAAATCCCTAACCAAACAGAAAATAAAGAAAATAAAGGATCTACTATGCCGGTTACAGAATTTAATTCTAATGTGACAAACAAAACATACAAAGTGAGGGAAAGAATTACTTGTGACTCTGAAGGAGTAATCTATTTACTGGAGTGTCCGTGTGGATATCAGTATATCGGACAGACCAATAGAAAATTGAAAATTAGGATTTCCGAACATTTATATAACATACAAAAAAGTTTGGAAACCCACAGTGTTTCCAAACATTACAAAGAGCACCATCAACAAAATTCGTCTACCCTGAAATTTATGGGGATTCAGAAAATCCTGAAAAACTGGAAAGGAGGAGATATATGTCTGGATCTAAGAAATAGGGAAACAAAATGGATTTTCCAAATGCATATGTTGCAACCACTTGGATTAAATGTAGAGATAGATATAAACTCTTTTTTAGTTAGATAATAATTTATGAATGGTTTCTATAAATTTCTACATGTTAAGTAATTTATAGTAGCCTCTTTCTGTCCATTTAAAATATGTTCACTAAAATGTCCTTTTTAAAACTGATAATTGTAACATCCATATAGAGTAATTAATATTATATATACATTTATTTTATGAATGCCATACCTTAATTAAAATAGATACCCATATTTTATATAATTTTTTAACTAAATGCCCTGTATCATAAGATAGAATGGAGCATGTGGTTGCCACCGGAATATTTACTTCCTGCATGACCACTTCCTGTTTTTAAAATTGAAACAATAAAGTTTTTTTAGCTTTAAAAAGGAATTTCCTGAGACAATCTCAATCCTTAACAAAGGGCTGCAAGCCCAAAATGCGTTGGAGAGAGAAGGCGGAAAGAGGAACGGAACCGGAAGTGGACGCCATCCCCGGGCGCTAAGCACGGAGTGAGAGACACTGCACGGATACCGCTACTCATTGCAGGAGGGAACCAGAGCCGGGGACGCAAGCAAAAGGTAGGGTAAGCTAGGGACAGTGAATTGTGGACCAGCCGCTCATTAACACCCGGTTTACCGAACGAAACCCCTAGTATTTGTAAACGCTTTTACATACCACCAAAAAATACACAAAAGAGCTGTATTCGTTGTAAACTAACCAAAACAAAACTTTTTTTACAGGTATGAGCATTCATTTTAACATATTACAAGCGCTTCCTTTTTAAAGTTTTACTCCTGTGGAGGACATCAGGGACGTAGGCTGGAGAAGTTTATGTTACATTACATTCCCTGGCTGGCAGCGGCTGGGTGATCCTGCTATATTATCTGTGCTCACAGGCTGCCACTGGTCGGTATTGATATACTGTTTCTTCACGGACTGCAGCTGGACAGTTCTGATATACTATATTTTGTAGCGGGCAACTACTGGTTGGTTTTGATATACTACATCTCTCTGATTCCCGCCTTCAGTTGGCTATGATGGTTAGATAGCACCAGAATAACGCGGCCGCAGCGAAACTAGAGAAATTTGCTAGAAATCCTCCAGCTCGGCCTCAACATGGGGAGGGAGCTCACTCGGCCTCTTCACCGCCACCGCCATCGCCTTCTAACAGCTCCTCATCTGTGGAGGCTTCGGATGCTGCCTTGCAGAGAGTACTGGAAGCAGTCACCACCAGCGAGGCCCGCTTGGCTGACAGGATCGGTCAGGTTCAGGCGGATCTGTCCATTATACACCAAGACCTCCTGCACGTGCGAGAAAGGGTCGGTGAGGTTGAAACACGCATTTCCACGCTGGAAGACACGGTTTCGCCACTCGGTAGACGTACCACTGCTCTAGAGTCCCAGATGACGGAGGTACACAAAAAGATGACAGATATGGAGGGGAGATTGCGACAGAACAATGTCCATTTTGTCAGCCTGCCCGAGAAAGAGGAGGGTGCCTGCCCCGAGAAATTTCTTGAACACTGGCTGCTGGATGCATTTGGAGTGGAGGAGTTTACCACACACAGAGTCCCGATGCATCCACTACCTCCAGGGGCACCTCCCCAAACTTTCATAGCCAAGCTCCTTCATTATCGTGATAGGGATGTGATTTTGAAAATGGCCTGCACCAAAGGTCCTCTCATGTGTAATGGATCTCCGATTTCAGTCTTTCCGATGCGATGCATCAGTCTGGCTGGACAGGCGCTTTCCGGCTCGGTGGGTATTGGCCGCTGATTGAACTCCTGCACTTAGTTTCTCTACTACTTAATATTTTGCACCATGTATACCTGCTGTGCCATTTATGAGTGTGGTCTAGGCGGGGGTGGGGGTTTCTCATGTTGTTGTTTCATGTTGAGTTGTTATGCTGGGTCTATGAGGGTTCTCTGTGGCTTCTTGCAAGCCTTCCCTGGGGTTATGTGGCGGTTTGGGAATGAGGAAACTATGGGTTGTTATTTCCATACTGTATTTCTGCTCTCTGCTATAGGTGTCTGTCCCACTATATAGCTCCCGGGGGGGGGGGGGGGGGGGGTACAGTTTTGTTTAGGTGGGGTGGTGGGAGTGGCCTAGGGGGATTTGAGTTTAGCTGGGAGACTCTTCTGTCTCGAGGTTATTAAATTCTTGACCCCCTTTTTGGATATTGGATTTTGGTTTTGTATTGGCAGAATATGTAAAGGTGTGTTCTGCCTTAGCTGTTATTGTTAGTAGTTAGGGTATTTTGTTGTTAGGGAATCAGGTATGCTGCTAGTTTTAGGTGGTATACGGGGTGGGGGTTATTTTAGACTGTTATTATTGCTGTGTTTTCATTTTTTGCTGTGCAATGTGCTTATTTCCGCTATGTCTATGTTGCAACTAGCTGCGGGCGTATCTTTTTTTATATTCACTGGGGATGGCTGGCCGTGGGTACTCTGTAATATTACAACAATGCTCTGCTATGGCTTTGGTTAAGTTTCTGTCGTGGAATGTGTGGGGGATCAATGACAAAATTAAGCGCTCCCTGGTCCTTCGATAGATTAAGCTTCCTGCTTCAGATATAATTTGCCTGATGGAAACCCACTTACTGGGTACTAAGATTATGTCCCTTAAAAAACCATGGGTGAGCTGGGCTTACCACTCTATGCATACTGCAGCGTCCCGGGGAGTGTCGATCCTAATTAGGAAGTCTGTTCCCTTTGCACTTGATTCTGTGCAAACGGATCAATGTGGTAGATATGTATTTCTCAAGTGCAAAATTAACTCCGTCCCCCTGTTATTGCTGGCTATGTATGTGCCCCCTCCATACTCGCATGACGTCCTTAAAAAGGCATCTGCCTTTATGGCTGCATCCCCTGGGGTAGCCGTTATCTGTATGAGGGACTTCAACAACGTTTTAAACCATGAGTTGGATAGGTTGTCCACAGCATCCTTCAACCCACAGCCCAGGCGTTCCCTGTTTGCAGACACTGTTTCGGAGTTGGGTCTGATTGACCCCTGGAGATTGAAAAATCATGATTTGAGGCAGTACTCCTGTTTTTCACGCTCTCACTCTTCCTTCTCTAGGATAGATTTGGCTCTTCAGTCCCGGGAGCTTTTGCCCAAAGTTAAAAATGTCAGATATGAGACTAGGGGTATTTCAGATCACTCCCTTATATCATTACACATGACTTAAACTGTCAGCGAGGCCAACCAGTGTGGAAATTGAATCCCTTTTGGCTGACGCATATGGGTGAGGGATCCGCCTTGGAAGCTAGCTGGTTAGAATTCTTTGTTATGCATGAAGACACCTTGGATGTGTCTCTGCTGTGGGACACTTTCAAGGCTTTTTTAAGAGGAACATTGATTAAACGGGTAGGGAGTCTTAAATCCTCCTTTAGTAAACGTGAATCTGAATTGGAGGCCCCGGTGGTTGCTTCAGAATTGACATATGTGCGCGATAGATTGGATGCCTCTAAGTTGGTGTGGCTCCATGCGCAGGGTGAATGAAAGGAATACCTGTGGGGGAAAACCCAGCATAGACTTCTCTTCTCCTCGAATGTCCAATATGCTACTGGGGACAGACCAGGTTCTTATTTGGCCAATGTTGCAAGGGGTGACCACTCCTCTCATACTGTAGTGGAGGTTTTGGATTCGGCTTGGCCTGTACTGGAGCGCACCCCCCAGACTGTGGCGGAATTTGTCTCATACTATCAGGCACTCTATAGTTCCAAATTGACCTGTTCCCCGCTAGAACTGTGTGACTACTTGGATGGAATCCACTTGCCCTGTATCTCCAGCGAGGCCCGCTTGGCTGACAGGATCGGTCAGGTTCAGGCGGATCTGTCCATTATACACCAAGACCTCCTGCACGTGCGAGAAAGGGTCGGTGAGGTTAAAACACGCATTTCCACGCTGGAAGACACGGTTTCGCCACTCGGTAGACGTACCACTGCTCTAGAGTCCCAGATGACGGAGGTACACAAAAAGATGACAGATATGGAGGGGAGATTGCGACAGAACAATGTCCATTTTGTCAGCCTGCCCGAGAAAGAGGAGGGTGCCTGCCCCGAGAAATTTCTTGAACACTGGCTGCTGGATGCATTTGGAGTGGAGGAGTTTACCACACACAGAGTCCCGATGCATCCACTACCTCCAGGGGCACCTCCCCAAACTTTCATAGCCAAGCTCCTTCATTATCGTGATAGGGATGTGATTTTGAAAATGGCCTGCACCAAAGGTCCTCTCATGTGTAATGGATCTCCGATTTCAGTCTTTCCGGATTTTGCTATTGACGTTCAGAAGGACAGAGCTCAGTTTGTTCCTGTGAAACTCAGGCTGCGTGAACTGAATATCCCCTATGTCATGCTCTTCCCGTCTAAACTGCGGGTGGTTTCAGATGGAGAACCTAAATTCTTCATGACTCCCTGCGATGCATCAGTCTGGCTGGACAGGCGCTTTCCGGCTCGGTGGGTATTGGCCGCTGATTGAACTCCTGCACTTAGTTTCTCTACTACTTAATATTTTGCACCATGTATACCTGCTGTGCCATTTATGAGTGTGGTCTAGGCGGGGGTGGGGGTTTCTCATGTTGTTGTTTCATGTTGAGTTGTTATGCTGGGTCTATGAGGGTTCTCTGTGGCTTCTTGCAAGCCTTCCCTGGGGTTATGTGGCGGTTTGGGAATGAGGAAACTATGGGTTGTTATTTCCATACTGTATTTCTGCTCTCTGCTATAGGTGTCTGTCCCACTATATAGCTCCCGGGGGGGGTACAGTTTTGTTTAGGTGGGGTGGTGGGAGTGGCCTAGGGGGATTTGAGTTTAGCTGGGAGACTCTTCTGTCTCGAGGTTATTAAATTCTTGACCCCCTTTTTGGATATTGGATTTTGGTTTTGTATTGGCAGAATATGTAAAGGTGTGTTCTGCCTTAGCTGTTATTGTTAGTAGTTAGGGTATTTTGTTGTTAGGGAATCAGGTATGCTGCTAGTTTTAGGTGGTATACGGGGTGGGGGTTATTTTAGACTGTTATTATTGCTGTGTTTTCATTTTTTGCTGTGCAATGTGCTTATTTCCGCTATGTCTATGTTGCAACTAGCTGCGGGCGTATCTTTTTTTATATTCACTGGGGATGGCTGGCCGTGGGTACTCTGTAATATTACAACAATGCTCTGCTATGGCTTTGGTTAAGTTTCTGTCGTGGAATGTGTGGGGGATCAATGACAAAATTAAGCGCTCCCTGGTCCTTCGATAGATTAAGCTTCCTGCTTCAGATATAATTTGCCTGATGGAAACCCACTTACTGGGTACTAAGATTATGTCCCTTAAAAAACCATGGGTGAGCTGGGCTTACCACTCTATGCATACTGCAGCGTCCCGGGGAGTGTCGATCCTAATTAGGAAGTCTGTTCCCTTTGCACTTGATTCTGTGCAAACGGATCAATGTGGTAGATATGTATTTCTCAAGTGCAAAATTAACTCCGTCCCCCTGTTATTGCTGGCTATGTATGTGCCCCCTCCATACTCGCATGACGTCCTTAAAAAGGCATCTGCCTTTATGGCTGCATCCCCTGGGTTAGCCGTTATCTGTATGAGGGACTTCAACAACGTTTTAAACCACGAGTTGGATAGGTTGTCCACAGCATCCTTCAACCCACAGCCCAGGCGTTCCCTGTTTGCAGACACTGTTTCGGAGTTGGGTCTGATTGACCCCTGGAGATTGAAAAATCATGATTTGAGGCAGTACTCCTGTTTTTCACGCTCTCACTCTTCCTTCTCTAGGATAGATTTGGCTCTTCAGTCCCGGGAGCTTTTGCCCAAAGTTAAAAATGTCAGATATGAGACTAGGGGTATTTCAGATCACTCCCTTATATCATTACACATGACTTAAACTGTCAGCGAGGCCAAGCAGTGTGGAAATTGAATCCCTTTTGGCTGATGCATATGGGTGAGGGATCCGCCTTGGAAGCTAGCTGGTTAGAATTCTTTGTTATGCATGAAGACACCTTGGATGTGTCTCTGCTGTGGGACACTTCCAAGGCTTTTTTAAGAGGAACATTGATTAAACGGGTAGGGAGTCTTAAATCCTCCTTTAGTAAACGTGAATCTGAATTGGAGGCCCCGGTGGTTGCTTCAGAATTGACATATGTGCGCGATAGATTGGATGCCTCTAAGTTGGTGTGGCTCCATGCGCAGGGTGAATGAAAGGAATACCTGTGGGGGAAAACCCAGCACAGACTTCTCTTCTCCTCGAATGTCCAATATGCTACTGGGGACAGACCAGGTTCTTATTTGGCCAATGTTGCAAGGGGTGACCACTCCTCTCATACTGTAGTGGAGGTTTTGGATTCGGCTTGGCCTGTACTGGAGCGCACCCCCCAGACTGTGGCGGAATTTGTCTCATACTATCAGGCACTCTATAGTTCCAAATTGACCTGTTCCCCGCTAGAACTGTGTGACTACTTGGATGGAATCCACTTGCCCTGTATCTCCAGTGAAGCCAGGGCTCTTCTCGATGCTCCTTTGTCATTGGAGATTGAGATTGCGATCTCTGCCTCCCCCGATGGTAAGGCCCCTGGCCTTGATGGCATTCCATCAGAACTGTATAAGAAGCATACAAAAAAATTTTGCCCCTCACTTGCTTGTTATTCAATGAAATCTTTGACCAAAGCACACTTTCCCCGTCTATGGCGGAGGCTTTGATTATAGTGATTCCCAAGCCAGAAAAGGACCCCAGGAGGGTTGAATCATACCGTCCTATTTCCCTGCTGCCCGCGGATATTAAAATTCTAGCCAAGGTTCTGGCTTCCAGACTTAACCGGGTTATCTCCCAAATTATTCACCCTGACCAAACGGGCTTCATGCCTGGCAAGTCCACTGCTGTGAATTTGTTCACTCATTTCCAGGTTTCTCGGGGGGAGGACTGCTCTACCGTTATAGGCCCTCATTCCGAGTTGATCGGTCGCTAGCTACTTTTAGCAGCAATGCAAACGCTAGGCCATCACCCTCTGGGAGTGTATCTTAGCTTAGCAGAATTGCTAACGAAATGGTAAGCAGTTCTGCTATTAAATATTTCCTCGGTGGAGTGGGCCTTCCTCTGGGAGGCTATGAGTAGGTTTGGCGTGGGCCCCAAATTTATCAGCTATGTTAAATTATTGTATTTTCTGCCCATGGCCAGAGTCTCGGTGAACGAGTTTGTTTCGGACTCCTTCCCCCTGTCCAGGGGAACGAGATAAGGCTGCCCTCTGTCTCCGACTCTGTTTGCCATTGCTATTGAGCCACTGGCATGTTTGATTAGAGCAACTCAAGATATTGTGGGTATTAGGGTTGGCGCAAGAGAGGACAGGATAGCGTTATACGCTGATGACCTCTTGCTCTTTGAGGATGATTACGTTTCCTCCTTACCTAAAGTCCTTGACTTGATAACCGACTACGGACGCTTCTCCGGGCTCAAAATTAACTGGGTTAAATCCACCATTACTCCACTTAGAGGCCCGGTCTCGGTGGCCCCAGTGATTCATACCCCCCTTACATGGGTAGATTCTTTCAAGTTCCTGAGTATATGGGTATCAAATGACCCTTGTACCTATGTTTCCCTTAATATCATGCCGCATGATGGTGTATCTTCGCTCGAAGGTCAAAGTTTAGGGGACTCTGCCCCTTACTGTTACTGGCAGGGTAAATTTGGTAAAAATGGTATACTTGCCTAAACTCCTTTATGTCCTCCAGCAATCCCCTATATATATTAACTTGAAGACATTTAGACAGATTGACAGTTTGCTCTCTTCTTTAATATGGGCCAGCAGGAGAGAGCGGTTGAGACTTGACGTTCTGTCCAGGCCGAGAGTGCTGGGAGGCTTAGCTCTCCCTATATTTCGATTTTACTATTATGCTGCGCTGTTGGCACATATATGGGAGTGGGTGAGTGCCCCAGATGCTCTCACTATACACTCCCAAATGCTTTTACAGGTCTACCCTGACGTTTCTCCATTACAGATGCTTATTTATGGGAACCCTAACTTGTCCAAGATCCCTATAATAAACCAGGCCGTCCTCATATGGAAACAGGTACATGTTATCCTATTGGGCCAAGGTATTGACCCAGATACTCCTCTGGACGATGCCTTTGGCTTACCAGAATTGGCTTTGTTGCAGACTGGGTCGGTGTGGGGGAGGTGGGGGGTGAGATCCCTGGGACACTTGTATAATGATGGTATACTGAAATCCTTCCTGCAACTTCAACAGGATTATAGTGTACCCTCTTCTCATTTCTACTTCTATACCTGCAGCTGAGACATGCACTTAATGCACAATTTCCCGATACTCCTCCAATGATTGCTGACTCCCCGGTCAAGTCTCTCCTGCAGTCCTGGGAAACAGACATCTGGTATCCAACATTTATACAGGCGTGCTTCGATCTCACTATTCTGACCCGTTATTCCTTCTCAGGAACAAGTGGGAATCTGACTTGGGTGCCATCTCTGATGAGATTTGGGAGGGTGCTCTATGTTCTCCACGATTATCCACTACCACCACTAGATATCAACAAATCCAACTGTTTATAATACACAGAGTATATATGACACCAGTGCATCTGCGACATATAGGGGTACTCACTCCTCCAGATGTCCTAAGTGCGATAGTCTGGATGCAGACTTTTGGCACATTATCTGGCTATGCCCCAAGGTAGCCGTATTCTGGTCGGGTGTTATTGACACCCTGGTGTCAACGGGTATTCCCTCGTCTGTATGCTCCCCGATGACATGTGTGTTATCTGCTGTGGAGGAGGATGCCCTGGAATTCCCTGCCGGAAGATATGTAATTAATCTATGTGGCCTGGCCAAGGTGTGTATCGCCAGTCTATGGCTAGCCAAAGATGCGCCCACACTGCGATTCTGGGTCTCACTTGTAAATGATACGGCCTCTCATGAGAAATATGTATACTTAGCTAGTAAAGCGTGGAAAAAATATCAGGACCTGTGGGGTAGATGGCTTGAGTCTCCGCGCTCTATGACCCAGAGCGTCTGAGCACCGGCTACTGAGGGCTCCATGTCTGGACGGGTGGGAGATGAGACATGTAACGGGGGGTTAGAGTGATTCTAGATCTGCATCGGGTGAGCTGCCTCTCTTTATTTATGACATCCCCTGGCGCCCGCGGTCAGCCATTCCTTTGCCAGTATTGCTGCTGTGTGATTTGCTCAATAATTATGTTGTGTTGCCATAGACGACTCTGTACAATATACATTGTTCTATAAGCTCCATGCTAACATGTGATATTAGTTCTAATTTATAATCTCTGTCTCGGAATTTAAGCCTGCACCTGTTTTACTGTTATAACTGGTTACTGTTAGAAATGGGAATCTGCATATTCCCTGGGTTGGGGATTTGTTCTGGTTTGTTTTGTTTTGTTTTTTGTATTTTTGTTTCATTGAAAAAACAGAAAATCAATAAAAAAGTATTGAATAAAAAAAAAAGCCACCTTCTGCTTTAAAAGGGGGTGGTCTAGGTGGGTTGCGAGAGGCCCCAGAGATATCGGGTCTCAAGATTTATGTTGCCAACCCTGACCCTAACCCAGACCTCTAAACTAACCCTAATGCCTTGACCCAAAAGACCAGACTGGATGGGCCATGTCATTCTTATCTGCCGTAAAATGCTGTGTTTCTATGTATATGGTCTACTGCAAGAAAATATCTGCAAATCCAATGGTATGGTAACTGCGGTATGTACTGTACTTGCACTTGCAGTAATTGAATTCAGGCCTATGAATAAATGTTTTGTGATCCCTGTACAGCAGTCACAGAAAGTGTTAATCTCTGCAGCTTGTCACTCAACTTGCATTGTTGCTCTTTTATTTTTGCAGCCAACCCACAAACCAGGTGTATACACACATTGAGGTTTATCCTTTCGATTTTGTCTATATAGTCAAAATCACAAGGAAAGTTAGTGCAAATCGCACTGTGTTAGGCAGCTTGCGATACCACTGCGACATCGATGCGTGGTCCTGCGGGGTCAGTCTTGACTATATAGGGGTATATGCAATTAGCGGCGAATCGCGGCAAATTATCGGCCATTTTTTAATTCGACACAATTCGACCGTCCAATTTCAGCAAGTGGGTGCCGAAATTGACCATATTCAATTAAAAACGGATTCGACAGTCCCGCGGCCGAAAAATGGCCGATTTTTGACGGATTTTGATCCGTGTTTTTTTTTTAAACGTGAAAAAAACGGAAAAAATGGCGTGGGGTCCCCCCTCCAAAGCATAACCAGCCTCGGCTCTTCGAGCTGGTCCTGGTTCTTAAAATCCGGTGAAAAAATGGACAGGGGATCCCCCGTATTTTTAAAACCAGCACCGGGCTCTGCGCCTGGTGCTGGTGCAAAAAATATGGGGGACAAAAAGAGTAGGGGTCCCCCGTATTTTTTACACAAGCATCGGGCTCCACTAGCTGGACAGAAAATGCCACAGCCGGGGGTCACTTTTATACAGTGCCCTGCGGCCGTGGCATTAAATATCCAACTAGTCACCCCTGGCCGGGGTACCCAGGGGGAGTGGGGACCCCTTCAATCAAGGGGTCGTCCCCCCAGCCACCCAATGGCCAGGGGTGAAGCCCGAGGCTGTCCCCCCATCCAAGGGCTGCGGATGGGAGGCTGATAGCCTTGAGAAAATTGGAAGAATATTGTTTTTTCCAGTAGTACTACAAGTCCCAGCAAGCCTTCCTCGCAAGCTGGTACTTGGAGAACCACAAGTACCAGCATGCAGGAGAAAAACAGGCCCGCTGATACCTGTAGTACTACTGGAAAAAAAATACCCAAATAAAAACAGGAGACACACACCTTGATAGTAAAACTTTATTACACAACTGCCGACACACACATACTTACCTATGTTGACCCGCCGACTGCCACAGTCTCCGTCGATCCGGGGTACCTGTGAAAAAAATTAGACTCACCTGATCCAGTGTCCAGAGATAAATCCACGTACTTGGCAAAAAAAAAAACACGAACACCCGAACCAGCGGACTGAAAGGGGTCCCATGTTTACACATGGGACCCCTTTCCCCGAATGTTCCGGGACCCCACGTGACTCCTGTCACTGAGGTCCCTTCAGCCAATCAGCCTCCATGTATTACCCTGCAAGATGTGGGCATCTGAGACAATATATATATATATAAAAGTGTGAAAGCCCTCCCTCCTTCCCTGGCTAACTCATCACTAATTCTCTTACTTCCCGATATGTTAGGGAGCCGAAGTATAACATAGGCATTCTTCAGGTGGAAAATAGGAATACTACGTAATTAAAATTAAAAAAAAACTCCCGTAAGGGGATGAAAAGGGGGTGACATAATGACGTCATTACTGATTGGTGGCTTGTGTTGCGTGAACGATAACACCCAAACAGACAATTGGATCAAAATTTGGATTGCCCCTCCAGAGTGTAGAATTTAATAAACTACAAAAATGATTCTGTCACTTTTTACCGTCTCTGCTATGGGTGCTCCTCGGTAACGCCAAGTACCATGGATTAATATTTACAAACATTAAGACGTCTCATATTTACATATCTATAGATTTACCACATTTTTACAGCTCATTTATATTTACAATCGTGAAAATCAGAAACTCCCGTGCGAAGAACGGGTAGAACAGCAAGTTCACAATAAAACCACTAGATAATTATAAAGTGCTCATTTGTTTAAGGAGAACATTTGGTTTTGCCTTTAAATAAATTATTGCTTTAAATCAATTGTCTATATAGCCGGAATCTCATCACTGCCCACATATCACAGAATATCACATCTGGGCCTTGGACATTTATTTAATTATGGTTGGGAAATCTGATTCCTAATAAATGGTTAATACATGGTAGAAAACCAACCTGAATGGTGATGGTCCATCGCTCAGCCAGGTAATGTAGGCCTATATCAGTGCTGCACCTGCGCAACCACAGAAGTGAAACTTGTCCTCCGATGATGACAAATTGACTGTTAATGGGGTTATTCAATTATTATGGACCTGTAAAATGCACAAAGGGTAGCAGTTGATTTACCGATGGACACAATACCGACGGTCATAATCCTGACAGCCATTGGGGGTCATTCCGACCCGATCGCTTGGCTGCAGTTTGTCGCAGCGCAGCGATCGGGTCGGAACTGCGCATGCACCGGTGTATGGCAGCTTTCGTTACTTAGCGATCGCCTCTGAAACAGGCGTGGCTGGACCGTTGGGGGGGCGGGCTGCTGCGGCCAGTGGGAGTGACAAGCAACTCCCGGCCAGTCGCAGGAGCTGTGCTAGCCGGGAGTTACTCCTCAAATACAAAGGCTGTGCGATGCTTTTGTATTTGTGCGGGGGGGACGGCACTGACATGCGGGGTGGACTAGCCCTGTGCTGGGCGTCCCCCCGCATGTCTGAGTTAACTATCATAGCTGTGCTAAATTTAGCACAGCTACAATCAACTCGGAATGACCCCTATATCCCGACAGTCAAAATATTGACACGGTCAAAATACCCACATTCATTATGCCGACATGTTCAAAATGGCGACATAGTCAGAATATCAACATTTTGAAATGTCAGCATGTCAAAATGCCGACATGCGTTTTTAAGGAATTTTTGCCCCAAAACAGACTTGTTCATGCCTTACCATCCCAGTGGACATAGAAGGGAAATATAATAGTGTGCCAAGCCCAGCGAGGCACCGTGCCCGAGGAATGCGGAACATTTAGACGATGTCCTTGTCAACCTATGTCAACATTGACACAAAAACCCCCAGAAAAACTCTTGTCGGTATTTTGACATGTCGTCATTTCAAATGTTGGTATTCTGACTATGTCAGCATTTTGAACGTGTCAGCATAATGAATGTCGGTATTTTGACTGTAGGCCAATGGCTGTTGACCGTCGGTATTGTGTTCGTCGGTAAATCATACTGAACCCCGCACAAACCCCTAATAATTATTGTTTCGCAACATCACATTTTATGCGCACCCCTTTGGGGTAAAATGTGCAATGTCAGTTATCGCCAGATGCCACAGAACCTGAGAGAGCGCTGGCTAAGTGACTGACACAGGTGAGCAGTGGCGTAAGTTCGTCACAGTTGCCCGGATGCAACGTAAATATTGTCTTTTATTTTAAATCACACATTTCTTAGCAGTCATAATAATAATAATAATAATAATTTTATTTATATAGCGCTCTTTCTCCAATAGGACTCAAGGCGCTTAACAGATACATAGCATAATATAGGCCCTCATTCCGAGTTGTTCGCTCGCAAGCTGCTTTTAGCAGCATTGCACACGCTAAGCCATCCCCTACTGGGAGTGTATCTTAGCTTATCAAAATTGCGCCCGAACGATTCTCAAAATTGCGAATAGACACTTCTTAGCAGTTTCTGAGTAGCTCCAGACTTACTCGGCTTCTGCGATCAGTTCAGTCCGTTTAGTTCCTGGTTTGATGTCACAAACACACCCAGCGTTCGCCCAGACACTCCCCCGTTTCTCCAGCCACTCCCGCGTTTTTTCCAGAAACGGTAGCGTTTTTTCGCACACACCCATAAAACGGCCAGTTTCTGCCCAGAAACACCCACTTCCTGTCAATCACATTACGATCACCAGAACGATGAAAAAAACGTGAGTAAAATACCTAACTGCATAGCAAATTTACTTGGCGCAGTCGCAGTGCGGACATTGCGCATGCGCAGTTAGCGGAAAATCGCTGCGATGCGAAGAAAAATACAGAGCGAACAACTCGGAATGACCACCATAGTACAGAAAATAATGAAGTACATTTTCTTAAAATACAGAAGCATGAAGATACTAAAAGGGACACTATGGAAATGCTTGAGTGAACAGGAAAGTCTTGAGTCTACTTTTGAAGGATTCTATTGTTGGGGCCTCTCGCACTGTGGGGGAAAGTGAGTTCCATAGAGTCGGAGCCGCATGACTAAAAGCTCGACCCCCAGATGAATTACGGTAGATTCTAGGTACTGCTAAAAGTCCTTCATCTACAGATCGCAGTAATCGAGTGGGGCAGTATGGGGTCAGAAGCTGTTTCAGGTACCTTGGGCCCTGGTCATGTAAGGCTTTGAAACTCAGTAAGCCAATCTTGAAGATGATTCGTCATCTTACAGGCAGCCAGTGAAGGGAGTAGAGGATGGGTGTTATGTGGCTACAACGGGGCTAGTTGGTTAACAGTTTGGCAGCTGTGTTTTACACCAGCTGTAAGCGTTGCAATTATTTTGCTGGGAGACCAAGGTAGAGGGCATTACAGTAGTCTAATCGAGATGAAACAAATGCATGTATGACTTTTGGCATATCATCTGAGGGAATTAAGTGCTTGATTCTGGCTATGTTCCTCAGGTGAAAGAATGAGAATTTGATTGTGGCTGATATCTGATGTTTAAGTATCAAGCCACCATCCAGGACAACGCCAAGATTCCGCACCCAATCACTAGTCTGTAATTCTGAATCCCCAAGTGTAATTCCAGTTTGTTGGCTATGCTGCAGTCTTGTCCTTTGATGTTGCGGTCGTATCATAAGGACCTCTGTTTTATCTGGGTTCAGTCGCAGCCAACTGGCGCTCATCCACTCCTGTAGCTCAGCTAGACAGCCATTTAGGGTTGCTATTGGGTTATCAGTGCCCGGAGCAAAGGACAAGTACAGTTGTGTATCATCTGCATAGCAGTGGTAGACCAGGCCATGGCGCCTGATTATTTCGCCCAATGGGAGCATGTATACTGCAAAAAGCATGGGGGATAGTATACAACCTTGTGGGACACCACATGGCAATGGCACTGGTGGTGATGAGTATAATCCAGACGATACTCTCTGTGACCTGCCTGTGAGAAATGATTTGAACCAGCTTAGGACTGTGCCATCCAGACCACAGTAATGTATCAGTCGCTCAATCAGAAGCCCATGGTCCACGGTATCAAATGCTGCCGAGAGATCCAGAAGGATTAATATTGAACAGTCACCTCTGTCTCTTGCCATCAGAAGATTATTTAACACACACACCAGGGCTGTTTCAGTGTTTCATACCCAGGATTAGAACCCATGACCTGTTACACTGACAGCAGACACTTCACTGACTATTTGCTCCTGTACAGGAAGAATGAGAATTCTAAGTACAGTATATGAAGTTACGTGTAATTGTCAGAGAAGTATCTTCATATAGTTAAAATTCTCAT
The DNA here is from genome assembly GCF_028390025.1 of Pseudophryne corroboree. Taxonomy (NCBI): domain Eukaryota; kingdom Metazoa; phylum Chordata; class Amphibia; order Anura; family Myobatrachidae; genus Pseudophryne; species Pseudophryne corroboree. Next base: position 92,742,328 of record NC_086452.1, read on the forward strand.
ATTTCCTGTACAGAAGCAAACAGCTTCATCAGTAAGGTGTCTGCTTCCAGTAAAATAGGTTGTGGTTTCTAATCCTGGGTGTGATACTTGTAAAATGTGTATATTCAGTACAATAAAGAGGGTGTGATTTGTAAGGTGCAGGGACCAGTAAGGAAGTCGGCCACTGAAAAGACAGCGACAGCTATCAATTAACTTAATTCAATGGTGTCACAGAATGGGAGGAGAGGTGCCCCCCTTCAGAGCAGGAGCCCGGCGGCAGATGACTCCGTTGCCTCCCAGAGTTCTGCCTCTGCATGTGAGCAGTATTATTAACAGCAGAATCTTCCATCATTTTCAGGCTGGTTCCATCTCTCAGGCTGAGAACTACAGATCTGCAGTCAATGCTACAACAACAGGACAGTCCATTGTAACCAACCGGCCAGTTGTTTTCAAAGCTCTGTTTTTATGTAATATGTATTCCACAATTTCTAACCCACCCAATAGAAATAAGACTACAGGGCAGACATTCCCTCCTACCATCTGTCATTTTATATGAAGGTCAGTATGTCATTGTTGCTTTAAAATAAATAATCTATGATCAGTGAGAACCAATAATCACGGTTTTATATAGAAAATCTGATCACTTGTACATACAGTAAATAGGACTTACTGAAAAAATGTCTAGAAGCTACAGGCCAGTGCTAAATGCCAAAATCGCTTCCAACTTGACCACTCATGACAGAATCCCAAACAGCCGAGTGACGCACGCTCATCCTACAGGCAGAGGGCAGTCGCTGCCAATGGGTGGTACTGCAACTCCTAATTATACTCTCCGCTATTGCTTCTGACTTCTGCGGGCATCATCCCTTATTTCAGAACAGTTTGGAGAGTCTGCAGATATCACCAACAATATTACAATGTAATGTATGGAAAAAACAATGAAACATGCTTTAGAGAAACATCCAGAACATAAAACCAGTAATAAGTTAAATAAACTCATTTGTTTTTATCTGACATTTAAATCAGCACCTACTGGAACCTAGCGATTACACTGAAAGATATGAACGATCTCATTAGTTAATGAATGAGATATCGTTCATATCTTTCAGTGTGTATGCACCAATGATGAACGATGCACGGCCCTGTGCTTGGTCATCGTTTGTGCTGGCTCGTTTAAACATGCAAGCCAATATATACATCTCGCCCATATTAGCATGCAGTGCTATGGAGCCGGGTGACGGGAGGAGTGAAGAAACTTCACTCCCCTGTCACCTCCCCCCCAACCCCCCTCGCCGGCCATATGGTCCGTCAAGGAACCTCGGTGGCGAATCGCTAGGTGTGTTGGGCTCATTAGTCAGTGGCACTTACCAAATATGGGCAAGGAGTCCTGAAGGCAATCCAGTCTTAAGGAATATCTCTCGGACAGACACAAGGTTATCTAGGTCTTTGTCAGGTTTCAGGAAAATCTCATTGTATTTAGTTTTCTCTACATGCGAGACAACCCACTACAGAAACACAGACAGCGATTGGTTTTATAGGTCATTATCCAACGTCGGACAGCACAGATCTCCCACAGTGGGGGTCATTAAGAGTTGATCGCTCACTAGCTAGTTTTAGCAGCTGTGCAAACGCTATGCCGCCGCCCACTGGGGAGTGTATGTTAGCTTAGCAGAAGTGTGAACGCTTGTGCAGCCGAGCTCTACAAAAACAGTTTATGCAGTTTCAGAGTAGCTCTGAACCTACTCAGCGCTTGCGATCACTTCAGCCTATTCGTGTCCGGATTTCACGTCATACACCCGCCCAGCGAACGCCCAGCCATGCCTGTGTTTTTTCAGACACGCCTGCATTTTTGCAAACACTCCCTGAAAACGGTCAGTTGACACCCAGAAACGCCCCTTCCTGTCAATCTTCTTGCGGCCGTCAGTGCGAAGAAAAACTTTGCTAGAACCTATGCACAACCACAACAGGCTTTGTACCCGTACGACGCGTGTGTGCATTGCGGTCCATACGCATGTGTATAAATGCAGCTTTTTCACCTGATCGCTGCGCTGTGAAAATCGGCAGCGAGCGATCAACTCGGAGTGACCCCCTGAGTGCGGAACATATAAACTTGTTCTTATCAGTTTAGTAATTTTGTTATATAATGATAAGGAAAGAACGTATTTATTGGCTATCAATCACTTTAATGGGTCTATTATTTTATATTCTAGGTATGTATGAATGCATTATTCTCACACAGATATGAATTATCTTATTTCCTCTATATCTAAATGCTCAATTATTTTAAGGGCCTGGACACTGGAATCTAAGCAAGGAAGGAACAAAGGACAGCATACATCCAAGTTCTTCTGCCTGCAGGAACCCTGTGAACAGATACATTGGGGGTTATTTACTAATATTCGTGTTTTAGCCGTTTTTAAGGGTGTTTGAACTCGAATGGTATAGGGTGCATTTTACTGCAACTTTTTGAATCCTGATACGGTCATTTACTAAGCTGACGAGTTTTCCTCATTCGTCTTTTCCAATGTCAATGTGATTCGTAATGTCAGGTAGTGTTTTACGGGAGTGATTAGTAAAACACGGGGGTGGTTAGTAAAACACTGCCTGGACAAAACACAATGAATCCCGGGCCGGATCTGTGAGATCCGTGCAGGACTTCATTGTGTGCATTATGAGCAGTGCAGAATGGGTTAAAAACTGTAAAAAAAAAATTGCGTGGGGTCCCCCCTCCTAAGCATAACCAGCCTCGGGCTCTTTGAGCCGGTCCTGGTTGTCAAAATACGGGGAAAAAATTGACAGGGGTTCCCCCATTTTTTAACAACCAGCACCGGACTCGGCGCCTGGTCCTGGTGCCAAAAATACGGGGGACAAAAAGCGTAGAGGTCCCCCGTATTTTTAACACCAGCACCGGACTCCACTAGTCAGAGAGATAATGCCACAGCCGGGGGACACTTTTATATAGGTCCCTGCAGCCCTGGCATTAAATCACTAACTAGTCATCCCTGGCCGGGGTACCCTGGAGGAGTGGGGACCCCTTAAATCAAGGGGTCCCCCCCTCCAGCCACCCAAGGGCCAGGGGTGAAGCCCGAGGCTGTCCGCCCCATCCAAGGGCGGCGGATGGGGGGCTGATAGCCAAGTGTAAAAAAAAAAGTATGTGTGAATGTAGGTGTACATGTATGTAATAAAGTTTTACTTTCAAGGTGTGTGAGTTCTGTTTTTATTTGGGTATTTTTTTTGTAGTAGTACCGGGCCCGTTTTTCCACCACATGCTGGTACTTGTGGTTCTCCAAGTACCAGCTTGCGGGGGAGGCTTGCTGGGACTTGTAGTACTGCTACAAAAAAAAAATTTTCACAAGGCTATCAGCCCCCCATCCGCCGCCCTTGGATGGGGGGAACAGCCTCGGGCTTCACCCCTGGCCTTTGGGTGGCTGGAGGGGGGAACCCTTGATTTAAGGGGTTCCCACTCCTCCAGGGTACCCCGGCCAGGGGTGACTAGTTAGTGATTTAATGCCAGGGCCACAGGGACCAAGATAAAAGTGTCCCGCGGCTGTGGCATTATCTCTCTGACTAGTGAAGCCCGGTGCTGGTTCCAAAAATACTGGGGACCCCTACGCTTTTTGTCCCCCATATTTTTGGCACCAGGACCAGGCGCAGAGCCTGGTGCTGGTTGATCAAATATGGGGGAACCCTTGTCATTTTTTCCCCATATTTTTTCAACCAGGACCGGCTCAAAGAGCCAGAGGCTGGTTATGCTTAGGAGGGGGGACCCCACGCAAATTTTTTCCCCAGTTTTTACAGTAAACAGACCCTTTCCCATAGATAACCATGCACAGATCTGACTCATCCGTGCATGGTTATCCAAACTCGACTGGAAAAAGCAGGTCTATTTTTTTGCTGCTTTTTTTAACGATTCGCAAAAATATACACCCGCACTTGAGCACCCAGAGACTAACACCCAAATACGAATGAATAGTGAATGCCCGTATTCTATGAAATAACAGCCGCGTTTGACCGATGGTCTATTCATTCATATTTCTGAACTTTGACAATCAAACCATTACGAATAGCCCAAACACTGCCGAGATTTGTGCTTAGTGAATTCCCGTGTTGAGACTTAGAAAAAAAAACACAAATCGGACAAACTCGGATTTTTCGTAAATATTGGCCATTGTGTTTATTAATAAATTAGCACAAAATACCCTTATAAATAACAGACATGAGATCATCACTCTCAGCTTCAGCAAGTATTTTATTTACGTCAAAATATAATGTCATTTATTTAGCCTGTAATTGATTGTTCATGAACCACACATTATAAAAACTTAATGACAATCACTGTAATTTGTGTTTCATTATAGTCTAATAACAATACAATGTGCTTTACTTAATGATATCTGGGCATTTGGAGATATTTCTTTAACAGTGGTTCCCAAACTTTTTTGAATCCCGGCGACCTAGAGCATCAGGATTATTTTCACAGCACTCCGAGGCCAAAAGTTTCTTAGCGAGAAATTCAGTAAAATATTTATTGTCAATTGTGTTTATATGTCACCCTTAGGCAGGGGCGTGACTAGAAATTTGTGGGCCCCGCAGCAAAATATTGAAAGCCACCCCCCCCCCACCTTCTAGAGAGTCACTTCTCTCCACAGCACTCCGCTGAAGAGGGCATGCCTAGTGCTGCTGGGTCACCTGTTATTAGCCCCTAATGATGTTGGTAATGTAATATATACTGGGAGAGAGCCCCCTATAATATTCGTGTCAGGACTCCTGTGTTATCAGTTATAGCGTGTGGGATGCCAGTGGTCAGAATACAGATGCTGGCATCCCAATAGTTAAAATCCCACAAGGGACAGGTAAGACAGTAGCCCCCTGTCCCCTACCCCCTAACCCTCCCTCCCCCGAGGAACACTAGGCATCTCCCGGGAGCCCCGCCTCGCCAGTCTGAGCCTGCACATACCTGCCCCCTGTTAATCTGGCTCTGCTGCCGTGCTGCCTATCATGCTGGACATCCAAGCCTTCTCTCAATGGGAGGAGTAGTGTTGCTATATTTCAAAAATTAAAAAACAGGACATAATACACAATAACGGGGATCCCACTGGCATCGTCACACCGCACAGCACCCTATTACATACACCTGCCTATCCCCTGGCTGTCTCTGACTGCCTCTGTTCAATCCCCAGATGTAGTCACTGTGTGCTGTGGCTCCCGCTGCTCTCTCATTGTCTCTCTGTCCAATCCCCAGTAGCAGTCTCTGTGTCCTGTGACTACCCCAGCCCTCTCTCACTGTCTCTCTTTCCCATCCCTCTCCCAGCTCTCTCTGACTGTCTCTCTATCCCATCACTCTCCCAGCTCTCTCTGACTGTCTCTCTATCCCATCACTCCGCCAGCTCTGACTACCTGTCCCATCACTCCCCCAGCTCTCTCTGACTGTCTCTCTGTCCCATCACTCCCAAGCTCTGTCTCTCTGTCCCATCACTCCCACAGCTCTAACTGACTGTCTCTCTGTCTAATCCTGCCCTCAGCTCTCTCTGACTGTCTCTCTGTAGCATCACTCGCCTAGCTCTCCCTGACTGTCTCTCTGTCCCATCACTCGCCTAGCTCTCCCTGACTGTCTCTCTGTCCCATCACTCACCCAGCTCTCCCTGACTGTCTCTCTGTCCCATCACTTGCCTAGCTCTCCCTGACTGTCTCTGTCCCATCACTCGCAGATCTCTCCCTGACTGTCTCTCTGTCCTATCACTCGCCTAGCTCCCCCTGACTGTCTCTCTGTCCCATCACTCGCAGAGCTCTCTCTGACTGTCTCTGTCAGCAACAGTCTCTGTCCTGACTCCCCCAACTCTCTCTGTCACATTACTTCCCCCAGCTCTCCCTGACTGTCTGTGCCCCATCCCATCCCCAGTATCTCTATACTATGACTGCCCTGACTCTCTCTATTTTCTTGCCCCATCCCCAGTAGCAGTCTGTGTGCCTCACCTGGCTCCCTCTGTGGTAGATGCTCGAATCAAGTGGGCTAAAGGACCTCTGACATCCGGGCAGGAGCTGTATCTCACCTCCATTGGCAGCCGGCACTCCCTGGTTCCTGTTCTCTGAGAGAGTGTGCTGCTGTCTGAGGGCTCTTCCTGCCCCACCCAATCCATGCACAGGCTCTTCTGTCTGAGGTCATCTCTCTGTTACACCACTGGGTCCTAGTGCCCAGCAGATGTCTTCCTGCGTTATGTAGTCAGCGTCCGAGGCAGTTCAGAGTGCAGTGCAGCGTGACTGGCTGTAGGGGGATCCGCAAGCCCTGAAGACTGCCCAGGACCCATAGCATGCGCATCCCCTGCACCCATGGTAGTTACGCCACTGTCCTTAGGGTCAGTTATGTGGAGAGGGACAGGTTTCTCTTATGTTTGTACACATATTTTATGATATGAAGCCACAAGTGCTTGTCTTATTTATTACATTGACCGTAAATAATTTGAATTGGTTCTGGACCATGGGCTAACTGAAGCAGTGGGGCAATAAATCAGTCCCGTAGGCAGCCCACATTATATAGCCTGTTTTCAGGCATCACAACCAGTTGTATATGCTACAGATCTACCGGGGCACATGCCCAATAATGAAGGAATTACACACTATCATAGTGAGCCACTTGCCCATTATCACTATCGATGTGTACGTGACCATCTTTACCCTTCCTGTCAGTAACAGACGGTCATATTCAGTAGATAAAACAGGTACTGAAGGTTGATTATAACATTCGGTTGTGATTGGGTGTAGGAACATTATCTATCTATCTATCTATCTATCTATCTATCTATCTATCTATCTATATTTGATCCTAGATAACATATTCCCATAAGTAGTCCCCTATCACAATATAAGGACCAGGCCAATATACTGTAACTCACCTGACAGCCCACGGCATGTCCACAGAGGCTGGAGCAGCTACCAAGGAGGGACTCGCAGTGTCTACTGGATAAGGAAACAGACATCATGGTTTAGTCATTAAAATGTGAACACAACAGAAAGTATACAATACCGTAAGAAAAAATAGGATTTTAATACCTACCGGTAAATCCTTTTCTCTTAGTCAGTAGAGGATGCTGGGACACTTCAAGAATCATGGGATATAGACGGGATCCGCAGGAGACATGGGCACTTTAAGACTTTGAAAGGGGTGTGAACTGGCTCCTCCCTCTATGCCCCTCCTCCAGACTCCAGTTATAGGAACTGTGCCCATGGAGACAGACATTTCGAGGAAAGGATTTATTGTTAACTAATGTGGGACATATACCAGCTCACACCTCAAACACGCCGTACAACATGGCATTTAACAGAAAACTTCAGTCAACGGCATGAACAACGTCAGTAACAGGCTGACCATAACGTAACACAACCCGTGTGAAAACATAACTAACAACTGCAGATAGAGTCCGCACTGGGACGGGCACCCAGCATCCTCTACAGACTAAGAGAAAAGGATTTACCGGTAGGTATTAAAATCCTATTTTCTCCTACGTCCTAGAGGATGCTGGGGACATTTCAAGAACCACATGGTTTATACCAAAGCTCCAAAATGGGCGGGAGAGTGCGGGTGACTCTGCAGCACCGATTGAGCAAACATGAGGTCAGGGTATCAAACTTGTAGAACTTTGCAAAGGTGTTTGAACCCGACCAAGTCACCACTCGGCAAAGCTGTAATGCCGAGCCACCTCGGGCAGCCGCCCAAGAAGAGCCCACCTTCCTAGTGGAATGGGCCTTTACTGAATTTGGTAACGGCAATACAGCCATAGAATGAGCCTGCTGAATCGTGTTACAGATCCAGCGAGCAATAGTCTGCTTAGAAGCAGGAGCACCAACCTTGTTGGCTGCATACAGGACAAACAGTGCCTCTGTTTTCCTAACCGTTCTGGCTACATACATTTTCAATGCCCTGACCACATCAAGGGACTCGGAATCCTCCAAGTCCCGCGTAGCCACAGGCACCACAATAGGTTGGTTCATATGAAAAGAGTCCGCAACTCCGCTCTCTATCCACATGGAAAATCAGATAGGGGCTTTTGTGAGATAAAGCCGCCAACTCAGACACTCGCCTTGCCGATGCCAAGGCCAACAACATGACCACTTTCCAAGTGAGATACTTTAATTCCACCGTTTGAAGAGGCTCAAACCATTGAGACGTAAGGAACCGTAACACCACGTTACGGTCCCATGGTGCCACTGGAGGCTCAAAAGGAGGCTGGATATGCAGCACATCCTTCTCAAAAGTCTGGACTTCTGGGAGAGAAGCCAATTCCTTCTGAAAGAAAATGACCTCATCCGGAATGCCCCAACCGCCATGCCGTCAAACGCAGCCGCGGTAAGTCTTGGAACAGACAGGGCCCCTGTTGCAACAGGTCCTCTCTGAGAAGAAGAGGCCACTGATCTTCTGTGAGCATTTCCTGCAGATCCGGATACCAGGCCCTTCGAGGCCAATCTGGAACAATGAGAATTGTCTGTACTCCTCTTCGTTTTATGATTCTCAATATCTTGGAAATGAGAGGAAGAGGAGGGAACACATAGACCGACTGGAACACCCACGGTGTCACCAGGGCATCCACTGCTACCGCCTGAGGGTCCCTTGACCTGGCGCAATACCTCGGAAGTTTCTTGTTGAGGCGTGACGCCATCATGTCTATTTGAGGCAGTCCCCACTGACTTGCAATCTCTGCAAAGACTTCCTGATGAAGTCCCCACTCTCCTGTATGTAGATCGTGTCTGCTGAGGAAGTCCGCTTCCCAGTTGTCCACTCCCGGAATGAAGACTGCTGTCAGAGCGCTTACATGATTTTCCGCCCAGCGAAGAATCCTGGTGGCTTCTGCCATTGCCACTCTGCTCTTTGTTCCGCCTTGACGGTTTACATGAGCCACTGCGGTGATGTTGTCTGACTGAATCAGAACCGGTAGGTCGCGAAGCAAATTCTCTGCTTGACAAAGGGCGTTGTATATGGCCCTTAATTCCAGTACGTTGATGTGTAGACAAGCCTCCTGGCTTGACCATAGACCTTGGAAGTTTCTTACCTGTGTGACTGCTCCCCATCCTCGGAGGCTCGCGTCTGTGGTTACCAGAACCCAGTCCTGAATGCCGAACCTGTGATCCTCTAGTAGGTGAGCACTCTGCAGCCACCACAGTAGAGATACACTGGCCCTGGGGGACAGGCTGATCATCTGATGAATCTGTAGATGCGACCCGGACCACTTGTCCAGAAGGTCCCACTGAAAAGTCCTCGCATGGAACCTGCCGAATGGAATGGCCTCGTAAGACTCCACCATCTTTCCCAGAACTCGAGTGCAGTGATGCACCGACACCCTTTGTGGCTTCAAGAGGTCCCTGACCAAGTTCAGGAGTTCTTGGGCCTTTTCCATAGGGAGAAAAACACTTTTCTGGTCTGTATCCAGAATCATGCCTAAGAAAGGTAAACGGGTCATTGGAACCAACTGTGACTTCGGGAGATTGAGAATCCAGCCATGCTGCTGCAACACCCTCAGGGAGAGTGATACGCTGTTCAGCAACTGCTTTCTTGATCTCGCTTTTATTAGGAGATCGTCCAAGTACGGGATAATTGTGACACCCTGCTCGCGCAGGAGCACCATAATTTCCGCCATTACCTTGGTGAAAATCGTCGGGGCTGTGGAAAGCCCAAACGGCAACGTCTGAAATTGGTAATGACAATCCTGTACAGCAAATCTCAGAAACGCCTGATGAGGCGGATATATGGGGACATGAAGGTATGCATCCTTTATGTCCAGGGACACCATATAATCCCCCCTTCCAGGCTGGCGATGACCGCTCTGAGCGATTCCATCTTGAACTTGAACCTTTTAAGTATAGGTTTAAGGATTTTAAATTCAGAATGGGTCTGACCGAACCGTCCGGTTTCGTACTAACACAAACAGGGTTGAAAAAACCCCATCCCCTGCTGTAGCAGGGGAACCTTGACCACCACTTGTTGAAGACACAATTTTTGAATTGCTGCTAAAACTACCTCCCTCTCTGGGGAAGAAGCCGGTAGGGCCGATTTGAAAAACCGGCGAGGAGAAGCCCAGGGATCCACCTGTGATTGAACTCAGACGTGGCTGAAAAGTCGAAGACGTGCCCCCACTGGGGCGGACTCCCTCAGCGGAACCCCAGCGTCATGCAGTGGATTTTGTAGAATCCGGGGAGGACTTCTGCTCCTGGGAACTAGCTGTAGTTGGCAGCTTTTTCCCCTTGCCCTTACCTCTGGCAAGAAAGGAAGATCCCCGTACTCTCTTGGATTTATGCGACCAAAAGGACTGCATCTGATAATGTGGCGTTTTCTTAGGCTGTGAGGAAACATAAGGCAAAAAAGTTGATTTACCTGCAGTAGCGGTGGAAACCAGGTCCGTGAGAGCTTCCCCAAATAAGTCCTCACCCTTGTAAGGCAAAACCTCCATATGCCTCTTCGAGTCGGTATCACCCGTCCAATGTCGGGTCCATAGGGCTCGCCTAGCAGAAATCGCGATAGCGTTGGCCCTGGAACCCAGTAGGCCAACGTCTCTCTGAGCATCTCTGATATATAGGACAGCATCCTTAATATGACACAAGGTCAATAAAATGGTTTCCTTATCCAGCGCATCAATATCAGCAGATAAGGTATCTGTCCGCGCTGCTAAAGCGCTACAAACCCAAGCCGACGCTATCGCCGATCTGAGTAATGTACCAGTATGTGTGTAAATTGACTTCAAAGTAGTCTCCTGCCTGCGATCAGCAGGATCCTTGAGGGCTGCGGTATCTTGAGATGGCAGCGCTACCTTTTTGGATAAGCGTATCAAGCTTTGTCCACCCTTGGGGAGGATTCCCACCATATCCTGTCCTTAGCCGGGAAAGGATACGCCATAAGAATCCTTTTGGGAATCTGCAGTTTCTTGTCTGGACTTTCCCAAGCCCTTTCAACAACTCATTTATCTAATGTAAAGGGGGAAAAGTAACCTCAGGCTTCTTTTCTTTAAACATGTGGACCCTCGTGTCAGGTACCGAGGGGTCATCTGTTACATGCAACACATCCTTTATTGAAATAATCATATAATGAATACTTTTAGCCAATTTAGGCTGCAACTTTGCATCATCATAGTCGACACTGGAGTCAGAATCCGTGTCGGTATCAGTGTCAACTACTTGGGATAGTGGTTGCTTCTGAGACCCAGAAGGTCCCTGCGTCATAGTGAAAGGCAGGGCTTGACTCCCTGTACATTACCTGGACTCCGCTTGGTCCAACCTCTTGTGTAATAAATTCACATTTGCATTAAAACATTCCACATATCCAACCAGTCAGGTGTCGGCGTTGCCGACGGAGACACCACACTCATTTGCTCCACCTCTTCCTTAGAAGAGCCTTCCACTTCAAACATGCCGACACACGCGTACCGACACCCCACACACTCAGGGAAATCTCTAATCTGGAGACAGTTTCCAACAAGGCCCTTTGGAGAGACAGAGAGAGAGTATGCCAGCACACACCCAGCGCCAATGACCTTGGAAATATCCCAGATATATATAGCCCTTTTCTTTATATAATAACTGCGCCAAATTATGTGCCCCCCCCCCCCCTTCTTTAAAACCCTCTGTCACCGTGTTCAGCAGAGGAGAGTCCGGGGAGACAGCTTCTCAGCGGTGTGCTGTGGAGAAAATGGCGCTGGTTAGTGCTGAGGGATCAAGCTCCACCCCCTCAGCGGCGGGCTTCGGTCCCGCTCGATTTCTTCAAAACTGGCGGGGGTTTTCAATATACAGCCCGCAGATCTATGGCCAGTCCTAGATGTTTATTATTGCTGCCCAGGGCGCCCCCCCTGTGCCCTGCACCCATCAGTGCCTGCCGTGTGTGTTGTGTGTGTGGGAGCAATGGCGCTACGCGTTACCTCTGAGAAGATCTGAAGTCTTCTGCCGCCTCTGAAGTCTTCTATCTTCTTATACTCACCCGGCTTCTATCTTCTGGCTCTGTGAGGAGGACGGCGGCGCAACTCCGGGACTTACAGCGAGGGGAGACCTGCGTTCCGACTCCCTCTGGAGCTAATGGTTTCCAGTACCCTAAGAAGCAGAGCCTAGCATTTAAGTAGGTCTGCTTCTCTCTCCTCAGTCCCGCAATGCAGGGAGCCTGTTGCCAGCAGGGCTCCCTGAAAATAAAAAACCTAACAAAATTATTTCTTTCAGAGAAACTCAGGAGAGCTCCCTGTAGTGCACCCAGTCTCCTCTGGGCACAGGATCTAACTGAGGTCTGGAGGAGGGGCATAGAGGGAGGAGCCAGTGCACATCCATATCTAAAGTTCTTTTTAGTGCCCTTGTCTCCTGCGGAGCCCGTCTATTCCCCATGGTCCTTACGGAGTCCCCAGCATCCTCTAGGACGTAAGAGAAATAGGGGTGTGGATCATTAGATCGACAATGTTTAGGTAGACCACTATAGGCCGACAGTCACTAGGTAGACAGGGTTGGAAGGTCGACATGATTTATTGGTCGACATGTGCTAGGTCAACAGGTCGACATGAGTTTTGTTTTTTTGTTGTTGTTTTCTTCGTAGAGTGACCGGGAACCCCAATTAGTGTACCGTATCCCCTTGCATGGCTCGCCATGCTTCGGGCAAGGTGCCTCGCTCCGCTGCCACTTCGCTTGGCACAGATTACCATTCCAATCGTAGTCCACGTTGATCGTTAAGTATTAAAAAGTTCAAAAAAAGAAAAAAAATTGAAAAACTCATGTCGACCTTTTGACCTGTCGACCTTCCAACCCTGTCGACCTTCCAACCCTGTCAACCTATAGTGGTTGACCTAAACATTGTCGACCTAGACAGTGTCGATCTTCAGACCGGATCCCGAAAAATAGTCACAGCCCAGTCCAACTTTGGAAACCTTAGATGTTGGTTAAATGAATTGATATTATGGAGGTCATTCTGAGTTGATCGTAGCGGTGCCGGCGCATGCGCAATTCCGACCCGATCGCTGCGATAAACTGCAGCGAGCGATCGGGTCGGAATGACCCCCAATATTCGAGACTTTGTGTGTCAAATATATCAGACATCAAACTGTCAGAAAAAAGGAGAGCTGTCAATATCTGGAATAAAATGCTTCTTACAAATTTGGGTGGCGGCACCACATTCTTGAGGCTGTCGAGTGAAATCTCCATCATATTCTATGCACAGACCACTAGCTGCAAAGCTGCAAAAAGCTCCTGAAGAAATACAACTCTAGTATTAATACAAGACTTTTTGGGGGTAAGAACAATATTTAACATGCAGAGACGCAATATGTAACAGTGGCAAAAGCAGGATTTGCATTGGGGTTTCCAGAACTGGGTGGAGCCAATCACGGAGCGCCACGTTGTAGCACCCTCCTGATCGGCTGTGTGCTCCTGTACTGACTGACAGGCGGCACACGGCAGTGTTACAATGTAGCGCCTATGCGCTCCATTGTAACCAATGGTGGGAACTTTCTGCTCAGCGGTTGACCGAAAGTGACCTCACCGCTGAGCAGAAAGTTCCCACCATTGGTTACAATGGAGCGCATAGGCGCTACATTGTAACACTGCCGTGTGCCGCCTGTCAGTCAGTACAGGAGCACACAGCTGATCAGGAGGGTGCCACAACGTGGCGCTCCCTGATTGGCTGAAGAAACCCACTTAGACAGAAGTCAAAGTGGGTTTCTGGCATTCGGGGAAAGGGGTCCCATGTGAAAACATGGGGCCCCTTTCAGTGCGAGGTCGGGTCTGCGTTTTTTTTTTTTTCCAAGTACGTGGATTACAACTGGATTATCCGAGGAGCCTTCTACACAGGATTTGGTGAGTATAATTTTTTCAACAGGTACCCCATGGATTCTACTGGAGAAGAGGACCGACCTGCGTGTGAACATAAGGTAAGTATGTGTATATGTTTGTGTGGATGGATGTATTAAAACTTTACTTTCAAGGTGTGTGTGTGTTGTCATTTTTGGGGTATTTTTTTAGTAGTAGTTCTACAGGTACCAGCGGCCCAGTTTTTCCGCCGCATGCTGGTACTTGTGGTTCTCCAAGTACCAGCTTGCGGGGGTGGCTTGCTGGGACTTGTAGTACTGCTACTAAAAACAATATTCATAACTATCCAAAAAGGCTATCAGCCCCCCATCCGCAGCCCATTGGATGGGGGGGACAGCCTCGGGCTTCACCCCTGGCCCTTGGGTGGCTGGGGGGGGGGGTTCTCTTGATTGAAGGGGTCCCAACTCCCCCAGGGTACCCCGGCCAGGGGTGACTAGTTGGATATTTGATGCCACGGCCGCAGGGCACTGTATAAAAGTGACCCCCGGCTGTGGCATTATCTGTCCAGCTAGTGGAGCCCGGTGCTGGTTTCAAAAATACGGGGGACCCCTACGCTTTTTGGCCCCCGTATTTTTGGAACCAGGACCAGGCGCAGAGCCCGATGCTGGTTGCTTAAATATGGGGGAACCCCTGTCCATTTTTTTCCCATATTTCTGCAACCAGGATCGGCTCAAAGATCCCGAGGCTGGTTATGCTTAGGAGGGGGGACCCCACGCATTTTTTTTTGGTAAAAATAACACTTTCCCACCCCTTCCCACTGATATACATGCACGGATCTCATGGATCCGTGCATGCCTATCCAATCACGGCTCAAAAAAGCAGGTCTAGTTTTTTTTAGCACTTTTTTACGATTTGTAATTTTTCACGGCAGTGTTTCGCTCTTTTGAAATTTGCACTTTTTAGTAAATGACCGAGTTCTGCTAATTTGCTGGCGTTTTTGACCGATGGTGTATTCATTCGTATTTTTTTTCTTGGACTTCCAAAAAAATACGAATGCCCTCATCACTGCCGTGATTTGAGTTTAGTAAATGACCGAGATGACACTTTGAAGAAAAAACGGCATCTCGGTCAAAATCGGGATCTTAGTAAATATACCCCAGGGTGTAGAAAACTAAATCACAGGAATTCTTGTCTTCCAGGGCATGTAGGTAAAGTGGCAGGACTGGGGGAGAGGAATGGTGGCTGTCAGCACAATCAGGCCCGATCTATCATCTACTATTTTTTTAAATAGGGGTGGTCTAGGTGGGTTGCGGGAGGCCCCAGGGATATAGGGTCTCAAGATTTCTGTTGCCGGCCCTGACCCTAACCCAGACCTCTAAACTAACCCTAATGCCTTAACCTAAAAGGCCAGACTGGATGGGCCATGTCATTCTTATCTGCCGTAAAATGCTGTGTTTCTGTGTATATGGTGCACTGCAAGAAAATATCTGCAAATCCAATGGTATGGTAACTGCGGTATAAACTGTACTTGCAATTGAACTAATTGAATTCAGCCCTATGAATAGAGAGATCCCCGTACAGCAGTCACAGAAAGGGTTAATCTCTGCAGCTTGTCACTCAGCTTACATTGTTGCTCTTTTATTTTTGCAGCGCTGGGAGTTGTAACCCACAGACCAGGTGTGTACACACACTGAGATTTATCCTTTCGATTTTGTCTATATAGTCAAAATCACAAGGAAAGTTAGTGCAAATCGCACTGTGTTAGGCAGCTTGCAATACCAATGCGATACCGATGAGTGGTCCCGCGGGGTCGGTATCGCTAGGAAAGACAGACTGTACAGGCAATCTTGACTATATAGTGTGTACTATCTGGTACAAAGTATAATCAAAATGAGCACTTAGTCAAAATCAAAGAAACAGTCAAAGTCGGTGCTTCTCTGCTCTGGGGGAATTCAAAGGAAATCACATAGTCGAAATCGGAGATAGTCAATATCTCACCATGTGTACGCACCTTACACATAACACAGCCCAACATGTCTATATTCCTGTATAGTGAATGTAATTCTCAGTATATGTCACTAATTCTCAGTATATGTCACTGACAGCTGTGCCGCTTATGTATTACTGTATAGTGCAGTGGTTCCCAAACTGTGTGCCGTGGCACCCTGGGGTGCCTCGGGACACTTGCAGGGGTGCCTTGGATTGGTGGTCCAGGACAAATTAAAATCATTTATGGTCAATGTAATAGGAAAAACCGGTGCTGGTGGCTGCCAATCATATAATATGTGGCCAAACAGAAGCAAATCTTGTCCCTCACCACACAATTTAACTTATGGATGACATATAAACACAATTTACTTAATTTAATATTTATTTCTAAATTTCACAATAAGAAGCTTTTGTCCTTGAGGTGCCGTGAAAAAAATTCTGATGCTCGAGGGCGCCGTGATTTCAAAAAGTTTGGGAACCACTGGTATAGTGGATGTAATTCTCAGTATATGTCCCTGACAGCTGCACAGTACCACTTGTGTAATCCTTTGTAAAGCATGTAAGTCTAAGTATATTTCCCTGACAGCTGCACAGTAACACTTCTGTTATACTTTGTAAAGCATGTAAATCTCAGTATATGTTCCTGACAGCTGCACAGTACCACTTGTGTAATCCTTTGTAAAGCATGTAAATCTCAGTATATACCACTGACAGCTGCACAGTACCACTTGTGTAATCCTTTGTAGAGCATGTAAGTCTCAGTATATGTCACTGACAGCTGCACAGTACCACTTGTATAATCTTTCGTAAAGCATGTAAGTCTCAGTATATGTCACTGACAGCTGCACAGTACCACTTGTGTAATCTTTTGTAAAGCATGTAATCCTCAGTATATGTCACTGACAGCTGCTTCGCTAACCCTATACTGTAACACGCACACAGTACGGTAACAGATGGCCATGTCAGTGAAGCAGCATGTTGTTAGTTGGCAGGGGGATGTCTTTTCTATATGAATTAAATTGCAGAATGCTGAATGTAAAGGTTTAGTTAAAGATAATTCAGTAAGAGGCAGATTCAATTATTAATATAATAGTCATTTACAGTTATTATATAGCATTTACAGAATAGCACAAACATTTACTCTTTTCCTATAAGTAAACAAGACACAAATACATATTATCTGATCAGGCTTAGCACAAGACCAGAACTTGGTGTTTCTTTTATTTACAAACATTACAAGTTATTTTACCATTGTAATATTTAAGTGCCCTACACACTTATAGATTTCACTAAACGATATAACGTTCTCGTTCATTATTGAATGAGAACTCGTTCATATCGTTCAGTGTGTAGGCACGTGGCCCCGCGCTCGTTCATTGTTGGTGCCGGGTCGCTTATACATGCAGGCCAATATGGACAATCTCATCCATATTAGCATGAATTGCTATGGAGCCGGGTGATGGGGGGAGTGAAGTGAAGTCACTCCCCCCGTCACCTCCCCCCTGCTGCCGTGTCACCCATATCAGCTGTGGGCAGCTCGGCGGCGGATCACTGAGTGTGTAGGGCCCTTTAGTATTACATATTATGAGTTAGGGTGTGCTCTATATAGGAAGTTATTTTAGATATATAACAAGCTTTCATTTCTGCAGAGGCAGGAGCGGACCTAGGCACGGGCAAGCCAGGCGGGAGCCCGGAGCGCTGCAGCCTGTGGGCGCGGCGGCAGTCACCCCGCAGGCACCCACTGCTCGACCACACCCAGGCTGGGGACAAATCTACAGGGGGACACATCTACTGGGAGCAAATCTACAGGGGGCACAGCTACTGGGGCAAATCTGCAGGGGGCACATCTACAGGGGGCAATCTACAGGGGGCATAACTACTGGGAGCATATCTACAGGGGGCATCTCTACAGGGGGCATAACTACTGGGGGCATAACTACTGGGAGCATATCTATAGGGGGCATAACTACAGGGGGCATAACTACTGGGAGCATATCTACTGGGGCACAACTACAGGGGCATACCTACAGGGGGCATTACTACTGGGGGCACTATTATTGAGGGCATTGCATAGGGGTCACTTAATAAATGCAATGTGTGTAAGGGTCTACCTGTCACAGTGTGTATAAGGGTCAACATCGTGCAATGTGTGTACGGGGCTACCTGGCATAACGTGTATAAGGGGCTCTGCTCTACTGTGGTATAATGTGTGTAAGGGGCTCTAACATAGTATAAGGGGTACTACTGTGTGGTGTAATGTGACTGACGGACACTACTGTGTGGTGTAATGTGACTGTCGGACACTGCTGTGTGGTGTAATGTGAATAATGGACACTACTGTGTGGTGTAATGTGAATAATGGACACTACTGTGTGATGTAATGTGACTGACGGACACTACTGTGTGGTGTAATGTGAATAATGGACACTACTGTGTGGTGTAATGTGAATAATGGACACTACTGTGTGATGTAATGTGACTGACGGACACTACTGTGTGGTGTAATGTGAATAATGGACACTACTGTGTGGTGTAATGTGAATAATGGACTCTACTGTGTGATGTAATGTGACTGACGGACACTACTGTGTGATGTAATGTGACTGATGGACACTACTGTGTGGTGTAATATGAATAATGGACACTACTGTGTGATGTAATGTGACTGACGGACACTACTGTGTGATGTAATGTGACTGACGGACACTACTGTGTGGTGTAATGTGACTGTCGGACACTGCTGTGTGGTGTAATGTGAATAATGGACACTACTGTGTGGTGTAATGTGACTGACGGACACTGCTGTGTGGTGTAATGTGAATAATGGACACTACTGTGTGATGTAATGTGACTGACGGACACTACTGTGCGGTGTAAAGTGAATCGGTACTATGAAGCCACACCCCTATTTTTGCATCAACCCTATTTTGCCTGTCAGGAGGGGAGGGGGGGGGCACCAAAGGAAACTTTTGCCCAGGGCACCACAAGGTCTAGAACCGGCCCTGTGCTGAGGATGTATTCCACTACAAGAGTCACTGAAGCATCACAACAGGGCAGTGCATAACAATAAAAAATCACAAATATATTATATATGAAACAAATCCCCTCCACTGATAAAAGGGAAGCTGTCCACACACAGATCTTGTCAGTCAATTTGAAAGTCTGTGCTGCAATCCCCTGAGGGTCATAACCCAGCGATGGCGCCACGTGGCCATATTAGTATTTAATGGGAGGTACACTAATACTGCAGCATTAGACAGGATTGGCTCCAATTCCTGTCCAATCAGATGCCGCATTTATTACACACCTCAAGTCTGACCTGGTTTAAATAAAAACCCCAGACTTGGATGCAGCTTTCCTCTTACCCCGAGTACACACCTGAACGATTCAGCGATCTTGCTATGGGCCAATATGATGTAATGATTTATGGTGCCCGAGTGCGCACTGCCAGATCCGGAATACGACACTATATCATTACAGCCAGGGGTGTAGCGAGGGTGGCTCCAGTGGAGCTCAATCTCCGGGCGCCGGAAAAGTTAAAGGGCGCGCCACCACCTGCCCCCCCTCACTCTGCCCAATATACCGCAGGCCGCTGTAGAGGCAGCCGCATAGCAGGAGAAGGAAAAGCAGAGAGGCACACACTGACTTGGTCTCTGAGACTAGGTAGGGAACAGGACAGGCCAGAGGCGACAGCAGGAAACACTGACAGCCGGCACATGCTGGAACTCTGCCCACCCTCTTTATATGTCTCGCTGTCTGCTTGTAGCTGTGCAGCTGGGTTACTTCTGTCCTGCTACATCACTCTTTGCTCCCTTGGCTGCAGCACCTCTTTCTGCCCCAGCTGCTGCAGCACCTCTCTGTCCCAGATGCTGCAGCAGCACATCTCTCTGTCCCAGCTGCTGCAGCAGAACCTCTCTCTGCATTAACAGCTGCAGAGTAACATGTATAAGCGGCTCTACTGTGTTGTGTAATGTGTATACGGGGCTCTACTGTATATAAGGGGTACTACTGATTGGTGTAATTATAATAACGGACACTACTGTGGTGTAATGTGAATACACAACAGATTGGTCAGTATATCTTGTAGTATGTTCCCAGCTTCACTACTTGTGACATTAGCTGCAATCAAGAATGACAGGTGTCTGGGGGTGGGGGCGGGGGTGGCTAGTGGGATTGGCATCACCAATATACTAATTAGGGGGGATTGAGGCAACGCTATTGGATAACCCTTCTAAAAAGATAACCCCTCTAAGTTACAAAAATATTTTAGACTGTTCAGAAATATCATGTTGCTAATACTCTGTCACATTGCTCCTTGTGGTCCGAGTGTAAAACATCTAATAGTAAATACCTGAACTATGAGCAATTTCATTACGCTTCCTTTCTTAGTGTATGCAGATCATGTGACTGGCTGTATCTCTTATGGACAAACAGACCAATTTACATGGGCCTGGAGTACACATGACTCACCTGTACTGAAATAACAAATACATCTTATGCTGGGTACTTATACGTCTGAGCGAACAGCCAATATATCGCTAGCGGGTAGGCAGGTGTAGGCCAACGATATGTCTGAACTACGTCATTCACAGACATATTGAGTCTGCAGTGCAGTACGTTACCCGATATACCACAATTTGCTTGCAACACCGCAACGATGTTTAAGGACGCATCTGTAGATGATGCTGGAGGAGGCTGGGTCACTAATAGTTAAAGGTCAGAAGCACAGGCTCCTCCTCCCCTATACCCCGCCCTCTGACCTGCCCTAAGGAGCAGGACACTGCTTTAGCTGCTCCTGCTGCTTAGTTTTATTAGTTTATTATTTTGTTTTTGACAACTCTGAGCGGCCGGCGGGGACAGGTCCATGGCTGAGCACCATTTTCAGTGTAACCTGTAAGACACATCTGTGTTCACCTCTCAGTGCAAATAATGTGATTTATTTTACATCCGTTTGTCCTGTGTTTTATCTTTTTAATAACTATTTGGTATTGTCATAACTGTCCATATGATAGGGCGCAGGTTCTCACACTCGCCCTCAGGACCCCACACAGTTCCTGTTTCCAGGTCACCTGTAGATATGTCACATGTGACAGTTGGTGATACACAGGGCACCTGCCGGGGGACTGGGACATGTGACCTGTGTGGGGTCCTGGTACCACTGTGATAGGGAATACAGATTGTAAGCTCCACTGGGACAGGGGCTGATGTCAGTAACTGAAATGTTACCGGTGGAGCACTGTCCAATATGCGTGTGATACATAAATAACGTAGTAACGTAGAAATAAATAAATAAATAAATAATCCATTAATGTTTTTAATAACATTTTCTTATGAAGTGACAAACCCAATTCAATATGTACCTTATTATAGATACATTTTATTCTAATCAGTATGCATTGATAAAATTACTTCCACCCCATAATTTAGGAAACCCCCATTTAATCTAGTGCTAATTTCACACATGCCCCCCCATTGATGTTACATGCACACAGACACCCCCAGCATACAGCATGTATGTAGTACAGGTATATGGGCTGCTGTCGTCATGGCAACCCAGCCGTTTACTGTCAAGGCACTGGTGACAGTTGGACCAGAGATAAAGCCGGCGGCCATGTTGAAGAAGTCAGAGATGCCGAAGCCAGAGATGCCGAAGCCAGAGATGCCAAAGCCAGAGATGAAGAAGACAGAGAGACCAAAGTCAGAGATGCCGAAGCCAACAATTAAAAAGAGAGCGATGAAGAAGACAATTTATTCCAACACCTTTGAGGCGGCAGATTTAAACATCAAGCCCAGATGTGGCTGGAAGAGGAGAATACTATCTGACTCCTCTGATGATGAGAAGGTCTCCATCAAGAGAAAGGTTGCTAGAAAGTTGTCATCAAGCTCAGATGAGACCAGTGATGAGAGGACACAAAGTAGAGGCCCTCAGGGAGATGCAGAAGGAGGGAGTAAGTGAAACCCATACATACAAACTGTTTTTATACAGACACTAAATGTATTTTGGTAGGATGTACTATAGTAGACAAGTGCTAAGGCCTCTATTGCTACTACTAATATGTGAAAATACATTTCTATGAATTCATGTACAATATGATAACCTACTTGCATCATCATCTAATTTACTGGCATTTGTCTTGTTTGTAAATAATGCTCATAAATTATATTATTTGTATTTATTAATAATAAGGTGTGAATTATATCCAGGGTAAAATACTGTGCCTCATGGAACAACCCAACTTTTATGTATTGTATCTTCTCCACAAGTGTCAGTAAAGTCCCATTTACACCACATGTATTATTGTGCAATCAGTTTCTGCCATATTCTGCTCTTTGGAATCAGAGACAAATAAGAGCTCTGGTTTGGAGTAATGATACTCAGGGTAAGGATGCGGGTGATGTAAGTGTATGTGTAGAGGGTAATGTGGAGCTGCCAGTGACAAGGAAGCGTCAGTCACTTACAGTGTGGGTAGTAATTAGCTATACTGATTATTGTGAATTAGTAGTAAAGATTAGAGATGAGCGGGTTCGGTTTCTCTGAATCCGAACCCGCCCGAACTTCATGGTTTTTTTCACGGGTCCGAGCAGACTCGGATCCTCCCGCCTTGCTCGGTTAACCCGAGCGCGCCCGAACGTCATCATGACGCTGTCGGATTCTCGCGAGACTCGGATTCTATATAAGGAGCCGCGCGTCGCCGCCATTTTCACACGTGCATTGAGATTGATAGGGAGAGGACGTGGCTGGCGTCCTCTCCATTTAGATTAGAAGAGAGAGAGAGAGAGAGAGATTGACCTGATTTACTGGAGCTTAGGAGTACTGTAGAAGTGTAGAGAGTGCAGAGTTTACTAGTGACTGACCACAGTGACCACCAGACAGTGCAGTTTTATTTAATATATCCGTTCTCTGCCTGAAAAAAACGATACACACAGTGACTCAGTCACATACCATATCTGTGTGCACTGCTCAGCCCAGTGTGCTGCATCATCTATGTATATATATTTGACTGTGCTCAGCTCACACAGCTTATAATTGTGGGGGAGACTGGGGAGCACTGCAGTGCCAGTTATAGGTTATAGCAGGAGCCAGGAGTACATATTATATTAAAATTAAACAGTGCACACTTTTGCTGCAGGAGTGCCACTGCCAGTGTGACTGACCAGTGACCTGACCACACTGACCACCAGTATAGTTAGTAGTATACTATATTGTGATTGCCTGAAAAAGTTAAACACTCGTCGTGTGACTTCACTTGTGTGGTGTTTTTTTTTTTATTCTATAAAAAACTCATTCTGCTGACAGACAGTGTCCAGCAGGTCCGTCATTATATAATATATACCTGTCCGGCTGCAGTAGTGATATATATATATTTTTTATATCATTATTTATCATCCAGTCGCAGCAGACACAGTACGGTAGTTCACGGCTGTAGCTACCTCTGTGTCGGCACTCGGCAGTCCATCCATAATTGTATACCACCTACCCGTGGTTTTTTTTTCTTTCTTCTTTATACATACATACTACTACATCTCGAATCAACCAGTCTATATTAGCAGCAGACACAGTACAGTACGGTAGTCCACGGCTGTAGCTACCTCTGTGTCGGCACTCGGCAGTCCGTCCATAATTGTATACCACCTACCCGTGGTTTTTTTTTCTTTCTTCTTTATACATACATACTACTACATCTCTTTATCAACCAGTCTATATTAGCAGCAGACACAGTACAGTACGGTAGTTCACGGCTGTAGCTACCTCTGTGTCGGCACTCGGCAGTCCGTCCATAATTGTATACCACCTACCCGAGGTTTTTTTTTCTTTCTTCTTTATACATACATACTACTACATCTCTTTATCAACCAGTCTATATTAGCAGCAGACACAGTACAGTACGGTAGTTCACGGCTGTAGCTACCTCTGTGTCGGCACTCGGCAGTCCGTCCATAATTGTATACCACCTACCCGAGGTTTTTTTTTCTTTCTTCTTTATACATACATACTACTACATCTCTTTATCAACCAGTCTATATTAGCAGCAGACACAGTACAGTACGGTAGTTCACGGCTGTAGCTACCTCTGTGTCGGCACTCGGCAGTCCGTCCATAATTGTATACCACCTACCCGAGGTTTTTTTTTCTTTCTTCTTTATACATACATACTACTACATCTCTTTATCAACCAGTCTATATTAGCAGCAGACACAGTACAGTACGGTAGTTCACGGCTGTAGCTACCTCTGTGTCGGCACTCGGCAGTCCGTCCATAATTGTATACCACCTACCCGTGGTTTTTTTTTCTTTCTTCTTTATACTTATACATACTACTACATCTCTTTATCAACCAGTCTATATTAGCAGCAGACACAGTACAGTACGGTAGTCCACGGCTGTAGCTACCTCTGTGTCGGCACTCGGCAGTCCGTCCATAATTGTATACCACCTACCCGTGGTTTTTTTTTCTTTCTTCTTTATACTTATACATACTACTACATCTCTTTATCAACCAGTCTATATTAGCAGCAGACACAGTACAGTACGGTAGTCCACGGCTGTAGCTACCTCTGTGTCGGCACTCGGCAGTCCGTCCATAATTGTATACCACCTACCCGTGTTTTTTTTTTCTTTCTTCTTTATACTTATACATACTACTACATCTCTTTATCATCCAGTCTATATTAGCAGCAGACACAGTACAGTACGGTAGTCCACGGCTGTAGCTACCTCTGTGTCGGCACTCGGCAGTCCGTCCATAATTGTATACCACCTACCCGTGGTTTTTTTTTCTTTCTTCTTTATACTTATACATACTACTACATCTCTTTATCAACCAGTCTATATTAGCAGCAGACACAGTACAGTACGGTAGTCCACGGCTGTAGCTACCTCTGTGTCGGCACTCGGCAGTCCGTCCATAATTGTATACCACCTACCCGTGGTTTTTTTTTCTTTCTTCTTTATACTTATACATACTACTACATCTCTTTATCAACCAGTCTATATTAGCAGCAGACACAGTACAGTACGGTAGTCCACGGCTGTAGCTACCTCTGTGTCGGCACTCGGCAGTCCGTCCATAATTGTATACCACCTACCCGTGGTTTTTTTTTTCTTTCTTCTTTATACTTATACATACTACTACATTTCTTTATCAACCAGTCTATATTAGCAGCAGACACAGTACAGTACGGTAGTCCACGGCTGTAGCTACCTCTGTGTCGGCACTCTGCAGTCCGTCCATAATTGTATACCACCTACCCGTGGTTTTTTTTTCTTTCTTCTTTATACTTATACATACTACTACATCTCTTTATCAACCAGTCTATATTAGCAGCAGACACAGTACAGTACGGTAGTCCACGGCTGTAGCTACCTCTGTGTCGGCACTCGGCAGTCCGTCCATAATTGTATACCACCTACCCGTGGTTTTTCTTTCTTTCTTCTTTATACTTATACATACTACTACATCTCTTTATCAACCAGTCTATATTAGCAGCAGACACAGTACAGTACGGTAGTCCACGGCTGTAGCTACCTCTGTGTCGGCACTCTGCAGTCCGTCCATAATTGTATACCACCTACCCGTGGTTTTTTTTTCTTTCTTCTTTATACTTATACATACTACTACATCTCTTTATCAACCAGTCTATATTAGCAGCAGACACAGTACAGTACGGTAGTTCACGGCTGTAGCTACCTCTGTGTCGGCACTCGGCAGTCCGTCCATAATTGTATACTAGTATCCATCCATCTCCATTGTTTACCTGAGGTGCCTTTTAGTTGTGCCTATTAAAATATGGAGAACAAAAATGTTGAGGTTCCAAAATTAGGGAAAGATCAAGATCCACTTCCACCTCCTGCTGAAGCTGCTGCCACTAGTCATGGCCGAGACGATGAAATGCCAGCAACGTCGTCTGCCAAGGCCGATGCCCAATGTCATAGTACAGAGCATGTCAAATCCAAAACACCAAATATCAGTAAAAAAAGGACTCCAAAACCTAAAATAAAATTGTCGGAGGAGAAGCGTAAACTTGCCAATATGCCATTTACCACACGGAGTGGCAAGGAACGGCTGAGGCCCTGGCCTATGTTCATGGCTAGTGGTTCAGCTTCACATGAGGATGGAGGCACTCAGCCTCTCGCTAGAAAAATGAAAAGACTCAAGCTGGCAAAAGCAGTAGCACCGCAAAGAACTGTGCGTTCTTCGAAATCCCAAATCCACAAGGAGAGTCCAATTGTGTCGGTTGCGATGCCTGACCTTCCCAACACTGGACGTGAAGAGCATGCGCCTTCCACCATTTGCACGCCCCCTGCAAGTGCTGGAAGGAGCACCCGCAGTCCTGTTCCTGATAGTCAGATTGAAGATGTCAGTGTTGAAGTACACCAGGATGAGGAGGATATGGGTGTTGCTGGCGCTGGGGAGGAAATTGACCAGGAGGATTCTGATGGTGAGGTGGTTTGTTTAAGTCAGGCACCCGGGGAGACACCTGTTGTCCGTGGGAGGAATATGGCCGATGACATGCCTGGTGAAAATACCAAAAAAATCAGCTCTTCGGTGTGGAGGTATTTCAACAGAAATGCGGACAACAGGTGTCAAGCCGTGTGTTCCCTTTGTCAAGCTGTAATAAGTAGGGGTAAGGACGTTAACCACCTCGGAACATCCTCCCTTATACGTCACCTGCAGCGCATTCATAATAAGTCAGTGACAAGATAAAAAACTTTGGGTATCAGCGGAAGCAGTCCACTGACCAGTAAATCCCTTCCTCTTGTAACCAAGCTCACGCAAACCACCCCACCAACTCCCTCAGTGTCAATTTCCTCCTTCCCCAGGAATGCCAATAGTCCTGCAGGCCATGTCACTGGCAATTCTGACGAGTCCTCTCCTGCCTGGGATTCCTCCGATGCATCCTTGCGTGTAACGCCTACTGCTGCTGGCGCTGCTGTTGTTGCTGCTGGGAGTCGATGGTCATCCCAGAGGGGAAGTCGTAAGACCACTTTTACTACTTCCACCAAGCAATTGACTGTCCAACAGTCCTTTGCGAGGAAGATGAAATATCACAGCAGTCATCCTACTGCAAAGCGGATAACTGAGGCCTTGGCATCCTGGGTGGTGAGAAACGTGGTTCCGGTATCCATCATTACTGCAGAGCCAACTAGAGACTTGTTGGAGGTACTGTGTCCCCGGTACCAAATACCATCTAGGTTCCATTTCTCTAGGCAGGCGATACCGAAAATTTACACAGACCTCAGAAAAAGAGTCACCAGTGTCCTAAAAAATGCAGCTGTACCCAATGTCCACTTAACCACGGACATGTGGACAAGTGGAGCAGGGCAGGGTCAGGACTATATGACTGTGACAGCCCACTGGGTAGATGTATGGACTCCCGCCGCAAGAACAGCAGCGGCGGCACCAGTAGCAGCATCTCGCAAACGCCAACTCTTTCCTAGGCAGGCTACGCTTTGTATCACCGCCTTCCAGAATACGCACACAGCTGAAAACCTCTTACGGCAACTGAGGAAGATCATCGCGGAATGGCTTACCCCAATTGGACTCTCCTGTGGATTTGTGGCATCGGACAACGCCAGCAATATTGTGTGTGCATTAAATATGGGCAAATTCCAGCACGTCCCATGTTTTGCACATACCTTGAATTTGGTGGTGCAGAATTATTTAAAAAACGACAGGGGCGTGCAAGAGATGCTGTCGGTGGCCAGAAGAATTGCGGGACACTTTTGGCGTACAGGCACCACGTACAGAAGACTGGAGCACCACCAAAAACTACTGAACCTGCCCTGCCATCATCTGAAGCAAGAAGTGGTAACGAGGTGGAATTCAACCCTCTATATGCTTCAGAGGTTGGAGGAGCAGCAAAAGGCCATTCAAGCCTATACAATTGAGCACGATATAGGAGGTGGAATGCACCTGTCTCAAGCGCAGTGGAGAATGATTTCAACGTTGTGCAAGGTTCTGCTGCCCTTTGAACTTGCCACACGTGAAGTCAGTTCAGACACTGCCACCCTGAGTCAGGTCATTCCCCTCATCAGGCTTTTGCAGAAGAAGCTGGAGACATTGAAGGAGGAGCTAACACGGAGCGATTCCGCTAGGCATGTGGGACTTGTGGATGGAGCCATTAATTCGCTTAACAAGGATTCACGGGTGGTCAATCTGTTGAAATCAGAGCACTACATTTTGGCCACCATGCTCGATCCTAGATTTAAAGCCTACCTTGGATCTCTCTTTCCGGCAGACACAAGTCTGCTGGGGTTGAAAGACCTGCTGGTGAGAAAATTGTCAAGTCAAGCGGAACGCGACCTGTCAACATCTCCTCCTTCACATTCTCCCGCAACTGGGGGTGCGAGGAAAAGGCTCAGAATTCCGAGCCCACCCGCTGGCGGTGATGCAGGGCAGTCTGGAGCGACTGCTGATGCTGACATCTGGTCCGGACTGAAGGACCTGACAACGATTACGGACATGTCGTCTACTGTCACTGCATATGATTCTCTCACCATTGAAAGAATGGTGGAGGATTATATGAGTGACCGCATCCAAGTAGGCACGTCACACAGTCCATACTTATACTGGCAGGAAAAAGAGGCAATTTGGAGGCCATTGCACAAACTGGCTTTATTCTACCTAAGTTGCCCTCCCACAAGTGTGTACTCCGAAAGAGTGTTTAGTGCCGCCGCTCACCTTGTCAGCAATCGGCGTACGAGGTTACATCCAGAAAATGTGGAGAAGATGATGTTCATTAAAATGAATTATAATCAATTCCTCCGCGGAGACATTGACCAGCAGCAATTGCCTCCACAAAGTACACAGGGAGCTGAGATGGTGGATTCCAGTGGGGACGAATTGATAATCTGTGAGGAGGGGGATGTACACGGTGATATATCGGAGGATGATGATGAGGTGGACATCTTGCCTCTGTAGAGCCAGTTTGTGCAAGGAGAGATTAATTGCTTCTTTTTTGGGGGGGGTCCAAACCAACCCGTCATATCAGTCACAGTCGTGTGGCAGACCCTGTCACTGAAATGATGGGTTGGTTAAAGTGTGCATGTCCTGTTTTGTTTATACAACATAAGGGTGGGTGGGAGGGCCCAAGGACAATTCCATCTTGCACCTCTTTTTTCTTTTCTTTTTCTTTGCGTCATGTGCTGTTTGGGGAGGGTTTTTTGGAAGGGACATCCTGCGTGACACTGCAGTGCCACTCCTAAATGGGCCCGGTGTTTGTGTCGGCCACTAGGGTCGCTTATCTTACTCACACAGTCAGCTACCTCATTGCGCCTCTTTTTTTCTTTGCGTCATGTGCTGTTTGGGGGGGGGTTTTTGGAAGGGACATCCTGCGTGACACTGCAGTGCCACTCCTAAATGGGCCCGGTGTTTGTGTCGGCCACTAGGGTCGCTTATCTTACTCACACAGTCAGCTACCTCATTGCGCCTCTTTTTTTCTTTGCGTCATGTGCTGTTTGGGGAGGGTTTTTTGGAAGGGCCATCCTGCGTGACACTGCAGTGCCACTCCTAGATGGGCCCGGTGTTTGTGTCGGCCACTAGGGTCGCTAATCTTACTCACACAGCTTCCTCATTGCGCCTCTTTTTTTCTTTGCGTCATGTGCTGTTTGGGGAGGGTTTTTTGGAAGGGACATCCTGCGTGACACTGCAGTGCCACTCCTAAATGGGCCCGGTGTTTGTGTCGGCCACTACGGTCGCTAATCTTACTCACACAGCTACCTCATTGCGCCTCTTTTTTTCTTTGCGTCATGTGCTGTTTGGGGAGGGTTTTTTGGAAGGGACATCCTGCGTGACACTGCAGTGCCACTCCTAAATGGGCCCGGTGTTTGTGTCGGCCACTAGGGTCGCTTATCTTACTCACACAGTCAGCTACCTCATTGCGCCTCTTTTTTTCTTTGCGTCATGTGCTGTTTGGGGAGGGTTTTTTGGAAGGGACATCCTGCGTGACACTGCAGTGCCACTCCTAAATGGGCCCGGTGTTTGTGTCGGCCACTAGGGTCGCTTATCTTACTCACACAGTCAGCTACCTCATTGCGCCTCTTTTTTTCTTTGCGTCATGTGCTGTTTGGGGAGGGTTTTTTGGAAGGGCCATCCTGCGTGACACTGCAGTGCCACTCCTAGATGGGCCCGGTGTTTGTGTCGGCCACTAGGGTCGCTAATCTTACTCACACAGCTACCTCATTGCGCCTCTTTTTTTCTTTGCGTCATGTGCTGTTTGGGGAGGGTTTTTTGGAAGGGACATCCTGCGTGACACTGCAGTGCCACTCCTAAATGGGCCCGGTGTTTGTGTCGGCCACTACGGTCGCTAATCTTACTCACACAGCTACCTCATTGCGCCTCTTTTTTTCTTTGCGTCATGTGCTGTTTGGGGAGGGTTTTTTGGAAGGGACATCCTGCGTGACACTGCAGTGCCACTCCTAAATGGGCCCGGTGTTTGTGTCGGCCACTAGGGTCGCTTATCTTACTCACACAGTCAGCTACCTCATTGCGCCTCTTTTTTTCTTTGCATCATGTGCTGTTTGGGGAGTGTTTTTTGGAAGGGCCATCCTGCGTGACACTGCAGTGCCACTCCTAGATGGGCCCGGTGTTTGTGTCGGCCACTAGGGTCGCTAATCTTACTCACACAGCTACCTCATTGCGCCTCTTTTTTTCTTTGCGTCATGTGCTGTTTGGGGAGGGTTTTTTGGAAGGGACATCCTGCGTGACACTGCAGTGCCACTCCTAAATGGGCCCGGTGTTTGTGTCGGCCACTACGGTCGCTAATCTTACTCACACAGCTACCTCATTGCGCCTCTTTTTTTCTTTGCGTCATGTGCTGTTTGGGGAGGGTTTTTTGGAAGGGACATCCTGCGTGACACTGCAGTGCCACTCCTAAATGGGCCCGGTGTTTGTGTCGGCCACTAGGGTCGCTTATCTTACTCACACAGTCAGCTACCTCATTGCGCCTCTTTTTTTCTTTGCGTCATGTGCTGTTTGGGGAGTGTTTTTTGGAAGGGACATCCTGCGTGACACTGCAGTGCCACTCCTAGATGGGCCCGGTGTTTGTGTCGGCCACTAGGGTCGCTAATCTTACTCACACAGCTACCTCATTGCGCCTCTTTTTTTCTTTGCGTCATGTGCTGTTTGGGGAGGGTTTTTTGGAAGGGACATCCTGCGTGACACTGCAGTGCCACTCCTAAATGGGCCCGGTGTTTGTGTCGGCCACTAGGGTCGCTAATCTTACTCACACAGCTACCTCATTGCGCCTCTTTTTTTCTTTGCATCATGTGCTGTTTGGGGAGGGTTTTTTGGAAGGGACATCCTGCGTGACACTGCAGTGCCACTCCTAGATGGGCCAGGTGTTTGTGTCGGCCACTAGGGTCGCTTAGCTTAGTCATCCAGCGACCTCGGTGCAAATTTTAGGACTAAAAATAATATTGTGAGGTGTAAGGTATTCAGAATAGACTGAAAATGAGTGGAAATTATGGTTTTTGAGGTTAATAATAATATGGGATCAAAATGACCCCCAAATTCTATGATTTAAGCTGTTTTTTAGGGTTTTTTGAAAAAAAACACCCGAATCCAAAACACACCCGAATCCGACAAAAAAAATTCGGTGAGGTTTTGCCAAAACACGGTCGAACCCAAAACACGGCCGCGGAACCGAACCCAAAACCAAAACACAAAACCCGAAAAATTTCAGGCGCTCATCACTAGTAAAGATTATGGGCTAAATGTAAAGTCTGTGGGTTGCAGGCAGCCGGGAGATTTTGGCGACATAACCTTTCGATGTAAAGCAGCAATAATACAAAAAGCAAAACCAAGTTTGCCAGTATAAGTCTTATATCTAGAAGCTAAATGGCTGAAATCTTGCAGCTGCCGGCAACTTGCAGGGTATTACATTTACAGCTAGATGTGTTTCATTTCTTATTGAAAGTAAAGGAGGTATTTCTGCTATTTTCAACTTATGTTTATTTGTATTGATTTAATAGACCAATTATTCTATCAATTAATCAAAACTTTTATAGATGATTTCTGTGAATCACATTTAATATTAAGTTTAGTGTCAGTTATATAGTAGTCATTATAGTTACTGTATCTGTGTGAGGCGCAGCGATGATACTGTGTCTGTGAGAGAAACCCACACACTAACTTACATTCATATTTGTCAGCATAATATTGCATTATACAATACAGGATACAGAATCGCCACTTTAATCGTTAATGTTTTTAACCTTTAATTAGACATATTTATTGATGATCAGTTTCTTATATAGCGCAGCAAATTCTATTGCACCTTATAATTGGAAACAAACAGTGATAAAACAAAACTGGGTAATAACAGACAGACACAGGGGTGGAAGGCCCTGCTCACAAGCGTATAATCCATAGGGAAATGGGCATTGATACACAAGGATAGGTGTTATATATTGTGTAATGGTCCATGAGATTGCAAAGGTTCTTGGTGGGCTGTATGATGGGGTCACACAGCAATATTGGCCTGCGGTCAGGAGGATGGAAGCATGATTATCTCTTTCCTTCAGGGGGACACTTCTTATCATGAGGGATAGAAGTGTCAGCACTTAATGAGATAACTTTTTCTAGCTGTAAATAAGCTCCTCCCCTCCAGCCCCTAAACTGAAAAAGCGTTAAGGATATGTTGAATAAACAGCTTCTAGCATCCTTCTCATATACTCATCCAATAAGGGAGGGACCAAAGTGTCCCCAAGATGAAGTCTCCACTCAACCATATAATAAATCCTCTGAGCATGTAACGCACTAAGCCAGTAATTATTTGTTGCACGCTCCCTATATGAAGATGGCATTACCCAAGAGGCCAAGATACATTTTGTGGAGTTTGATAACGACTTCTCCCCAGAGGCGGAACTAGCAAGTGGTGGGCCCAGGTGTAAAAATATGCTTTGGGCCCTCCCAACCACCACCACCACTATGCAAAACAGTGCTCTCAATGCATATACTATGCACGCTGACCCCAATTAACATATTGCACAATGTGCAATTAATTTGCATTATACTCCACACTGTGCCCCAAATCACATCAAATACACCAATGTCACCAAATCACATATAATACCTCATTGTGTGCCCATTTATACCACAATATGCCCCATATCACATTATGTGCCCCAGTGTGCCCTGAAATCACATAATATGCCCCAATGTGCCCCATATCATATAATGTGCCTCAGTTTGCCCCCAAATTACATACTGTAATGTGCCCCAGTATGCCCCCAAATCACATATGCCCCAATGGATTCCAAAATCACACTTGTGTACACACTTGTGTGCGGCTGTGCCACGAGCAACCCAAAAAAGGGGTGTGAATGTGGCCTCAGCCGAGTGGGCATGGCCGCGCATCATGAATGAACCCATTTTCCATCATTTTAGGGGCATACCCAGTGCTCTCCGAGCGGCTGGGCAGGCCCCGCTCCCCTCCCAGTGCTGACTGCATGCTGTGTACGTATGCACGGCACCTATTCAAAGATCACTTGCTGCTTTGTAGAGCAGAGAAATGGGTGATCAAAGCCTTCCCCAACTGCCAACCCCTCTGGCTCACAGGACACTGCTGCCGGTGGGTGGGACAGCAGGACAGTGTCTGAATAGCGGGACTGTCCTGCTGTAACCAGGACAGTCAGGACGTATGTGATTAGTATTAAATAATTACTATGTATGACTGCACTTTGCACTCAGCAGGAATTAGGATAATTGAATGGAAATAACCATGGTTTTCTTCTATAATAAAGATGTGAGCTTAATTAATGTTCTACAGTATAATATATGGGGGTTGTTGTTGTAATGTTCTCATATCACTTTTCACTCCATTAGAAACCAGCAGTGCTTCAACCCCCTGCCTCAGAGATGCAGTCTCTAGCACCATCCAGAGACTGGAGTTTTACCATCAGTTAGGCCAAGGTGCCTTTGGGAAGGTAAGCAATGAGGTTTCAGTTGTCACAGGGGATTTACTATATGTCTCAATATGGATGTTATTAGAGATGAACAAGGCTGTGGTGCAACTTTATTTAATGGTAAAAAGAAAGAACAGACATTTGTAGTTAGGTAGTGCAGCCCCCCCTCCCCATTAGACTCCATTTTATGTATATTTGAAGGTGGATACTCCTTTAGCTAGAATTAGCACCTCTCCACCTACCCAAAGGTGTTTCTAATTAGCATGTATCTTTAGCACACACAGACTACAGATTGGGAAAGGCACTATTATAGTAAGGCCTGATTACATTTATACAGTTTGTCAGTTTTGGATGTGGGTTAGGGGAACGGTGCCCCCTGAATTGGTGTGACCTGGCTGCTTGGGGAATCGCATTGTAACACTCAATTTAGCACTTTAATATTTTTTTTACCAATGTAAAGGGGGGTACTCACGGAGCGATCGCTGCTTAAAATCTAAGCAATCTGAATAGATTGCTTAGATTTTAAGCAGTGATCTCTCCATGTGTTCCCCTTACAGCGATAGCGATGCGCAGTCCCGCGCATCGCTATCGCTGGTGCTAGATTGGCCTGCATTCAGGCCATTCTAGAGGGTCTCTCACTTCACCCGCTGGGTGAAATGAGCGCCCCCCCACCCCGCTCTCCCCGGATGCTCAGCACACATCGCACTGTGCTGAGCGGGGGAAGGGGGAAGAGATGTGTGCTTAGCGGTACGCTCAGCACACATCTCTCCCCACATCTGCCAGTGAGTACTGGTCTTAACACTTTAACTTATGTACAGTAATACTGCTTATCAAATAGCTCATGTTTTTCTTATTACCACTTCCTAACACTATAGCCACGCTCCAGACTTGAATCTTAGTGTTAGGAACCCACCAGAGACAAGGTCACCTGGACGCTGGTTTGTGGGCCGGTATTTTTTGGCCAAAAAGTATGCCAGGCACCTTGATTTTGTTCTGTTAGATTGCAGAGGTCGTTATAATTATTCTGATTAGCAATGCTTGGGACCATGGATATGGATCTGCATTTCTGTTTCTTTTTCTTTTGTGGTCATAAAAATGTTAATAAAGAAATAATCCTTGTTGGACAGCAATGCATTTGCCTTTATATCTCTGTGTTGTTATGAGGCTGACACTGTAATATTTCTTCTAGGTCCTGCTGGCAGCCGACTCACATACCAACGAGTTGTTAGCTGTGAAGATCATGAGCAAACGACATCTGCTACATGTGGGCGAAAAAGTTGCCTTTGTGGAAAGGAAAGTGCTAGAACTTGCATCAGAAAGCACCTTCCTCATTCACGGCCACTTCGCCCACCAGACCAAGGTACGGCTGTAAATGCCTCTTTATTGCTAAATATCCAGACATACATCCTATATGTTTGTTATCTTCTGCTGTGACTTTTATTTCCTATAAAGTAACTCTCATCTAAATGGAAAGCACAATATACTGGCATTATATAAATGTTAATACTTCTCCAGAACTGCATGTATACTGTATCCATAGCACTTAGGGGTCCATTTATCACACAATACTAGCTGCAAATATTATGTATCCCCCAATGTAAGAAGGAGGTATCTCATACCTGCTGCGATCACTCTATTTCCACCAGCAGCCACATCCATCATAGGTTTCTTTGGGGGATGCAATACTGCCCGATGTATCAATATCGGGATATTGGCTTCCGGTGCTACCGTAATCTTCTGATTATGGTGACCGATGAGCTACACTTTAGAAGTTCCAGAGGAACCTCTGGCAGAAATGGCTGCTGTGCACGATGGTCATGATGACTGCTCATGTGCAGTGGTCCTGGCAGCTCCTGTCCCTGTCTGTGCTGTGTGATACAGCCACACAATATGATCGCCTTATGCAATGCAATCTGGGGCAATATTAATGCCCCGGATTGCATTGTATATGCCACAGGTTCTCAAACTCGGTCCTCAGGACCCCACACAGTGCATGTTTTGCAGGTCTCCTCACAGAATCGCAAGTTAAATAATTAGCTCCACCTGTGTTCCTTTTAAAATGTGTCCATGAGTAATTAATACACCTGTGCTCCTGCTGGGTTACCTGCAAAACATGCACTGTTTGGGGTCCTGAGGACCGAGTTTGAGAACCTCTGGTATATGCGATCAATGGTAAATGGGCCCCTTAGTGATAAAGGGATTATTGAACACTTGGTGATAAAGGGAATATCAAGCACTTGATGATAAGTAATTATTGAAGACGGAACTGAATGTTGTATCTGAGTATATGTCCGTAGCTTCTCTCCCAGTGCTGCCTTCTGTTTTACATTCCTGTCCATATGTCTCCTGCCACGTCTACTGCTCCACTGCTGGAAATGGGCTGGATACTTGGTGTAAATATGCCACAGACCTAAATCAGTGGTGATTTAATAAGTGGGGCTATCTTATTGGTGGCATCCACTGGACTAGTACACAGGGCAGTAGAGAGCCTGGCTGGGTCCAGGTACTTTTCAGGGGGCGTGGCCTAATCACAAGAGGCGTGGTCCTGTACCTTTGAAAAATATTTTAAGTGCAACCATGGCCACACTACAGCCCAGCACAAAGCAGCGTGTGCTGGACTGAGGAGAAGAGCTGCAGCTTAAGGGGGAGAAAGTCTGGGGCCCCCTCTAGGCCCCTCCATCAGACCTGAGCCTGGGTAATCTGTACCCTCTCCCCCCTCTCTTGGCACCACTGCTAGTACATAGGAGGGCAGAGCAGATAATGAGAATTCTCACATGGAAATACTGATAAGAGCCAGCAATCTACAGTTTATTTTATCATAATGGATATATTATTATAACACAATCACGGCTGTAAAACTTTCCCCACTAATTTCTGTAGTGACAGATTTCCCCTCTCCCCTGTAGTAATATAATGTACAGTATTTCTTCTCCATCCCTCCCACCTCTACAGTTACATGTTCCCCTATGTATTACTAACCTGCCCCCCCCAGGCAATAAAACTCTTGTGAGACCATGCTCCCCTGTAGTCACCGATGGTCTGGTGGCAGATCACAGTGTAAATCAGGCCTGGCCAACCTGTGGCTCTCCAGCTGTTGTGTAACTACAAATCCCAGCATGCCCTGCCACAGTTTTAATATCCTCTAATAACAAAACTGTCATCAGGCATGCTGGGATTTGTGGTTTCACAGCAGCTAGAGAGCCACAGGTTGGCTAGGCCCGGTGTAGCGGATACTGGCTGCTTGGCTGACATTACTTACAAGAAGCCTCATTGTGGCTGTGGGGGTGAATGGTAACAGCCACACTGAGAGCCTGGACCATGTGAGACAGGACAGGTACAGAGAGACAGTGGTATTTCTGTATCAGGTACACATGCTTCCTGCAGGGAGGTGAGAATGGCCTTGTGTCATGTGCTCCATGGTCTGAGGATCAATGCTATTAATAACAGCTGCTACAACTAATACACCTGTAGCTCTTCTGCAATTATTCATTGTTTTATTATTTTAGATGCAGGAATTACTATTAATGTTGGCATGTAGGACAATTTACTACCTGTTATTTTGGTGTAAAAATTATAATTTTATTGGTGTTATGTGTTACTAACTCACTGTAAAACGATTATAGAACATGTTCCATAGACTGTGGTATAGTAAGATTCTGCCTCTTTTCTCCCATGCCCTCTCTCTGTTCTCCTTGTCCTCCCCATGTCTGTCCATTATATTCCCATGAGGAGAAAAGAAGTGAAGGACACTTTTACAAATTAATAATGTATATCATTTATCTTTACTTATTTTGGTCAGAAGATGATATTCCCCACGTCCAGTGGCGTAACTACTGCCCCCGCAGCCCTCGCGGTGGCTTGGGGGCGAGGGCTGCGGGGGCGCCACTGATTTACAGCAGACTGACATGCGGACGAGCGTCCACATGTCAGTCTGCTTTCTCCTTCCCTCCGCCGCTTGTTGGAGGGACACGGAGGGCACAGTCTCTCCTGTGTCCCTCCTGCTGCATCATCTCCGGCGGCCGCGGGTCTGATAGGGAGAAGTGCCGTCCGTGAGCTCTAATTGGCTCACGAACCGGCACTTCCCCCTATTAGACACGCGGCCGCCGGAGATGATGCAGCAGGAGGGACACAGGAGAGGCTGTACCCTCCGTGTCCCTCCAAAAAGCGGCGGCGGCGGCGGCGGCGGGGGGGGATGATATCTGGCACTGGGGGGGAATAACTGGCAGGGGAGGGATATCTGGCACTGGGGCATTGTCTGGCACTGGGGGCATATATGGCACTGGGGGGGGGGGGATATCTGGCACTGGGGCATTATCTGGCACTGGGGGGGAATATCTGGCGGGGGGGGGTGGATGTCTGGCACTGGGGGGAATAACTGGCAGGGGGGGGATATCTGGCACTGGGGCATTATCTGGCACTGGGGGGGAATAACTGGGAGGGGGGGGATATCTGGCACTGGGGCATTATCTAGCACTGGGGGCATATATGGCACTGAGGGGGAATATCTGGCAGGGGGGGGATATCTGGCACTGGGGCACTATCTGGCACTGGGGGCATATATGACACAGGGGGGGAATAACTGGCAGGGGGGGGGATACCTGGCACTGGGGCATTATCTGGCACTGGGGGCATATATGACACTGGGGGGGGAATAACTGGCAGGGGGGGGATATCTGGCACTGGGGCATTATCTGGCACTGGGGGCATATATGGCACTGGGGGGGAATATCTGGCACTGGGGCATTATCTGGTACTGGGGGCATATATGGCACTGGGGGGGAATATCTGGCACTAGGGGCATATATGGCACTGGAGGGGGGGAATATCTGGCACCGGGGGCATATATGGCACGGGGGGGGGGGATATCTGGCACTGGGGGCATATATGGCACTGGGGGGGGGGCATATCTGTCACTGGGGGGGAATATATGGCACTGGGGGGGAATATATGGCACTGGGGGGGAATATATGGCACTGGGGGCATATGTGGCACTGGGGGGGAATATCTGGCACTGGGGGCATATGTGGCACTGGGGGGGTATATGTGTACCTGGCACATGGGGGGGGGCTATATTTGGCACTGGGGCATGTGAGTACCTGGCACCGTGGGGGAATATCTGGCACTGGGGACATATGTGGCACTGGGAGCACAGCCCTAGCAACGAGCATGACACACAGTGCATGAAACACCTGGCAACGAGCATGACACACAGTGCATGAAACACCTGGCAACGAGCATGACACCCAGTGCATGAAACCCCTGGCAACGAGCATGACACCCTGAGCATGAAAACCCCTGGCACCGTGCATGGAACCAAGAGCATGAAACCCCTGGCAACGAGCATGACACCCAGTGCATGAAACCCCTGACAACAAGCAGGTAATTGAAAAGTAATTAGAAGCCTTACCGTAGGACTTAATGTGTAATGGGCATTACGGTGTGTGGCATAATGTATCACGGACATTGCGGTGTGTGTCATAATGTGTCACAGGCATTACGGTGTGTGGTATACTATATCACGAGCATTGTGATATGTGGTATAATGTCTCAGGGTCATTGCAGTGTGTGGCATAATGTATCACGGACATTGCGGTGTGTGTCATAATGTGTCAGGCATTACGGTGTGTGGTATACTATATCACGGGCATTGTGGTATGTGGTATAATGTCTCAGGGTCATTGCAGTGTGGCATAATACATAACGGGCATTGCGGTGTGTGGCATAGGGTGTAACGGGCAGGGCATTGTGGTATGTGTCACAGGCATTACGGTGTATGGTATACTATATCACGGGCATTGTGGTATAATGTATCACGGACATTGCGGTGTGTGTCATAATGTGTCACAGACATTGTATGTGCTATAATGTATCAGGGGCATTGCAGTGTGTAGCATAATGTATAACGGGCATTGCGATTCCTGTCATAATGTGTCACAGGCATTACGGTGTGTGGCATAATGTGTCACGGGCATTACGGTGTGTGGCATAATGTGTCGGGGGCATTACAGTGTGTGCATATTGTGTCGTGCATTATTGTGTGTGGAATAATGTCTACGGGCATTGCAGTATGTGGCATAATGTATACTGGGCATTACTATAAGGAGGAAAAATGACAAATAATGTAAGGGGCATGAATCAGGATTATTTTTCTTTCCTGTGGTGGCCAACGTATGGGCGTGCAGGTTGCAGAACTGGGGTATAAGGTAGTCTTTTCCTGCAATGCCACGCCACTTTATGCGAAATCACGCCCATTCCAACGAAACCACACCCCTTATTTTGCCGCGCGCGCCTTCGGCGCGCGCATATTTATCCCTTTCTTGCTCCCAATTATGTAGCGTGAAGGAGGGGGGGGGGGGGGGCGCCGAAGAATTTTTTGGCTTGGGGGAGAAAAATTTCTAGTTACGCCACTGCCCACGTCCCAACTCTTTCCCTCCTGACATGTATAATAACACTATTGCTTCTCCCATAAACAGGAGCACGTGCTCCTTGGTATGGAGTATGCAAGTGGTGGTGACTTAGAACATCTTCTGATGAGGAATGGGCCTGTTACCATCTCTAATGCAAGGTGAGGACATAAAATATCTTGTTAGTATTGTGTGTGCCTTAGAAACAGCACTTTATCCTTCTGATTTATTATAATTATTTCTGTAAGTTGTCTTCCATCCTGACAATAAAGCAGCTGTTATTATATAAGGATACTTTGTGAGTGTCATCTTGAAGGCATTCCAATACTCCTTTACATAAACTCTAATAAGCCATATACAATATATAGCGACTTTCACCAATGCACAACACTAGAAATATCTTATTAGGCAGTTGGTAAATTTATTATTATTATTATTATTATTATTATTATTAACAGTTTGTTATATAGCGCAGCATATTCCATTGCGCTTTACAATTAGAACAACAGTAATAGAACAAAACTGGGAAAAAACAGACAGACATAGAGGTAGGAAGGCCCTGCTCGCAATCTTACAATCTATAGGGAAATAGGCATTGATACACAAGGATAGATGCTACCTATTGCATAATGGTCCACCAGATTGCTAGGTTCTTAATGGGTTGTATGATATGATCACCCCGCAATGTTGGCCAAGTGTCAGGAGGGTGTGAGAGTAAAGACAAGATATGTGATGTTATGTGTATTGTACAGAGAATATGTAATTGGATAGAGAAGCACTGATGGTTATGTAAATTCAAAACAAAATAAATGGGGACATTGGGCCTAATTCAGACCTGGTCGCTCGCTAGTGGTTTTTGCACCTCTGTAATCAGGTTAGAACTGTGCATGCGTATGCACCGCAATGTGCAGGCGCATCGCACAGGTACAAAGCAGTTCATTGCTCTGCGATGGGTTTGTGCAAAAAATCCATTTGACAGGAAGAGGGCGTTTGTGGGTGGTTACTGACCGTTTTCAGGGAGTGGTTGGAAAAACACAGGCGTGCCTAAGCGTTCGCACGGAGGGTTCCTGATGTCAATTCTGGTCCTGGACAGGCTGAGGTGTTTGCAGCGGCTGAGTAAGTCCTGAGCTGTGCAGAGACTGCACACAATCTGTTTGCACAGCTCTGCTACACATGCGTTCGCACACTTGCACAGCTAAAATACACTCCCTATGGGAGGAGACTATGTGAACGCAGGACTGCAAAAAAAAGCCTAGCGAGCGATCAGGTCTGAATTAGGCCCATTGTCAGAAAATGTGGGGAGTATTGTCTGGAAATCCCTCAGCCATTATGTACACATCCTAACATTGTAACATTAACTTATTTTCTATCTAACAGATTCTACAGTGCGGAGATTGTATGTGGGCTCCAATTCCTGCATTCCAAGGGCATCGCCCATGGGTAAGTATAGAGTTACACTATAACAATAGTATAATAATGTGATATTATACTATGGATTCTAATACTGTACATCTTATACAGTCATTGTCCCATATCTTCCACTTACATGTTACACCTGCCTCTCTCCCAAAGTACAATCTATATGACCAGCTCTCGGGGGACACAAGGGATCTCTCTGCACAAGTGTTCTGTTCTTTTCATGTAATTTCAGAGTTTTGAAAATAGTGTACTAACATTCATTCCAGAAGCTTTTCAGTGGCATCACAAGGGGCCCTATTGGTTGTGCACCATCACATCTGCTCTCTGCTCTGGGAAGTCCCTTTCTCCTGTAATATAGTGGCGTCATACTCTTCCTGCACTTGTCTAACGCTGTCAGAGAGGACCCCTGAGGAAGAGGAGGGAAACATTCATTTTAGAAACTTTTACATACTTTTTTATTACATCACCACACACCTGCCACCCAGCTCTGTAACTATATACACCTAGCAGGTCATGGGGGGCTGCACTGAGACCCCAGATCATGTACACCCAGAATGTGCCTTCCCTGCCATCCAATCTGGGTCTCACATGCAGGGTGAGAGAGGGAAGGAGAGGTGTAGGGATGATAGAGGGAAGGAGGGAGTGAGAAGTGCAGTGGAAGGAGGTGGAAGGAGGGAGTGAGAGGTGCAGGGTTAAAGAGGGATAGAGGGTATGAGAGGTGCAGGTGGTAAGTAAGGGAAGGAGGAAGTAAGAGGAGCAGGGGTCACATGGGAGACATTAAGGGAATGTGCAATAAAACATATGGAGAAGAGGTGGATGGACACCGGGATGGTGGGGAACACAGGTTTGATAACTTTATATCACATAATATGGGTTACCTAATAATATATAGCAGGGTTGGACTGTCCCACAGGGGAACAGGGGAAACCCCCCGGGGGGCCCCACTGCCTGAGGCACCACTTCTTCCTCTAGGGATCAGATCCCAGACTGAGCACTGGAATTATACATTGTACATACTATATGTTATGTTATACTGCACAGGAATATGATGTATCTTCTTCTACAGTACATTCTTGTTATTAATCTGGTTCATTATTCTGTATGCACTAGCAGTATTTACTATATATATTTATCAAGGGGCCCAGCCTCTAATTGGCAAACCAATATGGTGGCTGACCACACCCTCTCTTGGGACTGGTCCCGCACCTAAACATGGGCCCCTACCATTGCATTCCCCCGATGGCCCTTCATGCCCCAGTCCAACACTGCTATATAGTATAAAAAAGGATCAAGGATTGTTTTTATACTAGCAACACCTCTAAGGCTTCTGTGGCTCTAGGTATACCCCAGACCCCGGCCATTTTATTCCCATACCCCAACTTCTTATTTCCTTCTCCAACCACTATCTATATAATCCTGCAGGTATCTGGCACTCACTGCACAAGTAAATAATTCACCCCACTGCCCTCTGAAAGTTACCGAGTCCCAATGATAAATTGCAGCAGCGGCACTTGGGGAATAAAAAGCTCAGTAAGCACAATATACTGTCTGACCCACGTGTCAATGTACTTTTACAATCTCTTTAGGGTTACATA
This sequence comes from Pseudophryne corroboree, assembly GCF_028390025.1. Lineage (NCBI taxonomy): Eukaryota > Metazoa > Chordata > Amphibia > Anura > Myobatrachidae > Pseudophryne > Pseudophryne corroboree. The sequence continues at coordinate 92,785,377 of NC_086452.1, forward strand.
CAAGAATAAACTTACCCCATTTATAAGGTTCTCCCCTTCACCAGCTGGGAAGGATCAGCATCAGCCCCCAGGTGTCGCTCCCTGTGACCAATATCACTAATTATTATGCAGTAACCACACATATTAGCATGAGAAGGGTTAATGGGCTGATTGAGCCTATACTACTACATAACAGAATTCTGCTGAGCACATGACACAACTGTACATGACATAGTGGAATCACATGGGATCTCCTCCAGACTTGGCCGTGAAAGCAGCCGCATCGCAGTTTGCACTGTACACCTGCAGCGTCTGTATTGCACCTGCGTGGTCATTCACATTGCAGGCGCATCCCCAAAGGATGATTAACAGTGGCATGTGTTGGGTGGGTGGCGACATAGCATTTTGTGGGTGTGGTGGGCCAAACGTGGCATGCCGGGAGTGTTTTCAGGGAGGCTGCATGATGTCACACACAGCCAGATTGAGCTGGCAGGAGTCAACCTTAAATCAATGCGTCCACAATTAGATTGGATCATGATTCGGAACCACAGGTTGCCTTGCCCTGTGCTGGGCCGCCCGCAGCATGTGAGGAGATGGATGCAGATCTTGCGTATGCAGTGATCTGCATCTATCTCTGAATAACCCCCATGGACACTGACCTACAAATGATTACAGTAGGTACTGACACTCTAGTCCTTGTTCCTAAACATACATTCAAAACCACTATTATTTACACATATAAAGTGATGATGTATGTATCAATAAATCATGTTTGTATGAAAGCACACTGTATACAAAGATGTTATTTTCTTCACAGCGACCTCAAGCCAGATAACATCTTAGTGGCTGCAACAGGCCACCTCAAGATCGCCGACTTCGGTCTCGCAAGTAACATCACACCTAGAGACTGGAGTGCCACTGGCTGTGCTGGAAGATGTGGCGACATCACTCCTGAGGTGAGGTGCAAAGGGTATTCTACTGTGTACTCATGTAATTATATACACTGGGCCTGATTCTCAGGTACACAGAACACCTTCAGAGGTCTTGTGGAGTTCCTTCCGTGGTGGGTCAGAGCTGTTGTGGTGCCATGAGGGGAACCTGCCCAATATTAGACATGTGGGTTTAATGTTATGGCTGATCAGTCAAATTATATATGTACGTATACATATAATGTAGACCAAAAGATAGCGGCACTCCGAGTCTTAATCCAAAAGTGATATATTCAATAGGTTCACAGCATGATACCAATGTTTCAGGGACGTCCCGCCCCTTTGTCAAGGTGACAATTCTGATTATTGTTGCATACGTATAAATATATATATATTTATATATATGTGTGTGTGTGTGTGTGTGTGTGTGTGTGTGTGTGTGTGTGTGTGTGTGTGTTTTGAATATCGGATTTTTCCATATTTTGGAATAAGTGCATACCATAATGAGATATCATGGCAATGGGACCCAAGTCTAAGCACAGAATGCATTTAAGTTTTGCATACATCTTAAACACACAGCCTGAAGGTCATTTAATACAATATTTTTAATAACTTTGTGTATATACACAATAACTTTGTGTATAAAACAAAGTCTGTTTACATTGAGCCATCAGAAAACAAAGATTCCACTATCTCACTTTCACTCAAAAAGAATCCGTATTTCGGAATATTTGGATATGGGATGCTCAACCTGTATATATATATATATATATATATACGAAAAAAGATACAGGCACTCACCACTTCCTTGATGATGAAAACTTTATTGGTGTGTCTCACATAGAGACAGTTAACAGCATGTCAGCAAAAGGTGTCGACGTTTCGGCTCCAGAACCACACATTCTCGCCTTTATACATATATATATAGAATAATTCATAATAACTTATACAGCTTAGCTGAGAAATGTGTAATAGAAGTTTAAAACACATAATACGGATATAAATGGAACCCAGGACTTAATGGGGACCGTATTGGGTGTGTGATATTGCCTCTGCCACTAGGTGAACCAGAGTGATCACCAACACAAAAGACAAGAAAACCACAAACAAGACAACACACATAATTGTGAACATACATTATGAAAAGTACGGATATTAAAAAAGTCTAGTCATAGCCCTATCCAAGAAAAACATTGAATGGATTTGCCTCATTTAGGCCCCGTGGTGTCAGAGTGTCCAGCTCATATATCCATTTAGCCTCTCGTTGTCGTAACTGCCTCACGTCTGCTAAATCCACTTCCGCCGGATAGACGTGTGCGTTCCACTGGCAATGGAACGCACAAGACTTCCGGTAACGCGACTATCAGCCGCTATCGGTTGTTCTTTTGGTTTTAAATGGTTGTGATTGTGTTCACATGTTGTGTAATTAGTTGATGTTATAGGACATTCGATTGGCTGCACATGTATCCTTGATTACACATGTTAAACACTTGAATGAATACCAGTGTTTTTTGTTATTTCCTGTTGGATGATTGATGGGCGGGGTTTGTGATATGCCTCTGCTATAAAAGTGCTCCAGGGTTCATTGTGTGTCATGGGCTGCTGGGTGAGAACCTGCTGTAATCTTGTTAGTCTTGAAAAAGGCTCAGATGGAGCCGAAACGTTGACACCTTTTGCTGACATGCTGTTTACTGTCTCTATGTGAGACACACCAATAAAGTTTTCATCATCAAGGAAGTGGTGAGTGCCTGTATCTTTTTTCGGATATATTTTTGGATTTCTTGTGAATCTCTTATGGAGCACCGCCCAGGATGCAAATTGGAGCAGTGAGTGTGGACTTTCTGGATATATATATATATATATGTATGTATGTATCCTCCACCCAGAAAATAGAAATCTTGTGTTTGTCCCCGTAATTAGAAAAGTAAAAATGGAAAAAGTTATTAGTAAAAGCCTGGTAATGACTGTCTGTCTCTCTTCTTTCCGGTAGGTACGTTTTCGCGAAGAGAGAGCTATCGGTCATGATTGGTTTTGCTTTGGCATCATTCTCAGCAAAATGGTCAATGGAAGATCTTTTGGACCAGGCACTGAAGTCAGGAACATCATTGACGAGGTAAATGAGGACGCAGGGCGCAGCCTCTGGCTTCAGAATACCCAGGAAACAGGGCCGTCATGCCCCCGTTTTCTGGAACACTGTCCGCCAGCAGCATGTCAGTCATGCTGCAGCTTTTGTGGCACTGCGAGCAGATAGAACTCAGTAATACCAGACTGCGGCCATGGAACAATCACTTTATATTCCTCTGTGCCAGGCAGTAGAAATGTTTGTAACATGATTGTATTGAGCATCTGTACTGTACAAATCATTAAATACAAATATATTTTTCAGCTCTTCAGTATCATGCCAGCCAAACGCCCAGGAGTGAATGATAACATCCGCCTCCATCGCTTCTTCCGGCACATCAACTGGGTCGCCTTGGAAGCCCTTGAGATGGAGCCACCATACATTCCTGCACCAGTAAGTATAAAACAGAACTTCCATGAGCTTCTGAATGCCGGTCAGCATATAGGACCTAATTCAGGTTGGATCACAGTAAGCGATCCAACCGCACATTCTGAGACAAAGATGCAGCACATGTACAGTGCTCGTACTGCAGGAAGGCCGCAGAAAATGCGATCACCTCTGCCTGTCAATCAGGCAGAGACAGTCGCGGGGTGGGGGTGGGGGTGGGGTGGTCAATGCTCTAGAAAGTCCTTCTCCTCTCTGCACTTGTAGTTACGTAGCCTTCTCCTGAGAGCACTGAGTAGACGGACACCTTTACTTGCACCAGAGCAACCTACATCTACTGCAATACTGTGGTTATATATGGGCTGAGCGACAGTGCGTTATATTTGTGCACCTGTAATGCCTCTTCCTTTAGCTTTATATAGATATGTTGTCAGGGTCTAATATGTAACTACTGTAAATAACCTCTACAATAGGAAGTTTGGTAATTGCCTCTTTTTCTCTCTTACAAGTCATATGAAAGATGTAATAATCACTGATACACTTTTACTTCTTATCTCTGTAGCCGACCTTTCCACCCTCTGCCTCCATAAATAACCAGCTAGCAATAATGGAGGCAGAAGAGGACAATAATCCACCTGTAACAGCCCCCCAGCAGGACCGGTTTGCAGGGTTCTCATTTACCACCTCCACCTGGAGAACCCCCCCATAGGCACCGGGCCTACGACCATCTAGCTGAGGCAGCAGCACTGCTGGATGCAGGAGTTGGAGTTTCTGCAGGTATGTACATTATGGATTTAGTTTTCTTCTGATTTTTTTAAACATGATTAGTTTAAGTTTTCAATATCAAACGGAGGAAGAATAAAGAAGGAGAAAGGTAGATAGAGCTGGGTATAGCAGTATTGTAAGAAGCATTAATAAATTTTCCTAATGGAAAGTTATACAAAAAGCTCCTCACACAAAGCAATGCAGAAACAATAACCGTCTGCAGATTATTACATAAACAGAGATATAGCGTAAGAGATATAACAATGGTAGAGGGGAATGGAGGACAGTGGGAGAGGAAAAGGGGCATGTCAGGGGTGTTACTAGAGGGAGAACAAAGGGAGGAGGAGGAAGAGTAAGGTGCACCTGCTGCATGCTCAGAAGAAGCAATGTAACCCTACATAATCCGTTGTATCATGGTCCTCCTGGTGTGTGATCCAAGGGGAAGAGACACTGGTAAATGTATTCCAGCGCTCATGAAGTATGATGTAATATACATAGATGGTATATACAGCAATAGTGTGATCAGTGCATTGCAATACATGTATGGTAGTAGTAATGTAGAGAACTCAGTTACATATATAACCTGACTTCTCTGCATTACTACTATCATATAGGAGGGAGGAATTCTGTGTTTGTGTCTGGATCAGCCCCTCCCTTGCAAGCACTTCCAATAGGCCAATACATTGATTTGCCCAACTTGTCACTTGTGTATCACTAATTTATTTTCCTGCCTACTATTAATTGCCGTTATTTTCCCATATTGCACTTTCTTTTAAAACTAGCATCACGTGACATTAATCATGAGTGAGGGGACTGTAGGGGATGTGGACCGTCCTTACTGTATGTTTCCCTTTTACATATCAATGCTTTTATTACAATGAGTTTTTGTGCACCTAGTAAGACACTTTTATCAAAAGTGCCTGGTTGATACAAAAGCCGTCCTACTGAAAGAACATCTCTGACTTTCCAGCATCTTGTGAGAACCTGTAAAAGAAAGATCCTTAAGCAGGGAAGAGACTCTGTGACCTCTTGCTAGCCAGAGAATGCCTCTGTAGATTCTCAGTCTCCGCCCCTTCAGTCTCATTGATATATTGTGTCCAGTAAATGCAGCCACCCAACATTTAGGTGGTCATTTCGAGTTGATCGCAGCAGCAATTTTGTTAGCAGTTGGGTAAAACCATGTGCACTGCAGGAGGGGCAGATATAACGTGCGGAGAGAGTTAGATTTGGGTGTGGGGTGTTCAAACTGGAATCTAGTGTGCAGTGTAAGAATAAAGCAGCCAGTATTTACCCTGCACAGAAACAAAATAACCCACCCAAATCTAACTCTCTCTACAAATGTTATATCTGCCCCCCCGCAGTGCACATGGGCCCTCATTCCGAGTTGTTCGTTCGCAAGCTGCTTTTAGCAGCATTGCACACGCTAAGCCGCCTCCTACTGGGAGTGAATCTTAGCTTCTTAAAATTGCGAACGAAAGATTCTCAAATTTGCGATTACACACCTCTTAGCAGTTTCGGAGTAGCTCCAGACTTACTCGGCATCTGCGATCAGTTCAGTGCTTGTCGTTCCTGGTCTGACGTCACAAACACACCCAGCGTTCGTCCAGACACTCCTCCGTTTCTCCAGCCACTCCCGCGTTTTTCCCAGAAACGGTAGCATTTTTTTCACACACACCCATAAAACGGCCTGTTTCCGCCCAGAAACACCCACTTCCTGTCAATCACACTCCGATCGCCTGAACGAAGAAAAAGCCGTGAGTAAAATACCTAACTGCATAGCAAATTTACTTGGCGCAGTCGCAGTGCGAACATTGCGCATGCGCACTAAGCGGAAAATCGCTGCGATGCGAAAAAATTTACAGAGCGAACAACTCGGAATGACCACCATGGTTTTACCCAATTGCTAACAAACTTGCTGCTGCGATCAACTTAGAATTACCCCCTTACTTACAAACACTCTGTTCCATCCAGCTTTTCCCATTACGATGTTGCTCCACACCATTGAAATAGGCCCCCCTTGATGTGCAGGTCCAGGTGCTTACTTTATAAATGAGCGCATTACTGCAAAAAGAAGCATCACAAAGCATCTTATGTTCTGCGGAGCCGTCATGTTGCACTGTACTAAGGATTGTTTAAAAAAAGTCTATATTTTTTCTGCATGGAGTTAAAGATGTATATTATGTTATATTGTATCTTGTACGAAGATGTTACTAATGTACTGATTTTTTTTTTTTTGTAATTATATAGAACATCTGTGATAAGAAGATTGATTACAACTTGGAAGATTGTTTATTATTTTCTTATTTTTTATAAGTTTTTAAATTTAACTTTTTTTAAATTTGAATATTAACATTTTTTAAATTTACATTTTCAAATTTAGTGGGAGGGTATTTTATAATGAAACAATTTTAAATTTTACTATTTTTATATTTTTGTTTTTACAATTTTACATTTACATTTTAATTATTAGATTTTATAAGTATTATGTAAATTTTATTTAAAAGTTAAAATTTTTTTATATTTTTAAATTTTAAATTTTTTTGAATACAAGCATAACATCAGGTGTGTGATGGGCCAGCTATAGGGGATGGTTGGAGGCCGGTATTTTTATTTTTATTTTTTTTAACATTAACATTTTAATAGTTAGGGGCCCATTTATCAAATAATATTTGTGCTATACCTGCTGCAATCCCTCCATTTCTGCCCGCAGCAACATTCCCCATTGGTTTCTATGGGGGATGCGATGCTGGCCAATGTATCAATATCGGGAACGCAAAGCATTCCCAATATTGGGGGGTAATTCAAAGTTGATCGTAGATGTGCTAAATTTAGCACATCTACGACCCTTTACTTTGACATGCGGGGGGACGCCCAGCACAGGGCTAGTCCGCCCCGCATGTCAGGCCCTGCTCCCCCCTACATAGGTACAGAATCATCGCACAGCGGTGATGCTTTTGTACCTGACATGTAGCTCCCTGCCAGCACAGCTCCTGCTAGCTGGCAGAGGGCTAACTGCCATGTCCCGGGTCGCAGCGGCTGCGTATGACATCACGCAGCCACTGCGGCCCGCCCACCCAACAGTCCAGACACGCCTCCATTGTTAGGACCGTGCCCCACCAACGGCGTTCTAAGGCTGTTGGTACGCCCCCTCCCGTCCTGCGACTGCCTCTGCCTGTCAATCAGGCGATCGCACCAGTGAGATGCTTTCTCATCTCACTGGCTGCACATGCACAGTGCACCACCGCGCGAGCGTACTGCGCATAGTAATTCAGACAGCAATCCCTGCCGATGCAGCAATGCAGTCTGAATTACCCCCATTGTCACTCCAGTATTGCTGTAGCCCATTGTAGCCTATGGGCTATGGATCGCGAAAAGAAGATCCGGCTGGGTTCCCTGGGAACTCTCCGCCGGAAATGCCCTGTGCATTGCGGTCACCCCCCCCCCCCCCCCCACAGCTACCGCAATCTTTTGATTGCGATAGCCTATTGTAGCCTATGGGCTACAGATCGCGAAAAGTAAATCCATCTGGGTTCCCTGGGAACCCTCCATCTGAAATGCCTCTGTGCACGCATGCACAGGGGGCCTAATTCAGATCTGTTCGCTCGCTAATTTTTGCAGCGCTGCGAACAGATAGACACCACCTATAGGGGAGTGTATTTAAGCTTTGCAAGTGTGCGAACGCGTGTGCAGCCGCCCTGTATAAAAACAGCTTGTGCAGTTTCTGAGTAGCTCTGACCTTACTCAGCCGCTGCAATCACTTCAGCCTATTCGAGCCCGTAATTGATGTCTGACACCCGCCCTGCAAACACCTCGACACACCTGTGTTTTTCCAACCGCTCCCAGAAAACGGTCAGTTGCCACCCACAAACACCCTCTTCCTGTCAATCTCCTTGTGAACGGCTGTGCGAATGGTTTCTTCTCTAGAACCAGTGCACAACAATGATCCGCTTTGTAACCGTACGGTGCGCCTGCGCATTGCGGTGCATACACATGCGCAGTAGTTACCTGATCGCTGGGCAGCGAAAAATGCTAGCGAGCAAACAGATCTGAATTAGGCCCAGGATCCCTGTCCCTGCGGGTGCCACGTGATACATTCACACATATTGCAATGCGATTCTGGGTGTTAAGATCCAGTCCAGATCGCATTATATGCAACCCTTGATAAATGGGCCCCTAAGTGAGTTAAAATGTATTTTTCCATCGAACCATAACAACACAAAATAAGGTGTGTGATTGGCCCGGCTAGAGGGGGCGGTTTGGAGGCCGTTTTTTTTTTTTTTTTTTGTTTTACATTTAGATTTTAATTATTAGTGTCCTACTATATATATATCTGTGTGAGATACACAGTTTATTTTTATCCAGTTAGTTTTTTTTAGGGATGGGATTCTAGGCTTTGCTGTACCAGAGGTGACACTGTCTGTGTAGTCACATTGCTCATTTCTTTTTATTATAAAAGAATAATTTATTATAAATATTTTTATTATTTGAATAAATTTGGTGTTTAAATGTTTTTGCTGTCATTTGTCTTTCTTTCTTTCTTTCTTTCTTTCTTTACTTAGTTGCTCCAGGCCTTTATTTCTCCCTCTCTAGCTTTTGTTCTTTATGCTGCTCCCTGTACTCCTTATCCGTTCTTCCTATTCTCCCTGTCCTCCTTCTTTTGGTGGAACCAGCATGCAGCGCCCCCACCGCCAGATTGCAGCCACTGCCCGTCTGACTGACTCCTCTGTCACCTGACATGGGACCGCAACATGCTGTGGCTTGCTGGATGCTGCCAGCACTGTTGCTCCCGGGGGGGTCTGGCTATTTTAGCCGGGTTCTTCTAGTCAGCACTCCTTGCTTGATACGCGGAAGGCGTGTGCCCACAGCAGCCACTAACCGGGAGCGAAGCTTAGAGGTGGTTGTGGGACCTGCCACTTGGGTTTCTCCTGTTGTAGGTGGGGCATAAAGTTTAAACAGGTTGCCGGCCACCCACAATGCAGTCAGTAGGGTGTCCCATCATGGCTGCCATTATGCTTGCTGCAGGAGGGCTAGGGGGAAAGGGCATCGGAGGCCATTTTCCCCTGAGGTTGATACCAGCCAAGTGCCAGCTACTGCTGTGCCTTCCCTCCTGACTGCAGCTGCTGTATCACTGCCTGTTTTAGACACTATGGCTGCTGGCAACCAGGCTGTATCCTCCCTGGCTACTTCTCAGCAGGCAGGATGCCCCTTACCTACCCCACACAGGCATAGAGACAGGGATTCTAATGTCTGTCGGCTGGTAACCCCTTACTGTCCCAGTCAGTTGTTATGTCACCTGTTGCGGCCGAGAATACATCTTTGTCTCCTTTACCCCTTTCCGCTGATCTTAGAAACATAGAATTTGACGGCAGATAAGATCCATTGATCAATTAACCTCGATAGTTGCCCAGATGTACCAGGCTTTAGCAACAGCTGGTTTGCCTTCTGCTGTGCCTTTGGTTTCTCCTCTCTCTACTGCTAATACTGTTGCAGGGCCGTCCTCTTTGTCGGCCTGTGATGGGTCTTTTACTTTATTTGCAGGGTCTGAGGAAGAGCTGTCAGATGATCTGGATGCTCTGGTGGATGTGGCGTCTGCTAGGATGTCGGTCGGTGATCGCCCTAGGACTTTCTCTGAGTCATTTTCAGATAGCTATGACAGGGCTAGGAAGACAGCTGTAAAGTTTGCGCAGCATGGGCACTCAGGCACCATAGGTGTTCTAGCCAGTGTAGTAGGAAGTAGGGATGTGCACCGGACATTTTTCGGGTTTTGTGTTTTGGTTTTGGGTTCGGTTCCGCGGCCGTGTTTTGGGTTCGAACGCGTTTTGGCAAAACCTCATCGAATTTTTTTTGTCGGATTCGGGTGTGTTTTGGATTCCGGTGTTTTTTCAAAAAAACCCTAAAAAACAGCTTAAATCATTGAATTTGGGGGTCATTTTGATCCCATAGTATTATTAACCTCAATAACCATAATTTCCACTCATTTTCAGTCTATTCTGAACACCTCACAATATTATTTTTAGTCCTAAAATTTGCACCGAGGTAGCTGTGTGACTAAGCTAAGCGACCCTAGTGGCCGACACAAACACCTGGCCCATCTAGGAGTGGCACTGCAGTGTCACGCAGGATGGCCCTTCCAAAAAATACTCCCCAAACAGCACATGACGCAAAGAAGAAAAAAAAGAGGCGCAATGAGGTAGCTGTGTGAGTAAGCTATGCGACCCTAGTGGCCGACACAAACACCTGGCCCATCAAGGAGTGGCACTGCAATGTCACGCAGGATGGCCCTTCCAAAAAATACTCCCCAAACAGCACATGACGCAAAGAAGAAAAAAAAGAGGCGCAATGAGGTAGCTGTGTGAGTAAGCTAAGCGACCCTAGTGGCCGACACAAACACCTGGCCCATCTAGGAGTGGCACTGCAGTGTCACGCAGGATGGCCCTTCCAAAAAATACTCCCCAAACAGCACATGACGCAAAGAAAAATGAAAGAAAAAAGAGGTGCAAGATGGAATTGTCCTTGGGCCCTCCCACCCACCCTTATGTTGTATAAACAGGACATGCACACTTTAACCAACCCATCATTTCAGCGACAGGGTCTGCCACACGACTGTGACTGAAATGACTGGTTGGTTTGGGCCCCCACCAAAAAAGAAGCAATCAATCTCTCCTTGCACAAACTGGCTCTACAGAGGCAAGATGTCCACCTCATCATCATCGTCCGATTCATCACCCCTTTCACTGTGTACATCCCCCTCCTCACAGATTATTAATTCGTCCCCACTGGAATCCACCATCTCAGATCCCCGTGTACTTTCTGGAGGCAATTGCTGCTGGTGAATGTCTCCATGGAGTAATTGATTATAATTCATTTTAATGAACATCATCTTCTCCACATTTTCTGGAAGTAACCTCGTACGCCGACTGCTGACAAGGTGAGCAGCGGCACTAAACACTCTTTCGGAGTACACACTGGAGGGAGGGCAACTTAGGTAGAATAAAGCCAGTTTGTGCAAGGGCCTCCAAATTGCCTCTTTTCCCTGCCAGTATACGTACGGACTGTCTGACGTGCCTACTTGGATGCGGTCACTCATATAATCCTCCACCATTCTTTCAATGGTGAGAGAATCATATGCAGTGACAGCAGACGACATGTCAGTAATCGTTGTGAGGTCCTTCAGTCCGGACCAGATGTCAGCATCAGCAGTCGCTCCAGACTGCCCTGCATCACCGCCAGCGGGTGGGCTCGGAATTCGTAGCCTTTTCCTCGCACCCCCAGTTGCGTGAGAATGTGAAGGAGGAGATGTTGACAGGTCGCGTTCCGCTTGACTTGACAATTTTCTCACCAGCAGTTCTTTGAATCCCTGCAGACTTGTGTCTGCCGGAAAGAGAGATCCAACGTAGCTTTTAAATCTAGGATCGAGCACGGTGGCCAAAATGTAGTGCTCTGATTTCAACAGATTGACCACACGTGAATCCTGGTTAAGCGAATGAAGGGCTCCATCCACAAGTCCCACATGCCTAGCGGAATCGCTCTGTTTTAGCTCCTCCTTCAATGCCTCCAGCTTCTTCTGCAAAAGCCTGATGAGGGGAATGACCTGACTCAGGCTGGCAGTGTCTGAACTGACTTCACGTGTGGCAAGTTCAAAGGGCAGCAGAACCTTGCACAACGTTGAAATCATTCTCCACTGCGCTTGGGACAGGTGCATTCCACCTCCTTTGCCTATATCGTGGGCAGATGTATAGGCTTGAATGGCCTTTTGCTGCTCCTCCATCCTCTGAAGCATATAGAGGGTTGAATTCCACCTCGTTACCACCTCTTGCTTCAGATGATGGCAGGGCAGGTTCAGGTTTTTTGGTGGTGCTCCAGTCTTCTGTACGCGGTGCCTGCACGCCGAAAGTGGCCCGCAATTCTTCTGGCCACCGACAGCATCTCTTGCACGCCCCTGTTGTTTTTTAAATAATTCTGCACCACCAAATTCAAGGTATGTGCAAAACATGGGACGTGCTGGAATTTGCCCAGATGTTATGCGCGCACAATATTGCTGGCGTTGTCTGATGTCACAAATCCCCAGGAGAGTCCAATTGGGGTAAGCCATTCTGCGATGATCTTCCTCAGTTGCCGTAAGAGGTTTTCAGCTGTGTGCGTATTCTGGAAAGCGGTGATACAAAGCGTAGCCTGCCTAGGAACGAGTTGGCGTTTGCGAGATCCTGCTACTGGTGCCACCGCTGCTGTTCTTGCAGCGGGAGGCACTACATCTACCCAGTGGGCTGTCACAGTCATGTAGTCCTGAGTCTGCCCTGCTCCACTTGTCCACATGTCCGTGGTTAAGTGGACTTTGGGTACAACTGCATTTTTTAGGACACTGGTGAGTCTTTTTCTGACGTCCGTGTACATTCTCGGTATCGCCTACCTAGAGAAGTGGAACCTAGATGGTATTTGGTAACGGGGGCACACTGCTTCAATAAATTGTCTAGTTCCCTGTGAACTAACGGCGGATACCGGACGCACGTCTAACACCAACATAGTTGTCAAGGCCTCAGTTATCCGCTTTGCAGCAGGGTGACTGCTGTGATATTTCATCTTCCTCGCAAAGGACTGTTGGACAGTCAATTGCTTACTGGAAGTAGTACAAGTGGTCTTCCGACTTCCCCTCTGGGATGACGATCGACTCCCAGCAGCAACAACAGCAGCGCCAGCAGCAGTAGGCATTACACTCAAGGATGCATCGGAGGAATCCCAGGCAGGAGAGGACTCGTCAGACTTCCCAGTGACATGGCCTGCAGGACTATTGGCTTTCCTGGGTAAGGAGGAAATTGACACTGAGGGAGTTGGTGGTGTGGTTTGCGCGAGCTTGGTTACAAGAGGAAGGGATTTACTGGTCAGTGGACTGCTTCCGCTGTCACCCAAAGTTTTTGAACTTGTCACTGACTTATTATGAATGCGCTGCTGGTGACATATAAGGGAGGATGTTCCGAGGTGGTTAACGTCCTTACCCCTACTTATTACAGCTTGACAAAGGCAACACACGGCTTGACACCTGTTGTCCGCATTTCTGTTGAAATACTTCCACACTGAAGAGCTGATTTTTTTGGTATTTTCACCAGACATGTCAATGGCCATATTCCTCCCACGGACAACAGGTGTCTCCCTGGGTGCCTGACTTAAACAAACCACCTCACCATCAGAATCCTCCTTGTCAATTTCCTCCCCAGCCCAAGCAACACCCATATCCTCATCCTGGTGTACTTCAACACTGACATCTTCAATTTCACTATCAGGAACTGGACTGCGGGTGCTCCTTTCAACACTTGCAGGGGGCGTGCAAATGGTGGAAGGCGCAAGCTCTTCCCGTCCAGTGTTGGGAAGGTCAGGCATCGCAACCGACACAATTGGACTCTCCTTTGGGATTTGTGATTTCGAAGAACGCACAGTTCTTTGCTGTGCTTTTGCCGCAAGTCTTTTCTTTTTTCTAGCGAGAGGATGAGTGCTTCCATCCTCATGTGAAGCTGAACCACTAGCCATGAACATAGGCCAGGGCCTCAGCTGTTCCTTGCCACTCCGTGTCGTAAATGGCATATTGGCAAGTTTATGCTTCTCCTCAGATGCTTTTAATTTTGATTTTTGGGTTATTTTTTTACTGATCTTTTGTGTTTTGGATTTTACATGCTCTGTACTATGACATTGGGCATCGGCCTTGGCAGACGACGTTGATGGCATTTCATCGTCTCGGCCATGACTAGTGGCAGCAGCTTCAGCACGAGGTGGAAGTGGATCTTGATCTTTCCCTATTTTTTTAACCTCCACATTTTTGTTCTCCATATTTTGCGCACAACTAAAAGCCACCACAGGTATACAATGTAGATGGATGGATAGTATAGTATTACTTATACTTATGGACGACGAGTGACGACACAGAGGTAGGTACAGCCGTGGCCTACCGTACTGCTGCTTAGTGCTTATATATATGATATACTGTATAACGGACCTGGTGGACACTGTCAGCAGACTGCTAAACAAACTAGTATGAAGAAAGAAAAAAAAAACACCACAGGTATACAATGTAGATGGATGGATAGTATAGTATTACTTATACTTATGGACGACGAGTGACGACACAGAGGTAGGTACAGCCGTGGCCTACTGTACTGCTGCTTAGTGCTTAATTATATATATAATATACTGTATAACGGACCTGGTGGACAGTGTCAGCAGACTGCTAAACTAGTATGAAGAAAGAAAAAAAAAACACCACAGGTATACAATGTAGATGGATGGATAGTATAGTATTACTTATACTTATGGACGACGAGTGACGACACAGAGGTAGGTACAGCCGTGGCCTACCGTACTGCTGCTTAGTGCTTATATATATGATATACTGTATAACGGACCTGGTGGACAGTGTCAGCAGACTGCTAAACTAGTATGAAGAAAGAAAAAAAAACACCACAGGTATACAATGTAGATGGATGTATAGTATAGTATTACTTATACTTATGGACGACGAGTGATGACACAGAGGTAGGTACAGCCGTGGCCTACCGTACTGCTGCTTAGTGCTTATATATATGATATACTGTATAACGGACCTGGTGGACAGTGTCAGCAGACTGCTAAACTAGTATGAAGAAAGAAAAAAAAAACACCACAGGTATACAATGTAGATGGATGGATAGTATAGTATTACTTATACTTATGGACGACGAGTGACGACACAGAGGTAGGTACAGCCGTGGCCTACCGTACTGCTGCTTAGTGCTTATATATATGATATACTGTATAACGGACCTGGTGGACACTGTCAGCAGACTGCTAAACAAACTAGTATGAAGAAAAAAAAAAAAACACCACAGGTATACAATGTAGATGGATCGATAGTATAGTATTACTTATACTTATGGACGACGAGTGCACTGACGACACAGAGGTAGGTACCGCCGTGGCCTACCGTACTGCTGCTTAGTGCTTAATTATATATATAATATACTGTATAACGGACCTGGTGGACACTGTCAGCAGACTGCTAAACAAACTAGCATGAAGAAAGAAAAAAAAAAAACACCACAGTGTTTTTCAGGCAGACAAACGTATACTGGACTGGTGGTCACTGTCAGCAAAACTGTGCACTGTACTCCTGCTATAACTGCTCCCCAGTCCCCACAATTAGGCAGTGTGAGCAGTGCACTCAGCACAGATATATCATGCAGCAGTGCAGCACACTGAGTGAGCACAGATATGGTGGAGCGTTTTTTTTCAGGCAGAGAAACAACGGATTAAACTCAAAACCCTGCACTGTACTCCCTAACAGCTGCTCCCCGTCCCCAATCCTCCCCACAATTAAAACTAAGTCACTCAGTTTTGTTTTTTTTCTAATACAACGGAGAGGACGCCAGCCACGTCCTCTCCCTATCAATCTCAATGCACGTGTGAAAATGGCGGCAACGCGCGGCTACTTATATAGAATCCGAGTCTCGCGAGAATCCGACAGCGGGATGATGACGTTCGGGCGCGCTCGGGGTAACCGAGCAAGGCGGGAGGATCCGAGTCGCTCGGACCCGTGTAAAAAAAAAAAAGGTGAAGTTCGGGCGGGTTCGGATTCCGAGGAACCGAACCCGCTCATCACTAGTAGGAAGTTGCAAACTGCATCCTATTAACGCACCAAATTGTGTCCTGGGGTGGCTCACTGTGACAATACAGCTGTATTATGCAGTTTACACCCCAGAATTGTGCATTCCTTTATATTGATGTCTTTGCGCTCACAGCAAGGCGAGGAAAGAGATCAGGGAAGCTACGAGCAAAACCAGTGTGGCTTAGACATGTTTTAAGTCCTGTTCTGATTGGCTTGCCGGTTTTTACAGCTTTGCTGCTTGCTATCTTCTGCTGCTTTTCACAGTAGCAGTGCTCTGAGGTGCATTACACCCGTGTCAGGATCCTGTCACCTGGCAATGTTATGTAAGGATTCAGTGTGATATGCCGGCTAATGGGATATCGGCTGTCAGGATCCTGACAGAGGCATCCCGCCAGCCGCAATACCGGCAGCGAGTCTCCTCACAGGCTCACCGCGCTTCGGTTCTTGTGCACGGGTTCTGTTCTCCCTTGGGTGGTGGCGTGGACCCACCACCCGAGTGGGAATCCCGGCCGCAGGTATTTTAGCAGCTGGCCGGATTCAAGCGCCAGGATCCTGAATGCCGGGATCCTGACAGCCGGTATATTAGCTACATCCCATCTCCATACTCACTGTCTACATAATGAGTGTCTACCATCTGACCGCATCCCCTCTCACATCCCTACACCTGATCTGCAGCTCTGTAATGGAAACTACATCACTGATCACCTCCAACAGTGGCGGCTGGGGGCTTCACATGGCTCAAGGAGGTTTTCAAATACTTGAATTTTCCTTCATTTTCTTCTGTCAGGAACAGAGGATGAAGAAGCGAAGAGCACGTTCCCTGGTTTTCACACAAGACTCCTGACTTTGGATTTGGCAATATCTATCCTATCTATCTATCTATCTATCCAGAGCCGGCCCTAGCCAATTTGATGCCCTAGGCAAAATTTTGTCTGGTGCCCCCTAGCTCCGCCGCTAGTTCTGCATCTGTACCTGCAACACTCAGGTAGTGGGGCCCACCGGGGGGTTACCCTGTGGGCCAGTTCAACTCTGCACAATACCACACAGTAATTACAATAATACATATAATTCCACACAGTAAAGGAACCTTACACATATGCCCCACATTAGTAATGCCCATAATACACATAATGCCACACAGTAATGCACCTTACACATATGCCCCACATTAGTAATGCCCATAATACACATATACTGCCACAGATACTGCCACACTTGCTGGTTATACAAAAAGATCAGTATCAAACATGTAGAAACTGTCCATTCTCTTCACTATTCAGTGTGTTTGCTGGTGTCTGTTACTCCCGTTAACTGCATGCCCTTTACTTTATACTGTGGGAGTGATATGCTCTGCCCTCCAGTCTGATGTGTCCGAAAGTCACGCTGCACTGATGTTTCATATAGAAATAGCACAACGCAACTTACTGACCACGTTACAGTGCTAGATGGCAGGGGAATTTTACGGTATGGGCTGACTAGGAAATAAAGTGTGGGGAGAACACTGCCCATGTTATGTCCCTGCAGACACCTGGGGTTTGCACAGGGATAAGGGACACACACAGGATGGCAGGGTCCCCCTCCCCCATGTGCACAAGCAGTATAGGTGATGTCAGGTTTCTGTGAAGCTGTCTTCCAAAATACACGTGTTATCATAAGAAGCCATCCAGTAATAACCTTATATAGTCAGTAAAAATGTCACAGGTCCAGGAATTGCATTTACTGGGCTACTGCTGTCTGTCTGAGGTCTCACAAGTCAGGGGCATTCAAGCATGTCGGAGGAAGTTTAAGGCACAGTGTGCATTTTTTTTGACAAATGTAAACAGCAGTGTATACAAGTACTGATTGAATACATTTGGAAAGTAACAGTTAGTTTGCGGACTGTCCCTCTCAGCATGAGATACTGCAGGGACATGCTTGGATGCCCCTAGACATGCTTGAATGCCCTAGGCAAATGCCTAGCCTGCCTATAGCTAAGGCCGGCTCTGTATCTATCTATCTATCTATCTATCTATCTATCTATCCAGAATATGTCTTATAACTGAGTCAACAACCTCACAATAAAGTGCTGCTAAACATGTCTGTATGAGTGACTGATTCTGCCAGCTCACCCAGGGCTGGAAGTATAGGTTGGACGGGATCACTCTTGCCAGGGGCGGCTATCAGGGTGGAGGAGGGTGCCGCTTGGATCGT
The DNA here is from genome assembly GCF_028390025.1 of Pseudophryne corroboree. Lineage (NCBI taxonomy): Eukaryota > Metazoa > Chordata > Amphibia > Anura > Myobatrachidae > Pseudophryne > Pseudophryne corroboree. Next base: position 92,803,372 of record NC_086452.1, read on the forward strand.
CTACCTACAAATTGTAACCCCTGGGGGCTCACATCTACCTGATGGCAGGGAAGGCTCTCCACAACTTGCTCAAGCTTTACAATTTGCTCTGTGGATCTGGGCTTCTGGTTCTAGGCTAGCCTCCATAGTGCTGTGGTTCAGAATGACAGGTCAGATGATATCATGACGCAGATGAGTGAAGTTTCAGTTGGATAAGTCAGTGGTTCCCAAACTTTTTTGAATCACGGCACTCTAGAGCATCATAATGTTATTTACAGCACCCCTAGGCTAAAAGTTTCTAATTGAGAAATTCTGAAAAAAACATATTAAATTAAGTAAATTGTGTTTATATGTCATCCTTAGGGTCAATTATGTGGTGAGGGACAGGAACCACTTTTGTTTGTCCACATATTTTATGACTGTAAGCCACAAGCACTGGTTTTGCCTATTACATTGACCATAAATAATTTGAATTGGTCCTGGACCACCAACCATTCATTTTGCCTAGATATGGTACTGTCTCTATCACAGCATGTATGGTCCTGGGAGGCATAATCTATCTCACTGTCTCCAGGTAGCAGAAGGAGGGGGGCACATTCGAAGCTGCAGAAGAGGAATATAAGCTGCTCTCATCCAATCATATCCTATCATCTAACAGCACATTTACCCTAAAGCAAAATACAAGTTCCTTTATACAGAGCCGTTCCTGACCAATCCTGACCTAAGAAATAATTTGTCTGGTGTCCCCCCATGTGGGAGTATTGGCACACAATATGAACAAGGAGGCATGATCTTGCAGAAGGGTTGTGGTCTCACATGGCTGTTAAAAGACGGGCACCCTAAAAATTGGTATAATCCCTAATATTTCCAAAATCAGGGTCAGCAACAGAAATCTTGGGACCCGGTATACTGATATCTCTGGGGCCCCCACAATCCTCCTCCTTGATCCCCCTTTAAAAGCAGAGGGTGGCTTTATAAAAAGAATATACATATCCCTGTTTGTGGATGAACTACATGTGACCAGGTGCTCTGCGTCCCTGAATTTTAATAATTCTCCACAATTGCTATTGGATTTTTATCTACCTTTCGCTACTTGATTCTCACTTTGTGAACACTCCTTATTGATTTCTCAACTATTGAATTTTTCATCACCGTGTAATATGACATTGTGAACATTCTAAAAAACACTTGTATGTGTACATTCACCCTTCTGATTATTTAACCCTGATGAAGTCCACTGTGATGAAACGTGTTGGGTTGGAAATTTAACATCCACATCACAAACTGACATCATCTATCTGCAGAATTACACAACTTTAAAAAAGTGGATTGAAATCAGTGCTATGCTATGAATGAGTGGTAGAGGATTGCTATTATAATAGGCAATTTAGCTATATTGATTGAAGTCTTAGCGCCATCTGATTTTGTATGATTTGTTGTGCCCTTTATCCTTGGGGCCACCTGGACCTTGAGGCCCTGAATGGGTGTCACCTTTGTCCCCATTTACCCCCCCCTCCCCCCATCATCGCTGGGCCTGTGGAGAGCATCACAGTGACTGCTAGATAATGTAGAAAATATTGTAGGGACTACCATATAATGCAGAGAATATTATATAGCATCAGTGATCTCCATATAATACAGGGAACATCTTGGTGACCTCTATATACTACAGAGAGCATTGCAGTAACAGGCAGATAATACAGACATCATCCAATGATGGCCAGATAATACAGAGAGCATTGTAGTGGCCACTATAAAATGCAGAGAGCATTGCTGTTATGACCATAAAAGACAAGACAGCATTGCAGTAAACACAATATAATATAATACGTATAGGGAGCACATCCAGTATACAGTATTATAGAGGTGCTGTGGTGCAGCTGTCATATACTGAAAATGACATGCTCTACAAATTATTACACAAGTGGTACTGTGCAGCAGTCAGTGACATATACTGAGAATTAAATCCACTATACAGGAATATGGGAGCCGGTCTGTAGGTCGACAAGACTTAGGTCGACCACTATTGGTTGACAGTAAGTAGGTCAACATGGTTTCTAGGTCGACAGGGACTCTAGGTTGACATGTACTAAGTCGACACAAGAAGTAGACCTCTCTCTACACATGTTATATCTGCCTCCCCTGCAGTGCACATGGTTTTGCCCAACTGCTAACAAAAATCCTGCTGCGATCAACTCAGAATTACCCCCTATGTGCGCAGCCTAGCATCACGGAGATGCTCCGTAGCAGAATGCACTGCACTTAATTGACCCCTAAAGATGTTCATAATGTTGTACATTTACCCTCTATGTTAGAAACATAGAATTTGACGGCAGATAAGAACCCCTTGGCTCATGTAGTCTCCCCCCCTTTTTTTTTTTTTTTAACCTTTTGGTAACATCAATAGAAAATAAGAATTTACTCACCGGTAATTCTATTTCTCGTAGTCCGTAGTGGATGCTGGGAACTCCATAAGGACCATGGGGAATAGACGGGCTCCGCAGGAGACTGGGCACTCTAAAAGAAAGATTAGGTACTATCTGGTGTGCACTGGCTCCTCCCTCTATGCCCCTCCACCAGACCTCAGTTAAGGAAACTGTGCCCGGAAGATCTGACACAACAAGGAAAGGATTTGGAATCCAGGGTAAGACTCATACCAGCCACACCAATCACACCGTACAGCTTGTGATAACCATACCCAGTTAACAGTATGAACAACAACTGAGCCTCAGTAACAGATGGCTCATAACAATAACCCTTTAGTTAAGCAATAACTATATACATGTATTGCAGAGAGTCCGCACTTGGGACGGGCGCCCAGCATCCACTACGGACTACGAGAAATAGAATTACTGGTGAGTAAATTCTTATTTTCTCTGACGTCCTAGTGGATGCTGGGAACTCCGTAAGGACCATGGGGATTATACCAAAGCTCCCAAACGGGCGGGAGAGTGCGGATGACTCTGCAGCACCGCATGAGCAAACTCAAGGTCCTCCTCAGCCAGGGTATCAAACTTGTAGAACTTAGCAAACTTGTTTGACCCCGACCAAGTAGCAGCTCGGCAAAGCTGTAAAGCCGAGACCCCTCGGGCAGCCGCCCAAGAAGAGCCACCTTCCTTGTGGAATGGGCTTTCACCATTTTGGATGCGGCAATCCAGCCGCAGAGTGAACCAGCTGAATCGTGCTATAGATCCAGCGAACAATAGTCTGCTTCGAAGCAGGAGAGCCAACCTTGTTGGCTGCATACAGAATAAACAGCGAGTCAGACTTTCTGACTCCCGCCTTTCTGGAAACATAAATTTTCAAAGCCCGGACTACGTCCAGCAACTTGGAATCCTCCAAGTCCCTAGTAGCCACAGGCACCACAATAGGCTGGTTCAAATGAAACGATGATACCACCCTAGGAAGAAATTAGGGACGAGTCCTCAATTCTGCCCTGTCCATATGGAAGATCAGATAAGGGTTTTTACATGACAAAACCGCCAATACTGACACACGCCTAGCCGAAGCTAAGGCCAATAGCATGACCACTTTCCACGTGAGATATTTTAGCTCCATGGTCTTAAGTGGCTCAAACCAGTGGGATTTCAGGAAATCCAACACAACGTTAAGATCCCAAGGTGCCACCGGTGGCACAAAAGGAGGCTGAATATGCAGCACCCCCGGAACAACGTCTGAACTTCAGGCAGTGAAGCCAGTTCATCTTTAGAGAAAATGTATAGGGCCGAAATCTTGACCTTTATGGATCCTAATTTTAGGCCCATAGTCACTCCTGACTGTAGGAAGTGCAGGAATCGACCCCGCTGGAATTCCTCTGTAGGGCCTTCCCAGCCTCACAACAAGCAACCTATTTTCGCCATATACAGTGAAAAAGTCTTGCTGTCACGTCTTTCCTAGCCTTTATCAGCATAGGAATAACTGCATCCGGAATGCCTTTTTCCGCTAGGATCCGGCGTTCAACCGCCATGCCGTCAAATGCAGCCGCGGTAAATTTTGGAACAGACAGGGCCCCTGTTGCAACATGTCCTGTCTGAGAGGCAGAAGCCCTGAGTCCTCTGAGAGCATTTCCTGCTGCTCCGGGTACCGAGTCCTTCTTGGCCAATTCGGAGCAAAGAATATTGTTTTCACTCCTCCTTTTATTACAATTCTCAGCCCTTGGGTATGAGAGGAAGAGGAGGGAATACAGAGACCGACTGGAACACCCACGGTGTTACTAGTGCGACCACAGCTATCACCTGAGGGTCCCTTGACCCGGCATAAAACCTTTTTTAGCTTTTTATTGAGGTGGGACGCCATCTAGTCCACCTTAGGCAGTTCCCATCAATTTGCAAACTGCGTGAAGACTTCCTGATGAAGTCCCCACTTTCCCGGGTGGAGGTCGTGCCTGCTGAGGAAGTCTGCTTCCCAGATGTCCACTCCCGGAACGAACACTGCTGACAGTGCGCTTACTTGATTCTCCGCCCAGCGAAGAATTCTGGTGGCTTCTACCTTCGCCACCCTGCTCCTTGTGCCGCCTTGGCGGTTTACATGAACCCCTGCGGTCTGACTGGATCAGAACCGGTTGGTCGCGAAGCAGGATCTCCGCTTGACTTAGGGCGTTGTATATGGCCCTTAGTTCCAGGATATTGATGTGAAGGCAAGTCAGTTGACTTGACCACAGACCTTGGAAATTTCTTCCCTGTGTAACTGCCCCCCACCCTCAGAGGCTTGCATCCGTGGTCACCAGGATCCAGTCCTGAATGCCGAATCTGCGGCTCTCGAGAAGGTGAGCACTCTGCAGCCACCACAGGAGAGACACCCTGGCCCTGGAGGATAGGGTGATTAACCGATGCATCTGAAGAGGTGATCCGGACCACTTGTCCAGTAAGTCCCATTGGAAGGTCCTCGCATGGAACCTGCCTAAGGGGATGGCCTCGTATGATGCCACCATCCTTCCCAGGACTCGAGTGCAGTGATGCACTGACACCTGTTTTGGTTTTAATAGATTCCTGACTAGTGTCATGAGCTCCTGAGCTCTCTCTATCGGGAGATAACCCTTTTCTGGTCTGTGTCTAGGATCGTGCCTAGGAGAGGCAGATGAGCTGTAGGAACCAACTGCGACTTTGGAATATATAGAATCCAGCCGTGTTGCCGTTACACTTCCAGAGAAAGTGATACGCTGTTCAGCAACTGCTCTCTTGATCTCGCTTTTATGAGGAGATCGTCCAAGTACGTGATAATAGTGACACCTTGCTTCCGCAGGAGCACAATCATATCCGCCATTACCATGGGAATATTCTCGGGGCCGTGGAGAGACCAAACGGCAACATCTGAAATTGGTAATGACAATCCCGTACCGCAATTCTGAGGTACGCCTAATAAGGTGGATAAATGGGGACCTGAAGGTATGCATCCCTTATGTCCCGATTCACAATAAAGTCTCCCCCTTTTTAGGCTTGCACTGACCGCTCTTAGCGATTCCATCTTGAACTTGAACTCTCAGGTATATGTTCAGGGATTTTTAATTCAATATGGGTCTGACCGAACCGTCTGGTTTCGGGATTACAACATGGTCTAATAATAACACCCTCTTGTTGAAGGAGGGGACCCTTGACCACCACCTGTTAAAGATATAATTTGTGAATTGCAGTTAACACTGGCTCCCTCTCTTGGAGGGAAGCCCGCAGGGCCGTCGGTGAGGGAGCATCTTCTCACAGTCCAGCTTGTATCCCTGAGACACAATATCTATTGCCCAGGGATCGAACAGGGAGTGAACCCACTTGTGGCTGAACTTACGAAGGCGTGTCCCCACCGGGCCTAGCTCCGCCTGTGGAGCCCCAGCGACATTGGTGGATTTTTGTAGGGGCCGGGGAGGACTTCTGTTCCTGGGAACTAGCTGCCCGGCTCTGACAAGAAAGGACGCCCCTCAGACTTTCTTGTTTCTTTATACGAAAGGCTGCATTTAATAATGTCGTGCTTTCTTATGCTGTGCAGGAATATAAGGCAAACTAGCAGAATTACCAGCTATAGCTGTGGAGACCAGGCCCGAGAACCCTTCTCCACACAATCCTCAGCCTTCCATATGCCTCTTAAGTCGGCATCATCTGTCCAATGCATATTCTACAGGACACGTCAAGCAGAGATCGACATAGCTTTGACTCTAGGACCCAGTATACTCATGTCTCTTTGGGCATGCTTTATAACTATATATCTATTACTTAAGACAGCATCTTTAATATATTTATATTGCATACTAGGGTCTCATCTCTGCTGATAAGGTACCTGTCCACGCTGCCACAGCGCCATAAACTCATGCCGACACAATCGCCGGTCTGGGTAGTATACTAGAATGTGCACGCTATCTACAGGATCCCTGAGAATAGCAAGTGCTACCGTCTGTGCAAACAGGACACCCCAGGGGAAGATTCTCAACATATCCTGGCCCTAGTGGGGAAAGGATACAGCCTGAGAATTCTCTTGTGGGAAGCTGCCGTCTCTTGTCTGGAGATTCCCGCTCTTTTTCCTCATGAGAGGAGGGAAATTTACCTCAGCATTCTTCCCCTTAAACATGTGTACTCTCGTGTCAGGGACAGATGAGTCATCAGTGATATGCAAATCATCTTTTATTTCAATAATCATATATTGAATACCTTCTAGCCATCTTGGCTGTAACTTTGCATTATCTTAGTCGACAGTGGAGTTAAACTCCATGTCGACGATACCAGTGTTTGTTATTATGGATAGTGAGCATTGAGAGACTCTGAAAGTCTCTGTGACATAGGGACAGACCTAGGTAGATTTCCTGTCTGTTCCCTAACCTTTTGTGCAATAAATTCACCTTAGCACTTACACATATCCAAACAGGTGTCGGCGTTGTCGACGGAGACACCCTCTCACACACATATCCGCTCTATCACCTCCTTAGAGGAGCCTTTTACCTCAGACATGTCGACACACGCGTACCGACACACCACACACACAGGGGATGCTCTATTTGAGGACAGTTCCCCCACAAGGCCCTTTGGAGAGACAGAGAGAGAGTATGCCAGCACACACCCCAGCGCTATATAACCCAGGGATTACACTACAACTCAGTGTTTACCCAGTAGCTGCTGTATATACAAATTTTGCGCCTAAATTTATGTGCCCCCCCCTCTCTTTTCACCCTTTGTGTACCAGGATACTGCCGGGGAGAGCCTGGGGAGCTTCCTTCCAGCGGAGCTGTGAAGAGAAAATGGCGCTGGTGTGCTGAGGAAGAAGGCCCGGCCCCCTCAGCGGCGGGCTTCTGTCCTGTTTCTGACTAAAAATGGCGGGGGTTTTACACATATACAGTCACAGACTGTATTATGTGTATTTATTGCCAAAAGGTATTCTTATTGCTGCCCAGGGCGCCCCCCCCCCCCCCAGCGCCCTGCACCCTACAGTGACCGGAGTGTGTGGTGTGCAGTGGGAGCAATGGCACACAGCTGCAGTGCTGTGCGCTACCTTAATGAAGACCAGAGTCTTCTGCCGCCGATTTTATCTCCTTCTTCTGTCTTCTGGCTCTGCAAGGGGGACGGCGGCGCGGCTCCGGGAACGGACGATCGAGGTCAGGCCCTGTGTTCGAACCCTCTGGAGCTAATGGTGTCCAGTAGCCTAAGAAGCACAAGCTAGCTGCACGCAGGTAGGTTTGCTTCTCTCCCCTCAGTCCCACGTAGCAGTGAGTCTGTTGCCAGCAGATCTCACTGAAAATTAAAAATCTAACAAATACTTTCTTTCTAGCAAGCTCAGGAGAGCCCACTAGGTGCGTCCAGCTCTGGCCGGGCACAGATTCTAACTGAGGTCTGGAGGACGGGCATAGAGGGAGGAGCCAGTGCACACCAGATAGTACCTAATCTTTCTTTTAGAGTGCCCAGTCTCCTGCGGAGCCCGTCTATTCCCCATGGTCCTTACGGAGTTCCCAGCATCCACTAGGACGTCAGAGAAACATAAAATTTGATGGTAGATGAATGTTCTCATCAGCACTTAGTATGCTGCATATAAAATGTCTGTATTTCTACACACACACACACACACACACACACACACACACACACACACACACACACACACACACACACACACCACTTCAATGAATTTAGGGCCTGATTCAGACCTGACCACAGGTATTTGTCGCACGCAGATTCCCAATTAACTATGTATGTGCGGAATGTGCCTTGCAATCTCGCCCGCACTGATTGACAGGCAGCGGCATTGAGGGGGTAGGGACAAGCCTGTATTCCCAGAAATGGGGGCATGTTGCCCCCGTTTTTTGGGAGGGGAGAAGACAGTTGTCTGCATGTTACCACGCAGACTCCCTGGCCTCACAGCCCACGCTTCCATGGGCAAGCTGAGTAAGCTGGAGCTTATTCAGCTGGCCATCTGCGTGGAGGATCCCAGCTTGCGGCATTGGTTGCAGTGCTAGGATCGCAGCAGCATGGAGGAGGCGTCTCTTCTACTGAGATGTCTCCTGCGTGCCCCGCCTTCAGATCTGATGGAAATACAATGCTGCTTGCATGCAGCATTGCATTTCTATCCATCTCTGAATCAGGACCACATATTTTCAGGCCTGCCAGTAGATGGCGCTACATGCTTATTTATGCAATTATACACAGACATGAATATGTGTTGCAGAGCCCAAACCAAGTGACAGGATTGTCCCATACAGTATGTTCATGTACAGGTATCTAGTGGTTCTATACTGTAAGAATAAAGGGGTAGATGTATTATAGCAGCACGCATTGTGCCACTATAACACTTCCTGCCGAAGCAGAAGTTCCCCCCTCCGGCGATGCTCCCCTGAGCGCACAGCACTTAGTGCTGATGCGCTGTGTCTCACTGCCCGGTCGGATCTGCAGCGCATGTGCGGGAAACCGCTACTCACACAAGATTCCCATCGCAGTCTGAAACCAGCACCAGCCACAGCCAGGGACAGCTCTGTCCCTGCTGTGGTGTATGGGCATCAACACTATGCAGCTGTCGAAATCATACGCCTAAGCATATTGGCCTGCTATCTTATAGAGAGCAGCGCCAATATGGACAGAGGCGCATAGCGCAGCTATCATACATGAGGGGGAAGCGGTATAGCGCACATAACGTGCGCTGATACTGCTTCCCCCAATATCGACAGTTCTTACATTTACGGAGTTCTGTCCTCCGGTAGCTATTGACCTTGCTGTGCTTATTTGGAGAGCAGCAATGTATGTAAAACTGAAATGATGACGAAACACCATAAAAGAAGAAGACGCAACTGAGCAATAAATACAGTATAGTATGAAAACCAAGTCATTTACAATATGTCCAGTTTTAATGTTCTCACATAAAATAGAAAGTCCAAAACATAATAAAATGGGTGATAAATCATATATACAGAAATCTGTGCTGGGGGAAATGAGAAACTGAACTGTTGAGTGGACTTTTTCCAAGGAATAGAACAATAACTACTTTAAGATACAGAGATTATATAAAGTTTTATATATATATATATATATATATATATATATATATATATATATATATATATATATATCTATCCCAACTGTGCCTCCGTAGGAACTGAAAGCTGCAGATGCATACTTTTAATATTGTAACATATGGAAAACAGGTATATATATATATATATATATATATTCAGAGAGAGGAAACAGTTATTTAAATTAAACCTTATTTGATTATAGACCAAGTGGTCCAATTAATAAGTTCAGATTCTAGGTGTCCGTGTAAATGGAAGGAATTTGGGGCAGGCAGTGATCAAAAGCTGCATTTGGGAAGAAGTCTCCTTCTTGAGCGCAGTTTTTCCTAACATCTTCTGATCCACATTGGACGTCTCCACCGTTATTGTGTAACTCGTACCCTAGGGAAACAATAATGTGGATATTGAAGTTGGATAATATTCAAATGGCATAAAGTAATCAGTCAGTCCTTCCGATTAGCCTTCAACAAAACTTAATACAACAGATACACTAGAAAGATACAATTCATGTATGGGGAATAAAAGAACATTTGCTAAAATACTCATACTACAGTTTCATATATGAATGAGTAGCGCTGAAAGCAGCTTTCAGTGCCAGCGGTGCACTCGCATTTAGCCAATCAGAAGCTGTTCGCTAGCGCTGGCGACATTATTGTGAATTTGCACCTGTCCTGGACTACTGGCAAATATGCATCTGTGTGCAGTCTGCAATATTTTGCAGAGGCACAAATAGGACCCTACGTCAGAATGCCCCGTACCACTCTATACTGCAACTCTGCATATGTGTGCGGGCATGATCTTATGGATGTATATACAGTATGTGTGTGTATAAATAAATGAATAGACAGACAGTAGAGCTACATATAGAGAAACATAGAATTTGACGCAGATCAAGAACCACTAGGCCATCTAGCCTGTCCATGTTTATATATAGCTATCTCTTTCTCTCTCTCTATATATATATATAGATATATAGTATGTAATTTATGAGTAGTTTAAAATGATTTATGAATGGATGTCTAATATTTGTATTTTAATATTTTCATTTTGTTTTACATTAACATTCCTGCCAAAAGTCCCAAATTTGGTATTAATGTACTAATTGTACGGAACAAGTTTGATGAGGGCATGGCTCTTAGAAGAAGAAAGTGTTTATGCCCGTACTGTGTGTGGCGTGGCTGCATTGGAGGCTATGGCCTAATTGGGTGGCATGCTGCAATTGGGAATGACGGCAGGTATGCACTAACATGACATAAATACAAATAACATGGCTGAGGGCAGCAGCAGTAGGTAGGGAGCTGTACCTGTGTCCTGTGTGCTGGGCACTTGGTAGCGGCTTGGAGTAAGCGCCTCCCTGCTCAGACACTGCACCTCTCTATAACACTCCGGGTATTGCACAAAACTGCCCTGAAAGTCTGTAAACACAACAGCAAATAATATTACATGTATATATTAGATGATATTCTACACTCCTGTACACACAGAGAAATGTACAAAAATTAGATTTCATTTTGGGAACAGAACAGTATAATTAGCTCAAGAGGGTGGAGGAGACGGCACATATTTGGGGGGTTTCCTGATGAAGGGGCTTATTCTCAATCAGACATATCTGTGATGGCTTTCCCGTACCCCCATGAGATTGTCCTTTCTTTCATATGGTAATGTGAGAATCCGCCAAAGTGAGCAGACAATCCGTGCGCCTGCTCCTGCCCCGTGCTAAGTGCAATCGATTCACCAGATAAGGACATCCGATCTATGACCATACGCTACAATAGCGCATAGAATCCCGCTGCACTCCCATGACACTCCTTCCTTGTGATCACATGGTCAACATCCAGTTACCACCCATAAATGCGGTTCATCAATACACAGATCATTCCATTCACGGCAGCAATCTTCTCACACGAGTCTATGATTACTATACCACAATCACTCCTATGTACCTTTACACAGGGCCGTAACTATGGGTATGCCAGCTGTGCCACCGTACAGAGCGCAGGCCTCTGTGGATAGCACCGTTGCTGCCCAGAACTCTTTCCTTCTGGCTAGCGGGGGTGCCTAGAACGGCAGCCTGTAGCTAGTATTGCTACGGCAATGCTGCCTGGACCACTCCAGACAGGCACCCTGCAGTCTGCACAGCCACTCAGAGCACCCCCGGGATGCTACGGGCAGTGCTGCACTTCCTGGTGCTGGCAGTCCCGCCTCCCTGCGTGACATCATGACATCATTATTATGATTACAATTTATTTATAAGGCGCCACAAGTGTTTCACAGCGCCGTACATACAACACACATTAGAACAATACAGGGTCTACAGAACATAACATCACAGAAAAGTAAAACAGAGCACAGGTAACAATCAGCAGCACAGTTCTCAGTACACAATACAGCTGAGATGTCAGGAAGTAAAGGAGTAATTGGCATACTACTAGGGGCGGGCAGCCACTGGGAGAGACAAACCGTAACGAGCGAGAGGAGATGCAGATACAGACAGTCACTGAGTGGGAGAGAGCTGTAATTGAGGTGCAAGACAAGAGGGCTGTGAGAACAGGAGGGAAGAGGGCCCTGGTCCAAGGAGCTTACAATCTAGGGGGAATGCACTTAGGGGGGTGGCACAGGGTGCGCCGGAATCTTGTTACGGCACTGCCTTTACATTAATCTTATCTACTGCTACCCTAACAGGATCTGCTTTACAGTATAGATACCAAAATAACCAAATGATCTGTAGTGCATGAAAACATTTAAAAACAAAAACTAAATGAATTCAATTATGTTTTTTTTATTTAAACTGTTTTTATTGAGGCAGCAGACAATCATCACAACAGTACATATCCAAAAGAAAGGGACAAGATCATCGCATATCATATATCAATATTAAACATCTAAAGCATCCAAAGCATAGAAAAAGGTTGTCTGCTTATTTTTAACATCAAAACATGTAAAAGGGGAACATTCTAACAAAACAGCTTAAGAAAACAGGAAGGGAGAGAAAGAGGGAAAAAGAGGAAGAAAGAGAAAGGGAAAATTAAGAAATGTAGAGGAAGGTGAGAGTACCTGCGTAGCAAGGACGAGTCCTTTGGGAGATGAGGAGGAGGTCCGTTTCAAGTAGGGATTAGAAACACGCCAGAAAGACACAGTATACGTAATGGGAGAAGAACTAAGTAGTTATATAAGACCGATACACAGCTGACTCCTTGACGTCATACCAGGGAAACCAAATGGCTGTGAAGTTAATGGTTTTCCCTGATGAGAAGGATATAAGGTCTTCCATATCTAAAAAGTAATCGGGGGCGGTGAGGTGGATCTCCAAAGAGTTGGAATAACCACTTTTGCAGCATTGCTAAGATGTCTCAATAGGGAGCATTTGTAGGAATGCGCGCCCGCGGAGGTATGACTGAGGAGCCAAAATCCCGGGTCCTTTGGGACTACATCCCCTACTATTAATTCGGAACATTTAAATACCTCAGTCCAAAATGGAATTATAAGAGGGCAGTCCCACCATATGTGCACGAAGCTCCCTGGGGCGCTTCTACATCTCCAGCAAAGATTCGAGAGGGAGGGAAACATTTTATTAAGAACAAGAGGAGTCCTATACCACCTATATATGAGTTTATAGAGAGTCTCTAGTGTTGACAAACATAAAGAGCTCGCCTGGGCGTTACTAAATACGGAATCCCAATTGATTTGTGTAGGCAGCCCTGGCAGTTCCCTTTCCCAGGAGTCCACAAAGGTAGGGGGTTGCGGAAACAAGTCTTCCATGATAAGTGCATAAACTTGAGAGATAGTATGTGTAGGAGAACTAGGAGAGACGCACAGTTTTTCGAATACGGTGAGAGCTCTAGTTATATCGGAAAAGTTCTTGGAAAACGTTATGAAATGATGTACCTGCAGGAACTTCCAAAAATCAGAACTATGTATATTCCAATGAGACTGAACATCTGAGAATGAACGCACCCCACCCGAGCTCACCAGCTGACCGACCCTGAAAATTCCGGCTTCCGCCCATGGCGTAAAAGCTGTCCCATAGAACCCTGGAACAAATTCGGGATTATTGAGAAAGGAAGTTAAAGGGGACCATTTGGAGGATATATGGCTCTTAGACCTCAACGTGGCCCATAATTTAAGCGTGGGGGAGACCGTGGGGTGGGTAATCTTCGGAAAGATAGGAAGCCAAGGTACAATTTCAATATAATGTGGGAGACAACCTTCCTCCAGAAGAACCCATTGTTTGCGATCTTTAGCCCTTGACCATTCCAGAATCCTATTCAAATGTACTGCATGATAGTAGCTAGAAATATGTGGTAGTTGTTGCCCACCTTGATGCTTTCTCCTAAATAAAATGTCATGTTTAAATCTAGGTGTTTTGCATCCCCAAACAAATGCGCGAATAAGAGTCTGGACGTCTCGGAACCAAAGTAGGGGGATGTGTATAGGGAGGGTCTGGATAAAGAATAATATCCTAGGGAGGGCATTCATTTTGACAACATTAATCCTGCCAAACCACGATAATCGTAGTTTCCTCCACTTCTGGAAGTCTAAGCGATGCTTCGCCAACAGGGGGATAAAATTCAGGGAGAATAATTTGGACAAGTCGTTGGACAGTAGTACCCCCAAATATTTTAATTTGTGGTCGTGCCAAGTAAAAGGGAAGGAGCGTTTCAAACCCTCTACTACATCAGAAGTAGTTAAGTTCATGGCAACAGATTTGGAGCTCCGAACTTCTCAAATTCTACCATCAGGTTTGGTAATGAGGTGACCGGTTTTGAAATTACAGCGAGTAAGTCGTCGGCATATAAAGCCAATTTGTATTCAGTCCCCTTTATCAGCAAGCCAGAAATGTTCGGATTGGCCCTAATGCTTCGAGCTAATGTTTCCATACAAAGAACAAAAAGCAACGGGGATAGTGGGCAACCTTGTCGTGTGCCTTTGGTAATAAAAAAGGAATCAGAAAGGGAGCCATTAATCCTGATTTTGGCGGACAGGGAAGTATAAAGAGATAGGATTCTACGAAGACAGGTATTGCCGAGCCCTAGATGTTTCAGTATGCCGGACAAATAGTCCCAATCCACCCTGTCAAACGCTTTTTCAGCATCGGTCGACAGCACGATTGAGGGGGACGTAATCTGGCCAGCATAGTGAATCATATTAAGCACTTTGGAGGTGTTATCTCTGGCTTCACGGCCTAGAACAAATCCAGCCTGATCTCCATGAATCAAACCGGGCAATAATAGTTTAAGGCGATTTGCAATCAGTTTGGCAAAAAGTTATATGTCTATGTTCAATAGCGAAACTGGCCGATAGCTAGAGCAAAGACTGGGATCATTGCCTTCCTTAGGTAAAACTGCAATATGGGCTTCGAGAGATCACGGGGAAAAGGGCGAGTGTTCCGATACAGTATTAAAGGCTCTCGTGAGAAGAGGGACCAATTTTTCCTTGAAAGCCTTATAATATGCAATGGTATACCCATCAGGGCCTGGACTCTTGCCGTTGAGAGAAGAGTCAATGACTTTCATTACCTCCTCAGTGGAGAAAGGGGCGTCCAGATCCTCTACCTCTTTTTTGGACAGCGTAGGGAAGTCCTTGGCCTGTAAGTAGTCTGCTATGGCTGTTTGGTGGGACAGCCTATCAGCTCTCCCAGTCGGACCGGAAAGGTTGTACAAGGTGGAATATTAAGCACGAAAGGCCCTAGCAACATGAGGTGTTTCATGTTGGGGCTGACCTTGACTATCCTTAATTGTATGAATGAAAGTGAGTGCACGCTGCTCTCTAAGGGCTTTGGCTAGTAATTTCCCGGGTTTGTTACCCCATTGGTAGTATCTGCTACGGCACTTCCGATATGAAAATTTGACTCTATCAGAGAATAGTTTATTTAGATCGGCCCTGGCAGCCTCAAGATCAGCATAATGTTGTGGGGTTTGGGATTTCTTATGTAAGAGCTCGAGAGATTTTGGGGTATATGCAATTACCGGCGAATCGCTGCAATTTTTCGCCCGTTTTTTAATTCGACACAATTCGACCGTCGAATTCCGGCAAGTGGGTGCCGGAACTCAACATATTCAATAAAAAACGGATTCAACAGTCTCGCTGTCGAAAAACGGCCGATTTGACGGATTTTGATACGATTTTTAAAAAACGGGGAAAAACGGTAAAAATCCCGAAAAGAAATTGCGTGGGGTCCCCCCTCCAAAGCATAACCAGCCTCGGGCTCTTCGAGCCGGTCCTGGTTCTAAAAATCCGGGGGAAAAACTGACAGGGGATCCCCCGTATTTTTAAAACCAGCACCGGGCTCTGCGCCTGGTGCAAAAAAATACGGGGGACAAAAAGAGTAGGGTTCCCCCGTATTTTTTACACCAGCATCGGGCTCCACTAGCTGGACAGATAATGCCACAGCCGGGGGGTCACTTTTATACAGCGCCCTGCGGCCGTGGCATTAAATATCCAACTAGTCACCCCTGGCCGGGGTACCCTGGGGGAGTGGGGACTCCTTCAATCAAGGCCCCCCCCCCCCCCCGGCCACCCAAGGGCCAGGGGTGAAGCCCGAGGCTGTCCCCCCATCCGAGGGCTGCGGATGGGGGGCTGATAGCCTTGAGAAAATTGAAAGAATATTGTTTTTTTCCAGTAGTACTACAAGTCCCAGCAAGCCTCCCCAGCAAGCTGGTACTTGGAGAACCACAAGTACCAGCATGTGGGAGAAAAATGGGCCCGCTGGTACCTGTAGTTCTACTGGGAAAAAAATACCCAAATAAAAACAGGAGACACACAGAAAGGTCCCTTCAGCCAATCAGCGAGCGCAACGTCCTGGCACTCTGCTGATTGGCTATGCGTGTCTGAGCTGTCAGACAGCGCATCGCAAAGTCTCTACATTATATTCAATGGTGGGAACTTTGCGGTCAGCGGTGAGGTCACCCGCGGTTAGCGGCTGACCGCGGGTAACCCCACCGCTGACCGCAAAGTTCCCACCATTGAAACTAATGGAGGGAGCTGTGCGATGCGCTGTCTGCCAGCAGACGCGCATACAGCCAGTCAGGAGAGTGCCACGAAGTAGCGCTTCCTGATTGGCTTAAGAGACCTTTCTGTGACAGCAGTCACGGGGGGGTCTCTGCATTCGGGGAAAGGTGTCCCATGTGTAAACATGGGACCCCTTTCAGTCCGTTTGGTCCGGGTGTTCGTTTTGTTGTTTTGCCAAGTACGAGGATTATTTTAAAAGATCCGGACACTGGATTGAGGTGAGTATAATTTTATTCACAGGTACACCGTGGATTCTACTTGGACAAGTGGACAGAGGTCGGCGTGTGAACATAGGTAAGTATGTGTGTGTCGACATGTGTGAAATAAACTTTTACTCTCACGGTGTGCGTGTCCTGTTTTTATTTGGGTATTTTTTCCCCAGTAGAACTACAGGTACCAGCGGGCCCGTTTTTCTCCCGCATGCTGGTACTTGTGGTTCTCCAAGTATCAGCTTGCGGGAGAGGCTTGCTGGGACTTGTAGTACTACTGGAAAAAAACAATATTCTTTCAATTTTCTCAAGGCTATCAGCCCCCCATCCGCAGCCCTTGGATGGGGGGGACAGCCTCGGGCTTCACTCCTGGCCCTTGGGTGGCTGGGGGGGACCCCTTGATTGAAGGGGTCCCCACTCCCCCAGGGTACCCCGGCCAGGGGTGACTAGTTGGGTATTTAATGCCACGGCCGCAGGGCGCTGTATAAAAGTGACCCCCGGCTGTGGCATTATCTGTCCAGCTAGTGGAGCCCGATGCTGGTGTAAAAAATACGGGGGACCCCTACACTTTTTGTCCCCCGTATTTTTTGCACCAGCACCAGGCGCAGAGCCCAGTGCTGGTTTTAAAAATACGGGGGATCCCCTGTCAGTTTTTCCCCCGGATTTTTAGAACCAGGACCGGCTCGAAGAGCCCGAGGCTGGTTATGCTTAGGAGGGGGGACCCCACGCAATTTTTTTTCTGATTTTTAACATTCCATTTAAAAAAAAAAAAAAAAAAAAAATTTTTCCAAAATATATAAATAATACTTGTGCCTCCAAAATAGACAAACCAAGTACCTAATCCCTTCTAATATAAATCCCTTCTAATATAAATAGATATGCTATTACCAATAAAAAAAACACACAAAAAAACATGTTTTTAAAAATTTTTATTAGATTCCGCCAGCAAAGTGTGGCAGATTGAAAATGACGAATTTACTGTCTAAAAGCACTGTTGTCGAATTTACAAACTTCAATTGAATATACTTTTGTCGAATTTGACAAATGTCGAATTTCAAAAAGTAAAATTTTGAAAGTCCGTTTTTTTGTCGAAAAGTACTGAATTGCATTGTCGAAATTTTTTTTTTGGCGAAAATGTCCCGTTTTTTGACATTTTCGGGAATTCGACCGCAATTGCATATACCCCTATATCTTAGATAATAAATCGTCCCTGAGTTTCTCCCTCTGCCTTTTACGGAAAGAGCCTATCTGGACACAGACCCCTCTAATGACACAATTATGCGTCTCCCAGACCGAGACCTTAGAAATGTCATCTAGGTCATTAGTACAGACATAGGAGTCTAAGGCGTTGTCAATTCGAGACCGACATATCCTGCAAAAAAGTGTAATTAAAACGCCAGGACCATTGGCGGTGTGTGCAGGGTGGAAGGCGTAGTGTGAGGTTAACGGGGGCATGGTCTGACCACACAATTTGTCCTATAGAGGCATCAGAAAGAAGATGTAGGTGTCGATGGCTCAAAAACAAGTAGTCAATTCTGGAGTATGTCTGATGTGGGTGTGAGAAAAAGGAATAATCTACCTCAGAAGGATGTGTCAGTCTCCATGTGTCGATCAGCTGGTGGTCGAGCAAGGTGCGCCCCACCCCCCTATGCTCATACTCTGGCCTGCAAGAAATCTTTTTAGAATTATCACGAAGGGGATCCAGAGTCCAATTTAAGTCGCCTCCCATCACTACCACCCCCTCCTCTAGCAGAGGCTCAGCAATATCCAAAACCGAGGATAAAAAGGAAGGTTGTTTAGCATTGGGAGCATAAACGTTAAAAAAAGAAAAGCGTTGGCCGTGTATATCGCATTTTACCAGCAACCCCCGACCTTCAGCTAGTCTATGGGAAGTAACATTAAGGATAGGCAGGTGGCGAGCCAATAAAACAGCCACACCTAATGTCTTACCGGAAGGATTATTAGACAGGAAAACATGAGGATAGTAGTGACATTGCAGAGACGGCACATGTCCCATCTTAAAATGCGTTTCCTGAATAAAAGCAACGTCAACTCTCTCATCTCTAAGCCATTTAAGGAGTTTAGACCTTTTCTCAGGGACATTCAACCATTTAACATAAAGGGTAGTGACATGTAAATCATTCAACCCCATCGTCACAGCGGATCTAAGAGATTCACAATGGTCATCCCTACAACAGACACTTGAGGGGGGAAAGGAAGAACAGCAAGGAAAGGAAATAGAAAGAGAAGGAAATCAGAGAAAGGAGGAAAAGAAGATGCAGTGTGGAAAGCCACACCGCAAAGTACCGCGATATTTAACAAAGATGATAACAATAGTAGAAAAAGGACAGCTGCAAAAAGGACAGGAGCAGAATCCTGCCGACTCCCAGCCCAGAAAAACAGTGGATGCAGCATAATGGGGGTCCCATGGGGGGCCAAGGACAGCGACCACCCACAATATAGAAGCTAGACAAATATGAAGTATTACCAAGGAGTGTGCATAGGCACAAAGTGAAACGTGTAGGAGAAGGGAAAAGAAAAAGTAATAATAAGAATTATTATAAACAGTAAGCCGTTTAGCAAAGTTTCATGAAAGCTGAACAATCACGTAAATGAGCAACGTCACGGGAATAAAGAACGTAGCTTAAACAAAATCAAAATAACATACCAACAATACCCCATCACTCATCTATGAAACCATTACAACATTGCAAAAACCGATCTCACGAGTGAGCAACACATAGCAACATTTAAGAAAAGAAAAATCAAGTATACAATAACAGTAACAGAGGAATTCACGTCAGCACGGGACGCAACCTCCCCATCATGGAGGCTCAGAAGAACGGGAACCAGCAGAAGTAGTCCCCCGCGTCCGCGGGGAGCGCACTTGTTGCCACGCGTCGTCTGGAGGAATCACAACAGGCAACTCCGTCAGGTGGTGAAAAGTTTCCCAGTCAGGTAGCGGCACCAGAGGTATTCCTAATGTCGTGAAGAAGGCCTGTAAGTCCGAAGGTCTGGAGAGACTCGCAACTTTGCCACTATGAGAAACCTGAAGGGAAAAAGGGAAGCCCCATCTGTATTTCAGTTCAAGTTTCCTAAGGGAATCAGTGAGAGGTTTCAAGGCTCGACGTTGCTGCAAGGTCAACCAGGCGAGATCAGGAAATATCTGAATCTTGTCTCTTTGAAAGTCAATACTATCCATCTGACGGGCCGACCTCATTATTTCCTCTTTTTGGACATAATAGTGGAGCCTGCAAATTACATCGCGTGGCTTGTCGGACAACAAGCCACGAGGACGGAGGGAACGGTGCGCTCTATCAGATATAATGTCTTTGTTGGGATCCAGGTCGATAAGTTCTCCAAATGTTGTAGTTAAAGCATTCGTCAGGTCAGCCTGTGGAACAGTCTCGGGTAGGCCTCGGACCCTGATATTATTTCGCCGGCCACGATTATCCATTTCTTCGATACGTGATTTGAGAAAAGAGATATCCCCATCTGATGAGAAAGCACCTCCCGAAATCCAGTTAGGGCATCCATGCTAGACGACTCATGGCGTTCCAGTATATCTACACGGGCCGCAATTTGAGACATGTCCTGACGAAGCGCTGCCACGTCCTGAGTGATGGTGGAAAGCAGGCGA
Source organism: Pseudophryne corroboree (assembly GCF_028390025.1). NCBI lineage: Eukaryota > Metazoa > Chordata > Amphibia > Anura > Myobatrachidae > Pseudophryne > Pseudophryne corroboree. The sequence goes on from NC_086452.1 coordinate 92,823,677, forward strand.
GTCTCCAAGGCCAAAAAATCTTGTTTTGTGGGAAGTGATTTAACATGAGATAGGATCTCACTAATCTCTGCAGACAAGGAGGAGGCCTGTGGAGGCTGCGGATTCTCGGGGGACGACATGTCGTCTACCAGACCGCATAGAGTCGGGGAGGCCGGGACAGCAGAGGATGTAGCAGGGTTTGAGGGCGGAGTGGTTAAGAACTGACGGAGATCCGACGAATGTCGGGTCGCAGGGGATGGGATCGCGTCCCGCTTGGTCTTGGCCTTTCTTTTCTTTATCCCTCTCACCATGAGATCGGTCTTCAAATAAGGCAGAACAGTATTACACTTTCACATAACCTCGGCAGTAGAAATACATGTGGATCGTCGCCGTGCAAAAGCCCCCACGCGGCCTTAGGGTGACATCAGGCAGGCAGACACATAGCTAGGGAGCTATACGGCTAATCACAGCGATGTAACATCAGAGCTCGGTCCAATCTGATTATAAATACTGGACACCGTGCGTCAAAAAGCATGCGGCTGTAGCTCCGTGCCCCCCCCCCACCCCCCCCGGACAGAGGGGTTATGCTGTATATAGATGGTAGCAGCTGGTGATTTTGCAGTTACAGCACCGATACGAGCAGGGAGCTAGTCAGAGCGAACGGGGAACGCTCCAGGGATGCTAGCTGCATGTAGGAGGCAGTGAGGTCACCACCCTGAATACAGTGCCCTATGGTCATCCCCCCCCCAGGCCCCCCCGCTGAAGATTGTGCTCACTTCTGGAGCCCAGCCGGAGAGAGGCTGCAGGGAGCTGGTGTGTTGCAAAGATGGCCGCCGGGCGTCCGACGGCTCCGTCCCGTGCGGCAAGTACTGGGATTCCCGGGCGGCGGAGGTAAGCTGCGGGCAGTGGAGAGCGGCTCTCAGCCACAGCGGGCAGCGGGGAACGTCCCTTAGCCGCGGCTGGCTGCAGTGTGCTGAACTGGGGTCCCGGAGAGGTCCGCGGCCCGATTCAGACGGTGCTGGAGCTGCCGCCGGTCCGGGGAAGAAATCGAGACCCCAGCTTGTGTGAGCCCTGTAGGCCGCAACCCGCCGGAGCGGTAAAAACCACTCCCCGATTCCGCGGCTCAAACAGGGGCACTGCGGAGGGAACAGGAGGGACAGGGGGGTTGCTGAGGATATTAAGGGAGCCCAAAGAGGTGGTGTTTAGAGAGAAAAGGAGCCCCGAGTCGCAGGAGCTCTTCCAGTATGTGACTGCCACCTTAAGCAGCCAGGCTACGCCCCCGAATTCAATGATGTTTAATATGACTTACAATAATCACAATGCTTTAGATTAAAAAACAAAACACAAACACATTAAGAGATGTGCCTGGGAACAGTGTTGAGGGGGTGGACAGCCAATCAAGTTTGTCAAAAGAAATGAGGACATACGAATGGTATAGTTACATTTGCTCATTGGCCAAGGTAAAGGAAATGTAATCCCAGGAATAAGCAGAAGCATGCAGGAGGATTATGAGGGTCATGGGAATATACACATACATAGATAGATATACCAGATATGGTGAGGGGGACCCTGTACAACATTAATGATACATTAATATTGCTTAGTGCCACTGATATATACTGTCAGTAAAATACATTTCTGCACATTCCTCTATATATACCCTGGGGGAAGGGGGGCTGACTAAGTGGCGGCTTTTTCTCTGCATGGTTAAGTTCAAACTTTAAACCTGCATTGATACTAAAAGCAAAACGCGCTGGGACAACGCCATTATACATTTTGGGCTTCAACACGCAGAGAGCCGCAGCTTAGTACATTTACCCCGGGGTCTCAGCCAATGGCTACATATCATTTACACCTGAGAAGCTCCGGTGCTTCTGGTCGTGTTACAGATGGATACGGGCTCATACCTTGCATTGGTGGCGCTGTAGGACTATGAAATGCGTAGTTTTTCCCTGCTAAGCAATGCTCTCCAAGGGGGGATTTGTGGTGGGAACTGGGAGAGGGTCCTCTGAGCAGCATTGAAGAGGAGACTGTAGACTTCATGGAGTGAGCAAGGTGAGCGAGTCCATGGGGGGAATTCCTGTAAGAAACAGACACAGGAAAATAACTGTCAGGCAAGATGGTCGGTCCGTCAGTGCTCATTGCTAGTAATACAATGGTAGCACTTACATAGTAAGACTCTATAGACACCTGACTTCAGGAAATATTCCATATATATAACCCATCATAACATAACTTCCATGGATGCTGCTACATTATCTGTACTAGTAAAACACTTGATCTAATTCTGTTTAGTTAGTGGTTGCAGAGCCTCTCATTTGTAAACCCCCCCTACACATTTTAGGCATGAATCCCTATTTGCCATCGTCTTTTGCTGACATGCTGCCACTTTAATAAATGCTAATTCAGGGTGGCTTATCATTTATTCCTATTACCATTTTAAATCTATCATTCAAAGCTGTCATTAATATATTTCCTGCAATGAAACTGTATACAGATCACATTGTCGCTCTGAGTGGTCAGAACAAATATTTGTGCAGTTCTAGAAACGTCAACGCACCAATTAATCTTCAGATTTAAATCCGTCAATCTGGTCTAACAGGGGAACCCAGGTACCTGTACTCGGAAGAATAAGTACAAGTGAAATCTCCATTCATACACATTCAGTTATCTGAATAGCAGCTGCTACTTAGACATTGATACAGTGAACTCTATTAATTACTGAAAGATCTGGAGCAGCTCAGATTCAACTGAATAATATCTGCGATCCTTATTATACTGACAGTTAAGTGCTATTAGATGCTGTAGCTATTATATTATAATGTCACTGACGACTACAAGACTGCTGCTTGTACAAAGGCCCTCATTCCGACCCGATCGCACGCTGCACTTCCTCGCAGCGGTGCGATTGGGTCTGGCATGCGCGGCGTGCGCATTGCGCACGCGCGTCGTTGCCCGGCGACTGCCATCGCCAAGTAACGGCGCTAACAGCGGACAAAGCCGTCGCAGCAGCGACCGCAAGAAGATTGACTGCAGGAAAGCGTACCGGGGCGTCAACTGACCGTTGGAAGCCGTTTTCGGGGAGTGGTAAGAAAAACGCAGGCGTGTCCAGGCGAACGGTAGATGGATGTCTGACGTCAAAGCCAAGCCCATCATCGCTGGATCCGTCGCACAGGGTAAGTATGTCCAGGGCTGGTCTTGATTCGTGAGAAACTTTTTTAGCATAGCTGGGCTGCACAAGCGATCGCAGCCCTGCTATGCTAAAATACATACACTCCCCCATAGGCGGAGATTAGTTGATCGAACCAGCAGCAAAAAGTTGCTTGGTGCGAATGAGGGCCAATGTGTTGTGATTGTGTATTATTATTGTATTCCAAGATCATTCTGTCTTAGGGTCATTCTGGTTATGGTCAAGAGTTAAGGTTAGGCACAAGGGGGAGGGTTAGAGTGTGGGAGTGGCGGTTAGGCTGTGGCACTGGAAGGTTAGGGTTAGGCTACAGGAGCAGAGGTTAGGATTAGGCAGTAGGGGGAGGGTTAGATTGAGGGAGTGGAGGCTAGGGTTAGGCTACAGGTAGAGAGAATTATGGTTAAGCCCTAGAGCAGGGGTGAGGAACCTCCGACCCGTGGGCCGTATAGGCCTTTGTTCCGGCCCACCCGCTGCTGTGTGTCAGCGAGACACGCCGCCCCTCAGCCTGGCGGCGGCGTGTCTCAGCTGTCAGGGCAGGGAGGAGAGCGCAGCTATATCCGGCGGCAGCAGCAGGTAGGATCTCAAAACAGCCGCCGGTTCATTAGCCAATCAGAGATTGCAGACTGGCAGCCAATGAGGAGCCGCCCGACATAGCTGCGCTTTCCTCCCTGCCTGGTCCGGGGTCCCTGACATGACACACGCCGCCGGACTGAGCACTAAGGGGCAGGAGAGGCGCACGCTGTGCTCTTCTCCCCTGACACACAGCAGCATTGGTGAGCAGCACAGTGGGGTGGGGGAACATGTGTGGGGCATTTGTGTATCTGGCACTGTGTGGGCATTTGTGTATCTGGAACTGTGGGGGCATTTGTGTCTCTGGCACTGTGGGGGAATATGTGTATCTGGAACTGTGGGGGCATTTGTGTCTCTGGCACTGTGGGGGAATTTGTGTATCTGGCACTGTGGGGGCATTTGTGTATCTGGCACTGTGGGGGAATTTGTGTATCTGGCACTGTGGGGGCATTTGTGTATCTGGCACTGTGGGGGCATTTGTGTATCTGGCACTGTGGGGGCATTTGTGTATCTGGCACTGTGGGGGCATTTGTGTATCTGGCACTGTGGGGGCATTTGTGTATCTGGCACTGTGGGGAATTTGTGTATCTGGCACTGTGGGGGCATTTGTGTATCTGGCACTGTGGAGGAATTTGTGTATCTGGCACTGCACTATTGGGGGAATTTGTGTATCTGGCACTGTGGGGGCATTTGTGTATCTGGCACTGTGGGGGAATTTGTGTATCTGGCACTGTGGGGGAATTTGTGTATCTGGCACTGTGGGGGCATTTGTGTATCTGGCACTGTGGGGGCATTTGTGTATCTGGCACTGTGGGGGCATTTGTGTATCTGGCACTGTGGGGGCATTTGTGTATCTGGCACTGCACTATTGGGGGAATTTGTGTATCTGGCACTGTGGGGGAATTTGTGTATCTGGCACTGTGGGGGCATTTGTGTGTCTGGCACTGTGGGGAATTTGTGTATCTGGCACTGTGGGGGCATTTGTGTATCTGGCACTGTGGGGGCATTTGTGTATCTGGCACTGTGGAGGCATTTGTGTATCTGGTACTGTGGGGGCATTTGTGTACCTGGTACTGTGGGGGCATTTGTGTACCTGGCACTGTGGGGGCATTTGTGTATCTGGCACTGTGGTGGCATTTGTGTATCTGGCACTGCACTATTGGGGGAATTTGTGTATCTGGCACTGTGGGGGCATTTGTGTATCTGGCACTGTGGGGGCATTTGTGTATCTGGCACTGTGGAGGCATTTGTGTATCTGGTACTGTGGGGGCATTTGTGTACCTGGTACTGTGGGGGCATTTGTGTACCTGGCACTGTGGGGGCATTTGTGTATCTGGCACTGTGGGGGCATTTGTGTATCTGGCACTGTGGTGGCATTTGTGTATCTGGCACTGTGGGGGCATTTGTGTATCTGGCACTGTGGGGGCATTTGTGTATCTGGCACTGTGGAGGAATTTGTGTATCTGGCACTGCACTATTGGGGGAATTTGTGTATCTGGCACTGTGGGGGAATTTGTGTATCTGGCACGGTGGGGGAATTTGTGTGTCTGGCACTGTGGGGAATTTGTGTATCTGGCACTGTGGGGGCATTTGTGTATCTGGCACTGTGGAGGAATTTGTGTATCTGGCACTGCACTATTGGGGGAATTTGTGTATCTGGCACTGTGGGGGCATTTGTGTATCTGGCACTGTGGGGGCATTTGTGTATCTGGCACTGTGGAGGCATTTGTGTATCTGGTACTGTGGGGGCATTTGTGTACCTGGCACTGTGGGGGCATTTGTGTATCTGGCACTGTGGTGGCATTTGTGTATCTGGCACTGCACTATTGGGGGAATATGTGTATCACGTCCCATTTTAATTGGCCACACCCATGTTTTTGGTGCGCACGCACCAGTACCACTAATGGACATAACTACTGGGGGAATAACTACTGGGGGCCAGGGTAATTTTTAAGATGATAATTTTTGTATGGCCTTCGAAGGATTTTATAAATATACAAATGGTCCTTGGTAGAAAAAAGGTTCCCCACCCCTGCACTAGAGGGAGGGTTAGGCTGCGGGAGTGGAGATTAGGGTTAGGCACTAGGAGGGTTAGGCTGTGGAAGTGGAAGTTAGGCTGTGGCACCAGAGGGGTAGGGTTACGCTACAGGAGTGGAGGCTAGGGTTAGGCACTGTGGGAGGGTTAGTGTTAGGCTTTGGGAGTGGAGGTTAGGGTTAGGCACTAGGAGAATTAGGGTTAGGCTACAGGAGGGGAGAGTGATGGTTGGGCACTAGGGGGGAGAATTAGACTGTGGGAGTGGAGGTTAGGGTTAGGCACTAGGAGGGTTAAGGGTTAGGGATGTTCACCGCCGGATACACTGTACAATGATCTGTAAGTCACCATAAAGTTACAGCCAGACCTGGAAGACACAGCTAGACAGCTGTACCAGATAAGTCACTACACACCACCAATAATGATTTGTCATCATTTATTCATGTCGACATTTCATCAGTGTCAACATGCTGTATCTTGCCATTATACATGTCGACAAAATATACCACATCCAGAGGATCCCAACATTCCAGATATAAGAGAATGATGTTCCTACATACTGTAGCTGGACTGGGCAATTCTCCAGATTACTCACAGCTAAAATGTTATTTTTGGTAATTAAAAGAAAAGCTGATAGCACAATACATTTACTGGTGGCGCTGCAATTACTGGATCTGCTACTGCGTCACCTGAGTGGGAAGTGAGCAGGATTTGGGGTGAAGGCACAGACAATCATACGGAGATAGGAGAATGAATGCAATATGGGACTACTAGACCCATAGCATCTAATACAGTGGTTCTCAAACTCGGTCCTCAGGACCCCACACGGTTCACGTTTTCCATGTCACCCGGCAGCTGCACTGTGTATCACCAACTGTCACATTTTAAAAATCTACAGGTGACCTGCAAAACATGAACCGAGTGGGGTCCTGAGGACCGAGTTTGAGAACCTGTGATCTAATAGATACAGAGAACAGAGTGTAACAGTATAGTAAGCTTTCAACGTCTATAAAAACTCTCTGTACTCCATTTCAGTGAGATCCTCAGGGACAATGTGCAGGATTCGGCTGACGGCGACATCTCTAATCCTAACCCTCCCTTACTACAGCCTAAACCTAATCCCCCTCCCCCCCCAACAGCCCAAACCTAACCCTCCCTCCCGCAGCCTATTTCTAAATCTCCCCGGGGGTGCCTAATCCAAACCCTTCCCCCATCCCTGTGGCTAACGTCTCCTACAGCCCGGCACACAGATGTTCGGGATCCTGGCTGTCAAATGCTGTTGCCGACATTGTGCTCAGTGTCGAGACTCCGGCGTCGGTATTTTGACAGCCGGGATCCCAACCATCGGGATCCTGACCGGATTACCTTTCTAACACAAAAATCCTGTCCTCTGGGTGGCTGTGAACTTAATCTCCTCACAAGGCCGAGCTCTCAGCTGGCTCCCTGTGCTTCAGATCTTTACACATACACCACACACAAAATGACTGATACGTCAATACACCATCACTGTTATGATTTATTTAATCCATAAATAAGACTGAAACGAGCAGCATTTTAGAAGAAACATGTACAAATTTTATCAAATGAGGAGGATGGCAGTAACCTGTAAAGTAAAGTTGGACACCCCACGATAGATGATAACGTTTAGTTTGCGATGGTTGGACTCCCCGCAGATAGATGCACATGTTCAGTTTGTGGTGTTTGGTTGGACTACCCGCAGATAGATGCACACGTTCAGTTTACGATGGTTGGCCTCCCCGCAGATAGATGCACACGTTCAGTTTGCGATGATTGGCTGGACTCCCCGCAGATAGATGCACACGTTCAGTTTGCGATGGTTGGCCTCCCCACAGATAGATACACATGTTCAGTTTGGAATGGTTGGACTCCCCACAGATAAATGCAAATGTTCAGTATGCGATGATTGGTTGGACTCCCCACAGACAGATGCACATGTTCAGTTTGCGATGGTTTCCCGCAGATAGATTCATACGTTCAGTTTGCGATGGTTGGTTGGACTCCCTGCAGATAGATGCATATGTTCAGTTTGCAATGGTTGGTTGGTTGGTTGGCAGATAGATGCAAACATTCAGTTTGCGATGAGTGGTTGGACTCCCTGCAGATAGATGCACATGTTAAGTTTGCGATGGTTGGTTAGACTCCCCGCAGATAGGTGAATAAATTCAGTTTGCGATGGTTGGTTGGACTCCCCACAGATAGATGCACACGTTCAGTTTGCGTTGGTTGGTTGGTTGGACTCCCCGCAGATGCACACATTCAGTTTGCGATGGTTGGTTGGACTTCCTGCAGATAGGTGCATACGTTCAGTTTGCAATTGTTGGTTGGATTCCCCACAGATAGATGCACACGTTCAGTTTACAATGGTTGGTTGGTTGGACTCCCCACAGAGAGATGCACACGTTCAGTTTACAATGGTTGGTTGGACTCCCCGCAGATAGATACACATGTTCAGTTTGCGATGGTTGGTTGGACTCCCCACAGATAGATGCATACGTTCAGTTTGCAATGGTTGGTTGGACACCCCATAGATAAATGCACATGTTCAGTTTGCGATGGTTGGACTCCACATAGATAGACGCACATGTTGACTTTGCAATGACTGCTTCTGAGAAGAGACTTAGAGGTATTTCTGAGCGTGCTATAAGTGTGCTTTGTGTCTCAGCCCCACTGGCTCATTCCTCCCTTACTGTGAGAGCTTTGACGTTAATTAGTGTACACACTGGCAGCAATTACTGGGTTCTTAGTAACCATACGTTTCATTTAGTAGGCAGCCAATTACTTCTTCTAAACCCCTAAACAAAATCTAAATCTCCTCAATGTAAAAGCTTTAGATGGTAACAGTGAGCGTAAGTGCAGCAAGCTGCAGGTTTCCTGAGCTGCGCTAACTTCACAGACATGAATCTGAGTTCAGCTTTGGAGATTTCTGCAAATATTCTACCTCATGGTCTTCAATCATTAAAATCTGACAAACTGACCACCCTTCTGCACTGCGACCAGTAGCCTCCCACCCCCAGAGTAAACAGCGGCCCGATGCGGTCACATCCTGCCTGAGCACTCGCAACTAACTTAGAAGATAATGTCACCAAAATATTTAAATGGATAGCACTAAAGGGGAGGGGAGGGGGAGGGGGGGACTGCTGCTTATTTTGGCACAGATTGATACACAATTTAACCCTTTAAAGCTTTCTCTTGCTTTTTACTAGTTAATTCATAAGATAAATAGCATTTTAAAAGAACAATATTGAGGACACAAATTGTAATGTATGGGATAGTCCTCTATAGTCAATAGTACAAAGGACCTATTTGTAGGAAAAGCAAAAAAGCAAGCAACCAGGTAAAACCATGATGCACTGCAGGTGGAGCAGAAGTATAATGTGAAGAGAGATTTAGATTTGAGGGGGGGGGGGGGGGGGGTGTTCAGACTGAAATCAAAACATACTCAGCTACATTGAAACTCTTCTCTCCGGGAGATGACCAGAGAGGAGAAGCAGGTGGGCGGAGATGGAGTAGGGTAAAGCTAATCGTCTTGTTGGCCCCGCCCATCGAGGGAAATTTTGCATATGGGCAGGGACAAATTATGCAACCATCATAGGAATTAGTCATTAGGCCCTGCCCTTTCTCGGATTACCATATTATTCTTTGCATTTTTCCCACTTCTCTATAACGTGGTCAGAATGCCCACTCTTCCGGGGGTGCCGGGGACAACCCAAAAAATTGTGTGTCTCCAGCAGAAACCAGGAGAGTAGGAAAGTATGATGCAAAAGCAGCCAGTATTTACCCTGCAAAGAAAAAAATAGGATTGTAATACCTACCGGTAAATCCTTTTCTCTTAGTCCGTAGAGGATGCTGGGGACTCCGTAAGGACCATGGGGTATAGACGGGATCCGCAGGAGACATGTGCACACTATAAGACTTTGAATGGGTGTGAACTGGCTCCTCCCTCTATGCCCCTCCTCCAGACCTCAGTTAGAAAACTGTGCCCAGGGAGACGGACATTTTGAGGAAAGAATTTATTGTTTAAACACAGTGAGTGTCGTACCAGCTCACACCACGAACATACCGTAGAACGCGGCATTCAATAGAATACCAGCCAACGGTATGAACAATACACAGCCATCTGCTTAGAGAATATGTAACACAACCTGTGTGTTAACACAACCAATAATAAGACACCGCATGCCATGGCATGAAACAACGTCAGCAACAGCCTGACAGAAAAGAAACACCACGAGAGTGTAACCATTACCAATAACTGCAGACACAGTACGCACTGGGATGGGCGCCCAGCATCCTCTACGGACTAAGAGAAAAGGATTTACCGGTAGGTATCAAAATCCTATTTTCTCATACGTCCTAGAGGATGCTGGGGACTCCGTAAGGACCATGGGGTTTATACCAAAGCTCCAGACCGGGCGAGAGAGTGAGGACGACTCTGCAGCACCGATTGAGCAAACATGAGGTCCCCATCAGCCAGGGTATCAAACTTGTAGAGCTTAGCAAAAGTGTTTGAACCCGACCAAGTAACCGCTCGGCAAAGTTGAACCGCCGAGACTCCTCGGGCATCCGCCCCAAAAGAGCCCATCTTCCTAGTAGAATGGGTCTCCACCGTCTTCGGTAACGGCAATCCAGCCGTAGAACGAGCACGCCGAATCATATCACAGATCAGCGTGTAACAGACTGCATAGACGCAGGTGCCCCATTCATGCTGGGAGCATACCGGACAAACAGAGCCTCTGTTTCCCCAATCTGAGCTAAATTGGCAACCTAAATATTCAAAGGCCCGACTATATCAAGAGACTTTGAGTCAGCTAATGCCTAAGTAACCACCGGCATCAAAACAGGCTGATTTCTGCGAAACCCAAAAACCACTTTTAGCAGAACTATTATCCGAGTTCTCAATTCCTCTCTATCCACATGGAAGATCAAACAGGGCTCTTGTGAGACAAAGCCGCTACCTCCGACACCCGCCTTGCGGACGCCAAAGCCAATAGCATGACCACTTTCCAAGAGAGAAATTTTAACACAACCTTTCACAAAGGTTCCAATCAGTGTGACACAAGAAAACGCAACACCACGTCAAGGTCCCACAGTGCCAACGGGGCACAAATGGAGGTAGGGTGTGCAGTACTCCTTTCACGAAGGTCCGAACTTCCGGAAAGGTTGCCAATTCTTTCTTGAAAGAAAATTTATAAGTCCAAAAGCGCACTTAATGGAACCTAACTTAAGGCCTGCACCCACACCTGCTTGCAAAGAATGGAGAAGAACGATCCAACTGAAAGTCTTCCGTAGTAGCCTTCTTGGATTCACACCAAGACAAATATTGTCTCCAAACACAGTGGTAAGGCTTTGCCGTTACTTCTTTTCTAGCCTGAAGAAGTGTGGAAATGATTTCACTGGGAATACCCTTTCTGGCTAGGATATGGCGTTCATCCGCCACGCCGTCAAGCGCAGCCGCGGTAAGTCTTGATACACGCCTGGATCTTGCTGTAACAGTTCCTCACGTAGCGGAAGAGGCCATGGATCTTCAATGAGTAAATCTTGAAGAACTGGATACCAAGCCCTCTTTGGCTAGACCGGAACAATGAGGATCGCCTGAACCTTTGTTCTTCTTACGTTTAACACCTACCGAAGAGTGAAAACAGAAGAGACACATAGACCGACTGAAAACACCCAAGGTGTCCCGAGGACGACCACTGCTATAGCTTGAGTGTCCCCTGAGCCGGAACAATATCCCTGCGATCTCTCGTTGAGGCGAGACGCCAACATGTCCGACTTGTCACTTCAGTGAAAACTTCTCGACGACGACTGTATTTCTCCCGGATGGAGAACGCGTCTGCAGAGGAATCTATTTCTCCGTCGTTCACATCCGGAACGAAGACTGCTAATATAGTGTTACCAGTCTTTTCACCCAGCGGAAGACCTGTTTCGGCTTATGCCATTGCTGCTTTGCTCCTTGTTCCGCCCTAGCGGCTTACTTACACCACTGCTGTCAAGTGGTCCGACAGAATTAACTCGGCAAATCACGAAGCATATGTTCATTGAAAATAGCTCTTAATTCAAGAAAGCTTATTGCAGACAAGCTTCCCAGCTTGACCCTTTCCTCTGGAAATACTTCCCTTGCAAGGACTGCTCCCCAGTCTCGGAAATCTGCATGCATGGACACCAGGATCTCATCCTGGATTCGAACCTTCTTCCCTCTAGGAGGTGAGAACTGAGCAGACACCACAGGAGCGATATCCTGGCCATTAAGATTATATTCCGGTCGATGTGCAGGTGAGACCCGGACCACATTTCCAACTGGTCCCGTGAAAACCACTCTGGCATTTGACCAGCTCACCGAAAAAAGCCTCTTAGGCCGCACCCATCTTCTTCATCAACGGAACATATTGATGGATTGTCACTGCAAATCTGATCCGACTCGGGATCTTCAGACCTCTTTCCACAGGAACACACAGAACTTCAACCGTTCCATTTCTACTCTGATACCCACCTCCGACGTCTGCGTCGTTGGGAATAACAGCCTTCCCCTGTGTTGAAGAACAGCCAGAGAGAAACCAACGATTTGCACCACTTGTGTCTTGATCTCGCCTTAATCAGGAGAGTGTCCCAGTACAGAAAAACAATGGCTCTTACTATTTAAAGAATACTATCCTACTGCTATCACTCCAGTGAAATGGGAAAGACAATCCTGGATATCCACCCAGGTAAGCTGAATGCGGAGAACAACGCATTTAAACCCCCTTCTACCTTTACGTGCTGGAGCTCTCTGGTCTGAGAGAATCCATCCTGTAGGTCAACCACGTAAAGAGAAATCTTTGTTGTTGTTTTTTTACACAGGGACAGCAGGACAATGCCCTGAACCTAACGCAACTCTGGTATGGCGTCGCGTACTACCTCCCCTTCCAGAGGGGAAACGGCAAAATCTATTTGAAAAATCAATGAGGGGGAAAAATCTGTAACACCAGAATGTCCCCCCTTTGGATTCTATACTCAAATCACAGGTCCTAGTCCATTCCCGGACTGACTGAAAAGTAGTAGACGAGCTCCCACCGGAGTGGGCTCCAGCCAGATAGACCCAGCGACATGCAGTGGATGTGGTAGAAACAGAAAATGACATCCACTTCTGCGAACCTAACAAGGCTGCAGAACTCTTACCTTTTCACCTTCCACTATCTGCACCGAAAGGGAAAAAAAAGAACGGTATCGAACCGGTTAAAATGATTGTAGCCCACAACAGAATGTGTCACCAACCGTTGTGAAGGAGTCTAACTCAGGGAGTTAGATTTACCAGTAATATCCGCCGAGACTGACTGAACTGAGTCATATCTCTCGGAGTCAGCCTCAGCATTCACCCGGCCACACCTCCTGCGTTCGCACGGTAGCCTGCCGCAATGTTATAGAGAAGAATCAACATAAGAAACATCCCCTCTCTCTTTAGGGTAATACTATCGGATGCCTTTCCGAATATAAACACTCCCCCATGTGCATGTAATGCAAATAACTCCAAAGCATAGAAATAAAATATCACTTAGCTTCCTGTGTACGATCCTTTGTGACAGGGCCCCGTGTCGACCAGGAGTTGACTTTCACAGTATTCTATCCACGGCGGGAAAAGAATAAACATTCGGACTCCTTGTGAGGATCTGAGACCAAGGGGTATATTTACAAAGATTCGTGTTTTGGACGTTTTGAAGGGTGTTTGAACTCGAATGGTATCGGGTGCATTTTACTGCAACTTTTTGAATCCTGATACGATCATTCACTAAGCTGCCGAGTTTTGCACAATCGTTTTTTCCGATGTCGATGTGATTCGTAATATCAGGCAGTGTTTTACGGGAGTGATGAGTAAAACAATACCTGACAAAACACAAGGAATCCCGGCCGGATCTGTGAGATCCGTGCAGGGCTTCATTGTGTACCTTAAAAAGTTGATTAAAGTCTTAAAAAATCTGAAAAAAATTGCGTGGGGTCCCCCCTCCTAAGCACAGCCAGCCTCGGGCTCTTTGAGCCGGTCCTGGTTGAAAAAATATGGGGGAAAAAATGACAGGGGTTCCCCCATATTTAATCAACCAGCACCGGGCTCTGCGCCTGGTCCTGGTTCCAAAAATACGGGGGACAAAAAGCGTAGGGGTCCCCCGTATTTTTGAAACCAGCACCGGGCTCCACTACCCAGGTACATAATGCCACAGCCGGGGGACACTTTTATACTGGTCCCTGCGGCCCTGGCATTACATACCCAACTAGTCACCCCTGGCCGGGGTACCCTGGAGGAGTGGGAACCCCTTAAATCAAGGGGTCCCCCCCTCCAGCCACCCAAGGGCCAGGGGTGAAGCCCGAGGCTGTCCCCCCATCCAAGGGCGGCGGATGGGGGGCTGATAGCCTTTTGAAAAAATGTGAATATTGTTTTTAGTAGCAGTACTACAAGTCCCAGCAAGCCTCCCCCGCAAGCTGGTACTTGGAGAACCACAAGTACCAGCATGCGGTGGAAAACCGGGCCCGCTGGTACCTGTAGTACTACTACTAAAAAAATACCCCCAAAAAAACAGGACACACACACACCGTGAAAGTATAAGTTTATTACATACATGCACACCTCCATACACACATACTTATGCCTATGTTCCCACGAGGCTCGGTCCTCTTCTCCATGTAGAATCCTTAGGGTACCTGTGAAAAAAATTATACTCACATAATCCAGTGTAGAATCAGACCTCTGTATAATCCACGTACTTGGCAAAATAATAAAACAGAAACCCGACCACGCATGGGACCCCTTTCCCCGACTGCCAGGACCCCCCCTGACTCCTGTCAAAGAGGGTCCCTTCAGCCAATCAGGGAGCGCCACGTCGTGGCACTCTCCTGATTGGCTGTGCGCTCCTGTAGTGTCAGTGAGGCTGCACACGGCAGAGATACAATGTGGCGCCTAGGCGCTCCATTGTATCCAAAAGCCCGAGGCTGGTTTTGCTTAGGAGGGGGGACCACACGCATTTAAAAAAATTTTTTTTTAACACTTTATTTATTTTTACGAAAGGTGCACAATGAAGCCCTGCACGGATCTCACAGATCCGGCCGAGATTCATTGTGTTAATGTCGGCAGTATTTTACTATTCACTCCCGTAAAACACTGCCAAAAAATACGAATGACATCGACATCGGAAAACACGAAAATGCAGAATACGACAGCATAGTAAATTAGTCGTAATAAATTAAAAAAGTTGCAATTTCACACATTCGATGTCATTCGTGTTTGAACTTTAACCTCATTCTGAAAATTACGAATTTTAGTAAATATACCCCATAGTATTTGCCACACGGGCAAATTAACACATAAATTACAAATTTGGACGAGCAAGTAAATTTGGACGAGCAAGTAAATTTGGACGAGCAAGTAAATTTTAAACGTTTTGTTGGAGAAAGGGTGTTTAATCGTATCCCCCGTAAACATACATATAAGCGGATTGTCCGGAACCGTCGGGTCATTTTCTGAATGTGTATGACCATGTACTGAATGCCCCAGTTGTGGATCTAACAGGAAACCTTATGGTCGACAGAAAACCTAGTATTCGTCAACAGCAGGGAGTAGTAACCAGGCAAAATAACATTCTTGCGACCCCGAGGGGTCCGAGGGAAGTATACATATATATATAATTTTAATAACACTCCCCCACACATACTACCATGTCTGTGCTCGAGCTACAGGCCCATGGAACCGTACCATACATATACATATAAATATATATACAGGTATAAGGCAGTTACAGCATGTTAATTTACACCCAGTAATAACAGTTGGTGCCGACAGGGTCACCCACATACTACTGTGTCTCCCCTACAGTGTTTACTTTTGACAAGCATACAACTACCGACCTGCTGACACTGCATCTACTAAAACAAGTACCAACAGGCGTCGGCGATGCCGACAGTGATCCCCATAACTGTTTGTGACAGAGCACTCACGCCTGTCGACATATGTCGACTAAAAAACTATAGTGGGTATATCTGACAGGGAACACACAGAGATATATGCACAACACACAGATTACATGCCCATTTATCTAAAATAGTGTTATATTTCCTCTATATAGCACTAACACACTGTGCCCCCCCCCACGTTTGCACTGTTTTACATTGCTTTGGCGGGGACATGGAGAAAATGGTGCTGAATCCTGTTGTGATGGCTAAGCCCCATCCCTTCTCGGCGCGCTTCAGCCCGCTATTAATATAGCTTTTTTATGCTGGCGGGGGTCCCTATACAGTGTCTACACACTGTATACATGTGTTGCCACCCTCAAAAGAGGTATATATTGCTGCCCAGGGCGCCCCCCCCCCTGCACCCTTGTAAAGCCGTTGGCGTGTGGGAGCAATGGTGCGCAGCGCGACCTTTATACTGGCGGGGGTATCGTACACGGTGCCCGGGCACCGAATATGTATCTTATGCCAGCGGTAAGACCCCCAGTAACTTGCTGCCCAGGGCGCTCCCCCCCCAGCGCCCTGCACCCTGTGAGTGCCGTTGGTGTGTGGGTGCATGGAGCGCAGCGCGACCGCTGCGCTGTACCTCCGTTACTGAAGTCTTCTGCCGTCACTGAAGTCTTCTTTTCTTCCAATACTCACCCGGCTTCTTTCTTCTGGCTTCTGTGAGGGGGGGTGACGGCGCGGCTCCGGGAACAAGCAGCTAGGCGCACCAAGTGATCGAACCCTCTGGAGCTAATGGTGTCCAGTAGCCTAAGAAGCAGGGCCTTTAACTCACAGAAGTAGGTCTGACTTCTCTCCCCTCAGTCCCACGAAGCAGAGAGCCTGTAGCCAGCAGGTCTCTCTGAAAATAAAAACCTAACAATAAAGTCTTTATAGAAACTCAGTAGAGATCCCCTAGTGTGTGTCCAGTCACTCCTGGGCACAAAGTCTAACTGAGGTCTGGAGGAGGGGCATAGAGGGAGGAGCCAGTTCACACCCATTCAAAGTCTTATAGAGTGCCCATGTCTCCTGCGGATCCCGTCTATACCCCATGGTCCTTACGAAGTCCCCAGCATCCTCTAGGACGTATGAGAAATATAGATGCATTTGCTCCCCTTGCATGGGTTTGTTCCAGACACAAAGGCCCTCATTCCGAGTTGATCGGTCGCAATGCGAATGTAGCAGAGTTACACACGCTAAGCCGCCGCCTACTGGGAGTGTATCTTAGCTTCTTAAAAGTGCGACCGAAGTAATCGCAATATTGCGATCACAAACCTCGTAGCAGTTTTGGAGTAGCTTCAGACTTACTCTGCCTGTGCGATCAGTTCAGTGCTTGTCGTTCCTGGTTGACGTCACAAACACACCCAGCGTTCGCCCAGGCACTCCCACCGTTTCTCCGGCCACTCCTGCGTTTTTTCCGGAAACGGTAGCGTTTTCAGCCACACGCCCCTGAAACGCCGTGTTTCCGCCCAGTAACACCCATTTCCTGTCAATCACATTACGATCGCCGGAGCGATGAAAAAGCCGTGAGTAAAATTACTTTCTACATAGCAAAGTTACTTGGCGCAGTCGCAGTGCGAACATTGCGCATGCGTACTAAGCGGATTTTCATTGCGATGCGATGAAAAATACCGAGCGAACAACTCGGAATGAGGGCCAAAGTTGCTTGCTTTTTTTGCTTTACTTACAAACATGAATCAGGCCCAATGTTACACAAGCCACAGACCAAAGAGTTTTTACTGCCGAAAGAACCATCTGGTATTTTCTAGCTTTCACATAACAATTAATTGAGCTTGGGAAAAATGTGATATATACTCATATGGATACAGACAATTCATGACTTAAGGGAACGAGGGATCTATTTACTAAGCCTTGGATAAAGTCGCTGGAGATAAACTACCAGCCAATCGGCTCCTAACTGTCATGTCACAGGCTGTGTTTGAAAAAATAAGATTTTACTCACCGGTAAATCTATTTCTCGTAGTCCGTAGTGGATGCTGGGAACTCCGTAAGGACCAAGGGGGATTAGACGGGCTCCGCAGGAGACTGGGCACTCTAAAAGAAAGATTAGGTACTATCTGGTGTGCACTGGCTCCTCCCTCTATGCCCCTCCTCCAGACCTCAGTTAGGATACTGTGCCCGGCCAGAGCTGACACAATAAGGAAGGATTTTGAATCCCGGGTAAGACTCATACCAGCCACACCAATCACACCGTACAACTCGTGATACTATACCCAGTTAACAGTATGAAATATAACTGAGCCTCTCAACAGATGGCTCAACAATAACCCTTTAGTTAGGCAATAACTATATACAAGTATTGCAGACAATCCGCACTTGGGATGGGCGCCCAGCATCCACTACGGACTACGAGAAATAGATTTACCGGTGAGTAAAATCTTATTTTCTCTGACGTCCTAGTGGATGCTGGGAACTCCGTAAGGACCATGGGGATTATACCAAAGCTCCCAAACGGGCGGGAGAGTGCGGATGACTCTGCAGCACCGAATGAGAGAACTCCAGGTCCTCCTCAGCCAGGGTATCAAATTTGTAGAATTTAGCAAACGTGTTTGCCCCTGACCAAGTTGCTCGGCAAAGTTGTAAAGCCGAGACCCCTCGGGCAGCCGCCCAAGATGAGCCCACTTTCCTCGTGGAATGGGCTGTTACTGATTTAGGATGCGGCAATCCAGCCGCAGAATGCTCCAGCTGAATTGTGCTACAAATTCAGCGAGCAATAGTCTGCTTAGAAGCAGGAGCACCTATTTTGTTGGGTGCCTACAGGATAAAAAACGAGTCAGTTTTCCTGACTCCAGCCGTCCTGGAAATATAAATTTTTAAGGCCCTGACTACGTCCAGTAACTTGGAATCTTCCAAGTCCCTAGTAGCCGCAGGCACTACAATAGGTTGGTTCAAGTGAAAAGCTGATACCACCTTAGGGAGAAACTGGGGACGAGTCCTCAATTCTGCCCTATCCATATGGAAAATCAGATAAGGGCTTTTACATGACAAAGCCGCCAATTCTGACACACGCCTGGCCGAAGCCAAGGCCAATAACATGACCACTTTCCACGTGAGATATTTCAAATCCACAGTTTTAAGTGGCTCAAACCAATGTGATTTTAAGAAACTCAACACCACGTTGAGATCCCAAGGTGCCACAGAAGGCACAAAAAAAGGGGCTGAATATGTAGCACTTCCTTTACAAATGTCTGAACTCCAGGCAGTGAAGCCAGTTCTTTCTGGAAGAAAATCGACAGAGCCGAAATCTGGACCTTAATGGAACCCAAATTTAGGCCCATAGTCACTCCTGACTGTAGGAAGTGCAGAAAACGACCCAGCTGAAATTCCTCTGTTGGGGCCTTCCTGGCCTCACACCACGCAACATATTTTCGCCAAATACGGTGATAATGGTTTGCGGTTACTTCTTTCCTGGCTTTTATCAGCGTAGGAATGACTTCCTCCGGAATGCCCTTTTGCTTTAGGATCCGGAATTCAACCGCCATGCCGTCCAACGCAGCCGCGGTAAGTCTTGGAACAGACAGGGCCCCTGCTGTGGCAGATCCTGTCTGAGCGGTAGAGGCCATGGGTCCTCTGATATTATTTCTTGAAGTTCTGGGTACCAAGCTCTTCTTGGCCCATCCGGAACCACGAGTATCGTTCTTACTCCTCGTTTTCTTATTATTCTCAGTACCTTTGGTATGAGAGGCAGAGGAGGGAATACATAAACCGACTGGTACACCCACGGTGTCACTAGAGCGTCCACAGCTATTGCCTGAGGGTCCCTTGACCTGGCGCAATATCTAGTTTTTTGTTTAGGCAGGACGCCATCATGTCCACCTGTGGCCTTTCCCAACGGTTTACCAACAGTTGGAAGACTTCTGGATGAAGTCCCCACTCTCCCGGGTGTCGGTCGTGTCTGCTGAGGAAGTCTGCTTCCCAGTTGTCCACTCCCGGAATGAACACTGCTGACAGTGCTAAGACGTGATTTTCCGCCCATCGGAGAATCTTGTGGCTTCTGCCATCGCCATCCTGCTTCTTGTGCCGCCCTGTCGGTTTACATGGGCGACTGCCGTGATGTTGTCTGATTGGATCAGTACCGGCTGGTTTTGAAGCAGAGGCCATGCCAGACTTAGGGCATTGTAAATGGCCCTCAGTTCCAGAATATTTATGTGTAGGGACGACTCCTGACTTGACCAAAGTCCTTGGAAATTTCTTCCCTGTGTGACTGCCCCCCAGCCTCGAAGGCTGGCATCCGTGGTTACCAGGACCCAGTCCTGTATGCCGAATCTGCGGCCCTCTTGAAGATGAGCACTCTGCAGCCACCACAGTAGAGATACCCTGGTCCTTGGAGACAGGGTTATCAGCCGATGCATCTGAAGATGCGATTCCGACCACTTGTCCAAGAGGTCCCACTGAAAGGTTCTTGCATGGAACCTGCCGAATGGAATTTTGCTTCGTAAGAAGCTACCATTTTTCCCAGGACTCGTGTGCAGTGATGCACCGATACCTGTTTTGGTTTCAGGAGGTCTCTGACTAGAGATGACAGCTCCTTGGCTTTCTCCTGCGGGAGAAACACTTTTTTCTGTTCTGTGTCCAGAACCATCCCCAGGAACAGCAGGCGTGTGGTAGGAACCAGCTGTGACTTTGGAATGTATAGAATCCATCCGTGCTGTTGTAGCACTTCCCGAGATAGTGCTACTCCGACCAACAACTGCTCCATGGACCTCGCCTTTATAAGGAGATCGTCCAAGTACGGGATAATTAAAAACTCCCTTTTTTCGAAGGAGTATCATCATTTCTGCCATTACCTTGGTAAAGACCCTCGGTGCGTGGACAGTCCAAACGGCAGTGTTTGGAATTGGTAATGGCAATCCTGTACCACAGATCTGAGGTACTCCTGGTGACGATGGTAAATGGGGACATGCAAGTAAGCATCCTTGATGTCCAGGGATACCATGTAATCCCCCTCGTCCAGGCTTGCAATAACCGCCCTGAGCGATTCCATCTTGAACTTGAATTTCTTTATGTATGTGTTCAAGGACTTCAAATTTAAAATGGGTCTCACCGAACCGTCCGGTTTCGGTACCACAAACAGTGTGGAATAGTAACCCCGTCCTTGTTGAAGTAGGGGCACCTTGACTATCACCTGCTGGGAATACAGCTTGTGAATTGCCTCTAGAACAGCCTCCCTGCCTGAGGGAGTTGTCGGCAAGGCAGATTTGAGGAAACGGCGGGGGGGAGACGCCTCGAATTCCAGCCTGTACCCCTGAGATACTACTTGAAGGATCCAGGGATCCACCTGTGAGCGAGCCCACTGATCGCTGAAATTTTTGAGGCGGCCCCCCACCGTACCTGGCTACACCTGTGGAGCCCCCGCGTCATGCGGTGGACTCAGAGGAAGCGGGGGAAGAATTTTGATTCTGGGAACTGGCTGACTGGTGCAGCTTTTTCCCTCTTCCCTCGTCTCTGTGCAGAAAGGAAGCGCCTTTGACCCGCTTGCTTTTCTGAAGCCGAAAGGACTGTACCTGATAATACAGTGCTTTCTTAGGCTGTGAGGAAACCTGAGGTAAAAAATTTTCTTCCCAGCTGTTGCTGTGGATACGAGGTCCCAGAAACCATCCCCAAACAATTCCTCACCCTTATAAGGCTCTATGTGCCTTTTAAAGTCAGCATCACCTGTCCAGTGTCGGGTCTCTAATACCCTCCTGACAGAATGGACATTGCATTAATTCTGGATGCCAGCCGGCAAAATATCCCTCTGTGCATCCCTCATATATAAGACGACGTCTTATGTTCGCAAAATAGTATCCCTGTTTGACAGGGTTACAGACCACGCTCCAGCAGCACTATCTGCAGGTCTCAGTCTAGAACCTGAGTGTGTAAATACAGACTTCAGGATAGCCTCCTGCTTTTTATCAGCAGGTACCTTCAAAGTGGCCGTATCCTAAGACGGCAGTGCCACCTTTTTTGACAAACGTGTGAGCGCCTTATCCACCCTAGGGGATATCTCCCAGCGTAACTTATCCTCTGGCGGGAAAGGGTACGCCATCAGTAACTTTTTAGAAATTACCAGTTTCTTATCGGGGGAACCCACGCTTTTTCACACTTCATTCACTCATTTGATGGGGGAACAAAACACTGCCTGCTTTTTCTCCCCAAACATAAAACCCTTTTTTAGTGGTACTTGGGTTAATGTCAGAAATGTGTAACACATTTTTTATTGCCGGGATCATGTAACGGATGTTCCTAGTGGATTGTGTATATGTCTCAACCTTGTCGACACTGGAGTCAGACTCCGTGTCGACATCTGTGTCTGCCATCTGAGGGAGCGGGCGTTTTTGAGCCCCTGATGGCCTTTGAGACGCCTGGGCAGGCGCGGGCTGAGAAGCCGGCTGTCCCATAGCTGTTACGTCATCCAGCCTTTTATGTAAGGAGTTGACACTGTCGGTTAATACCTTCCACCTATCCATCCACTCTGGTGTCGGCCCACAGGGGGCGACATCCCATTTATCGGCATCTGCTCCGCCTCCACATAAGCCTCCTCATCAAACATGTCGACACAGCCGTACCGACACACCGCACACACACAGGGAATGCTCTGACTGAGGACAGGACCCCACACAGCCCTTTGGGGAGACAGAGAGAGAGTATGCCAGCACACACCAGAGCGCTATATAATGTAGGGATAAACACTATCACTGAGTGAATTTTCCCCAATAGCTGCTTATATAAACAATATTGCGCCTAAATTTAGTGCCCCCCCTCTCTTTTTAACCCTTTGAGCCTGAAAACTACAGGGGAGAGCCTGGGGAGCTGTCTTCCAGCTACACTGTGAAGAGAAAATGGCGCCAGTGTGCCGAGGGAGATAGCTCCGCCCCTTTTTCGCGGACTTTTCTCTCGCTTTTTTATGGATTCTGGCAGGGGTAATTACCACATATATAGCCTCTGGAGCTATATATTGTGATTATTTTGCCAGCCAAGGTGTTTTTATTGCTGCTCAGGGTGCCCCCCCCAGCGCCCTGCACCCTCAGTGACCGGAGTGTGAAGTGTGTATGAGGAGCAATGGCGCACAGCTGCAGTGCTGTGCGCTACCTTGGTGAAGACTGAAGTCTTCTGCCGCCGATTTTCCGGACCATCTTCATGCTTCTGGCTCTGTAAGGGGGACGGCGGCGCGGCTCCGGGAACGAACACCAAGGACGGGTCCTGCGGTCGATCCCTCTGGAGCTAATGGTGTCCAGTAGCCTAAGAAGCCCAAGCTAGCTACAAGCAGGTAGGTTCGCTTCTTCTCCCCTTAGTCCCTCGTTGCAGTGAGCCTGTTGCCAGCAGGTCTCACTGTAAAATAAAAAACCTAACATATACTTTCTTTCTAGGAGCTCAGGAGAGCCCCTAGTGTGCATCCAGCTCGGCCGGGCACAGAAATCTAACTGAGGTCTGGAGGAGGGGCATAGAGGGAGGAGCCAGTGCATACCAGATAGTACCTAATCTTTCTTTTAGAGTGCCCAGTCTCCTGCGGAGCCCGTCTAATCCCCCTTGGTCCTTACGGAGTTCCCAGCATCCACTAGGACGTCAGACAAATTAAAGTTAGGAGCCGATTGGCTGGTAGTTTATCTCCAGCGACTTTATCTCCATCCAAGGCTTAGTAAATAGACCACTAAGATAGAGAAGTGCTAGAGAAGCGTTAGATCACTAGAAAAGCATTAGATTGCTAGAGAAGCGTTAGATTGCTAGAGAAGCGTTATATAGGGATCAGTATGAAATCCCGTTGCACGGAATCCCGGCACTCAAAATACTAACGCCGGGATCCCACTGGTGAAAAATTTGACAGGGGTGAGTAAGGTGTGTTCTCCCCTCTCCCCACCCCCCTAACCCTCTCTACCCGCAGCCTTACCCTAACCTCCCCCCTTGGTGCCTAACCCTAACCACCACCAGGAGGTGCCTAATCCTAACCCTCCGTCCCCGATGCCTAAACCTAACCCTCACCCTTGACAGCCTAACCCTAACCCTCCGAGGAGAGTGCTTAATCCTGACTCCCCCCCCCCCCGGGACGCAGCCTAAACCTAACCTCCCCTTCCCATGCGGCTTCCCCCTCCAGCATCACACTGTGTCTTCATTCGGCATTCCGGCTGTCGGGATTCTGGCGCCAGGATGGTGCACCCATTCTGGATGCCGGTGTCAGCATTCAGAATAGGGTCAGGATTCCGGTGTCGGTATTCTGACTGCTAGGATCCCGACAGCCGGGATCCTGACTGCGTCCCATTATATAGCTAGAGAAGCGTTAGATTGCTAGATATGCGATACATCGCTAGAGATGCATTGGATTGCTAGAGAAGCTTTAGATAGCTAGAGAAGCGTGAGATTTCCATAGAAGCGTTATATTGCTAGAGAAGCTGTAGATTACTAGAGAAGCGTTATATTGCTAGAGCTGTGTTAGATTACTAGAGAAGCGTTATATTGCTAGAGCTGTGTTAGATTACTAGAGAAGGGTTAGATTGCTAGAGAAGGGTTAGATTGCTTGAGATGTGTTAGATCACTAGAGACGTATTAGATAGCTTGAGGTGTGTTACAGTATAAAGCTAGAGAAGCGTTAAGTCGCAAGAGAAGCGGTAGATTGCTAGAGAAGAGTAAATTAGCAGGAGAAGCATTACATACTGTAGTTAGAGAAGCGTTATATACTGTAGCTACAAAACCGTTAGATTACTAGAGAAGAGTTAGTTAGCTAGAGAAGCGTTAATTAGAGAAGCGTTACATTGCCTTAGCAAGGGCTGCTCCCTAATGCAGAGAGGAAGTGTTCTCATATACTGTATGTGTGCTTAGCAAATTAGATCCATTAGGCACATTAACCACATATTAAACATTTTATTTTACAACCTGCACTCACAGTTATCTAGCATTGAGGAGTGTAAGACCTGTCCACTGAGGTGTGCAACATAATGGTGAAACAATCCTCACATGTACTTGTCCTTAGACAACAAAATATTCTTCCATGATTTTAGTAGTAAAGACATGATATAGGTTATGTAGGGTTCCCAAAAGTTGAAATCCTGACAAGGGGGCAGGTAAGAGTGTTCCCCCCTCACACCTACCCCCTAACCCTCCCTTTCCACAGCCTAACCCTAACTTCCCCCTTAGTGCCTGACTCTAACCTCCCCAAGTGATGCCTAAACCTAACCCCCCTCCCTGACCATACAGCCTAACACTCCCCCCTTCGGGCCTAAGCTTAAGGTGGTGCCTAACACTAACCCCCCCTTCCCGCAACCTAACCCCCTCCCCTGCAGGCTCAACATAACCCCCCATCCCCCTCTGGAGGGAGCCTAAACCTATCCCCCTGCCTAACCTGCGCGCTATACTTACATTCGGTATGCTGGCTG
This sequence comes from Pseudophryne corroboree, assembly GCF_028390025.1. NCBI lineage: Eukaryota > Metazoa > Chordata > Amphibia > Anura > Myobatrachidae > Pseudophryne > Pseudophryne corroboree. The sequence continues at coordinate 92,848,785 of NC_086452.1, forward strand.
TTGGAATTCTTGCATCGGTCTCCTGACCCTGGTACCCACAGTCACAGCATAATGTACTGAGCAGAGGAGCTTTGGATTTCCTCCCCCTGAGCTTTGTCAGCACTATAAAAATCCTCCTTCTCCCCCCTCTGCCATCACATGGCATCCATCACATGGCATGCAGAGAGCTATAAGATAATGTGTGCGACTGGCAGCCGTACTTACCTCAACTTCTGAGAAAGCTTAGAATAATGATTTAGAGGTGCCCAGCTAAGAAAAATGACTTAAACATTTACCCATACAGATGTGTCCCCATACATCTTGCCTCAATAAGCCACGTAGCGGGAGATGCCTGGTGTGAGTAAGCTGATAGGTCCAGTTCAACTATATTAGCGTCTTTTTTGCCTTCGTATTGCTATGTGAATAGGACGAACACACAGACTATGCTGTTCAAAATTATACGCAGAATGACTATAGTCTCTGTGCTCCTGCGGTTGTAGCTGCATACGAAATGCTATGTTACAGTGTTTACTAGGAAAACACTGTAGTGTAGCATTTCGTATGCAGTTACAACAGCAGACGCACACAAAATATAGGCATGCTGCATATCATTTTAATCAGCATAAGCTGCTTGTGGGTCCTATAGGCCACATTTTAATGGAAGAAACTGCACGTAAACACGTTTGGCGCTATCAAGTCACGACACGGCATGACTAGAAGGGCTGTTTAACCTAGATACGCCACAGGGTTAAATGTAAGCTGACAAATCTGTTTCTCATGGAGCTCATTTTAATGACATCTCAGGTGTAAAAATATTGTTACCATACTGAATTCTTCTCAGCACAAGCCTAGAGCACATATATTTAACTGTTGGCAAAACGTTCCAACTGTATCGGTCACTGAGGTTGCTTTAGAGTAACTAAAGAGTATATTTACTGATGGATGGTTTATCAATGTTCCAGTCGTCAGCTGCTTTGACTGACAGTCTAAAACCGGCAACAGGTATCAATGCTAAATCAGGCGTGTTCAGCATGGATTCCTGTTGCCGTTTTTTAACTATCGTTCAAAACTACCGATGGTCAGTCGCTTTGACAAACCACCCGCTAGTACATATACTCCTAAGTCTGCCAAAACTCCTGACTGTTGTGGGCAGATTTATTTTTCTTAATCATGGAATCTGTAGAAAACGATGTCTTAGTATATATAGATATCAGATTGTCGGTGAGTGCACATACCCCTCCAGGGCACTCTCTGTGACCGACAACAGGCAACTGGAAGGGGACTCCATCCCAGGGCATCGTGAGGACACGGCAGGAGCTGGTGACGTTAGTCCTGGGCTTACTACGTTCTGGTTGTTGGAACAAAAAGTATACAACCCTGGGAGATAAAGGAAACAATTGAATTGATGCTTTTGAATTCATCATAAATTTCAACTTAAAAATACCACAAAATGGAAGATACACATTACTAAACCATAAAACAGCATTGTGATAAAGCCATTAAACCACATGTAATAGTTCCATTATAATTCCTACCATTACATTACCCTAGTGTGTTATTGTGAGCTAGTAACATGTCCTATAGATCTAGTTTGTGTAACATTTTCAAGTGTATTTGTAGTTCTTTCACATCGGAAACTATGAATAATACATTTAGGGGGTGTCTAATTAGCCCCAATGCTGTTTTGGCAGATAAAAACCGCCGCATATCGCGATAATGACCAATTAATGACATAATCGCGGTATCCAATTAAAGGCCGTTTTGATCGGCCAAAATTGGACCCGAAATCACGCAAAAACACATGGGATAGGGAATAAGTCCCTGATCTCATGTGTTATCGTGGCTCCGGCAAGTCACTTATAGGTACCTGTCAATAAGTGCCTATATGGATAGCCCCGGGTGTCCCGCGGGCAGTAGGGGGTCTTCTATCTTCTGGTCAGCATGTAGGACCTGGAGAAGTAATTTCTGCTAATTACTCTTCTACAGCACAGATGGTGGGAGACGGGGCGGGAGGGAGAACACTAAACTGTAGAAGGGGGCATTGGGCTGAATGAAGGGGCCCTGGTACATGACTTACAGGGTGGTAGGGCAGGGTTTAATACACAGGGGAGGGGTGGATAGTGGAGTGTGCTTAATATTATTAATTTTCCAGTGGGAGGGCAGCTTGCTTTACTGCAGATATCTCCAGTTCCTGGAAATAGATTTCTTAGCTTCTAGGAGGTACTGGGGACATGGGGATCAGAGTTCAGGAGCCAGAGCAATCCACTGATGAAAATATAAAACTGCATACCAGGTGTGTTGCTGGAGCAGGGACCAGCTGCTGGAAGGCTGATATCTCTGGTACTGGGCATAGTAGAGACACACAGCCAGTTCTATCGGGCATCGGCTGTGCTGTAGGGCCAACGCAGTACAGTATGTCTGTCTGTTCCCAGACATCAGTGTACACGCCAGGCAATCCACAAATAGTATATATTGTCACCAGTATAAAGTAGTGAACTAGAGTCTGTCACAAAATCTTCTCTTCATTTCATCCAACTAAAAGAAGCATGAGTATCTATTCCCAAGAAGGTCCACTCTTAGAGTTACTATACCCCTGCACTATCCACTGTAATTACTCTCCAAGGATCAGCCAATTGACTAAGAGGTGGTATTCCACAATGAACCAATGGGCAATAGGTCATTCATTTAGCGGATGCACCAGAGTAACCAGCTCAAAAAACATAGCGGGTCCAGGAAAGGAACTGAAACAATTGTACTTGTTGGTGCGAGGGGTTTGGCAACAATAAGGAGATCGCCGTTCTCCTCTAAACTATATATAACTGTTCACATTCCAGTTTCTTGCTCAGATACAGTTAAATATAGTTTCGTTTTCTGGTTACAAAGAAACACTGGAGCAATGCAATGCCTGAGGCCGTTCTCTGCACATAAATGTTGTGGTTACTTTGAAAAAAAAATCGAAATAAGTGTTTTTGACTGCAGTGTAAACCCTTATTATTCCTGGTACGATCTGTCCTTTCTGCCAGTGAGCGCACTGAGAGTTCACCACTAACTCCCCAGCAATACGGGGTTAACTGATTTATTATTGTGAGGAAAGCATTCTATTTACAATTATGATTAATGGCAACAACACAAATGCTTACCCATCTGTATGTAATTAACTGTTTGCAAGCCACCACATGGTCAGTCAGTAACAGTGTTCTGGCACAACATGTGATCTGGAATTCTGAAACATACCTGTCAGCATGTCACAAGATCTAGTACCGCTCAGGATTTCATGGCTAATGGCTTTTGTCCACTTCCCTTCCAGGGTATGCTGCATCTAGAAGAGAAACAGTTACTGTGAGAGAAGGTCTGGGACTAGCAATGGCTCCATGGACCTTATTTAGGGCAGACTAGATGGGCCAAGTGGTTCTTATCGGCCGTCATATTCTTCAATATGTTTCTATGTTAACGGGTCGACAAAGTTATGGTCACGTCAACCAGGTTCAACATGTCGATAGATAAAAGGTTTACAGTGCTTAAGGTCAACAGATACAAAATATCAACAGGTTTAAAAAAAAATAAGAATTTACTTACCGATAATTCTATTTCTCATAGTCAGTAGTGGATGCTGGGGACTCCGAAAGGACCATGGGGAATAGCGGCTCCGCAGGAGACTGGGCACAAAGTAAAAGCTTTAGGACTAGCTGGTGTGCACTGGCTCCTCCCCCTATGACCCTCCTCCAAGCCTCAGTTAGGATACTGTGCCCGGACGAGCGTACACAATAAGGAAGGATTTTGAATCCCGGGTAAGACTCATTACCAGCCACACCAATCACACCGTACAACTTGTGATCTGAACCCAGTTAACAGCATGATAACAGAAGGAGCCTCTGAAAAGATGGCTCACAACAACAATAACCCGATTTTTGTAACAATAACTATGTACAAGTAATGCAGACAATCCGCACTTGGGATGGGCGCCCAGCATCCACTACGGACTATGAGAAATAGAATTATCAGTAAGTAAATTCTTATTTTCTCTAACGTCCTAGTGGATGCTGGGGACTCCGAAAGGACCATGGGGATTATACCAAAGCTCCCAAACGGGCGGGAGAGTGCGGATGACTCTGCAGCACCGAATGAGAGAACTCCAGGTCCTCCTCAGCCAGGGTATCAAATTTGTAGAATTTAGCAAACGTGTTTGCCCCTGACCAAGTAGCTGCTCAACAAAGTTGTAAAGCCGAGACCCCTCGGGCAGCCGCCCAAGATGAGCCCACTTTCCGTGTGGAATGGGCTTTTACAGATTTTGGCTGTGGCAGGCCTGCCACAGAATGTGCAAGCTGAATTGTACTACAAATCCAACGAGCAATCGTCTGCTTAGAAGCAGGAGCACCCAGCTTGTTGGGTGCATACAGGATAAACAGCGAGTCAGATTTTCTGACTCCAGCCGTCCTGGAAACTTATATTTTCAGGGCCCTGACTACGTCCAGCAACTTGGAATCCTCCAAGTCCCTAGTAGCCGCAGGCACCACAATAGGTTGGTTTAAGTGAAATGCCGAAAACACCTTAGGGAGAAATTGAGGACGAGTCCTCAATTCCGCCCTGTCCGAATGGAAAATCAGATAAGGGCTTTTACAGGATAAAGCCGCCAATTCTGACACGCGCCTGGCCCAGGCCAGGGCCAACAGCATGACCACTTTCCATGTGAGATATTTTAACTCCACAGATTTAAGTGGTTCAAACCAATGTGACTTTTGGAATCCAAAAAAAAACTACATTGAGATCCCAAGTGCCACTGGAGGCACAAAAGGAGGCTGTATATGCAGTACCCCTTTTACAAACGTCTGAACTTCAGGGACTGAAGCTAGTTCTTTTTGGAAGAAAATTGACAGGGCCGAAATTTGAACCTTAATGGACCCCAATTTCAGGCCCATAGACACTCCTGTTTGTAGGAAATGTAGGAATCGACCCAGTCGAATTTCCACCGTCGGGCCTTACTGGCCTCGCACCACGCAACATATTTTCGCCAATTGCGGTGATAATGTTTTTGCGGTTACATCCTTCCTGGCTTTGAACAGGATAGGGATGACTTCATCCGGAATGCCCTTTTTCCTTCAGGATCCGGCGTTCAACCGCCATGCCGTCAAACGCAGCCGCGGTAAGTCTTGGAACAGACAGAGTCCTTGCTGGAGCAGGTCCCTTCTTAGAGGTAGAGGCCACGGATCCTCCGTGAGCATCTCTTGAAGTTCCGGTTACCAAGTCCTTCTTGGCCAATCCGGAGCCACGAATATAGTGCTTACTCCTCACCATCTTATCAATCTCAGTACCTTGGGTATGAGAGGCAGAGGAGGAAACACATACCCTGACTGGTACACCCACGGTGTTACCAGAGCGTCTACAGCTATTGCCTGAGGGTCCCTGGACCTGGCGCAATACCTGTCGAGTTTTTCCCAACGGTTTATAATCCTGTGGAAGACTTCTGGGTGAAGTCCCCACTCTCCCCGGGTGGAGGTCGTGCTGAGGAAGTCTGCTTCCCAGTTGTCCACTCCCGGAATGAATACTGCTGACAGTGCTATCCCATGATTTTCCGCCCAGCGAAGAATCCTTGCAGCTTCTGTCATTGCCCTTCTGCTTCTTGTGCCACCCTGTCTGTTTACGTGGGTGACTGCCGTGATGTTGTCCGACTGGATCAACACCGGCTGTCCTTGAAGCAAAGGTCTTGCTAAGCTTAGAGCATTGTAAATGTCCCTTAGCTTCAGGATATTTATGTGAAGTGATGTCTCCAGGCTTGACCATAAGTCCTGGATATTCCTTCCCTGTGTGACTGCTCCCCAGCCTCGCAGGCTGGCATCCGTGATTACCAGGACCCAGTCCTGAATGCCGAATCTGCGGCCCTCTAGAAGATGAGCACTCTGCAACCACCACAGGAGGGACACCCTTGTCCTTGGTGACAGGGTTATCCGCTGATGCATCTGAAGATGCGACCCGGACCATTTGTCCAGCAGGTCCCACTGGAAAGTTCTTGCGTGGAATCTGCCGAATGGGATTGCTTCGTAGGAAGCCCCCATTTTACCCAGAACCCTTGTGCATTGATGCACTGAGACTTGGCTCGGTTTGAGGAGGTTCCTGACTAGCTCGGATAACTCCCTGGCTTTCTCCTCCGGGAGAAACACCTTTTTCTGAACTGTGTCCAGGATCATCCCTAGGAACAGAAGACACGTCGACGGAACCAGCTGCGATTTTGGAATATTGAGAATCCAATCGTGCTGCCGCAACACTATCTGAGATAGTGCTACACCGACCTCCAACTGTTCCCTGGATCTTACCCTTATCAGGGAATCGTCCAAGTAAGGGATAACTAAAATTCCCTTCCTTCGAAGGAACATCATCATTTCGGCCATTACCTTGGTAAAGACCCGGGGTGCCGTGGACCATCCCTACGGCAGCGTCTGAACTGATAGTGACAGTTCTGTACCATAAACCTGAGGTACCCTTGGTGAGAAGGGCAAATTTTGACATGAAGGTAAGCATCCTTGATGTCCCGAGACATCATGTAGTCCCCTTCTTCCAGGTTCGCAATCACTGCTCTGAGTGACTCAATCTTGAATTTGAACCTCTGTATGTAAGTGTTCAAAGATTTTAGATTTTAGAATCGGTCTCACCGAGCCGACTGGCTTCGGTACCACTTTTGGAAACGGCGAGGGGGAGACGTCTCGAATTCCAATATGTACCCCTGAGATATTACCTGAAGGATCCAGGGGTCTACTTGCGAGTGAGCCCACTGCGCACTGAAATTCATTGAGAACGGGCCCCCACCGTGCCTGAGCTTGTAAAGCCCTAGCGTCATACTGAGGGCTTGGCAGAGGCTGGAAAGGGTTTCTGTTCCTGGGAACTGGCTGATCTCTGCAGCCTTTTTCCTCTCCCTCTGTCACGAGCAGAAAAGAGGAAACTTTTTGTCCGCTTGCCAACAAAGGACTGCGCCTGATAATACGGCGTCTTATTTTGAGAGGCGACCTGGGGTACAAACGTGGATTTCCCAGCTGTTGCCGTGGCCACCAGGTCTAAAAGACCGACCCCAAATGTCCCCTTTCAAAGGCAATACTTCCAAATGGCGTTTGGAATCCGCATCACCTGACCATTTTACTGGTAGAATTGGACAACGCACTTATACTTGATGCCAGTCGGCAATTATTCCGCTGTGCATCATGCATATATAGAAATGCATCTTTTAAATGCTCTATAGGCAATAATATACTATCCTTATCTAGGATATCAATATTTCCAGTCAGGGAATCCGACCATGCCAACCCAGCACTGCACCTCCAGGCTGAGGCGATAGCTGGTCGCAGTATAACACCAGTATGTGTGTAAATACCTTTTTCCCTCCTGCTTTCTATCAGCAGGATCCTTAAGGGCGGCCATCTCATGAGAGGGTAGAGCCCTTGTTCTTACAAGCGTGTGAGCGCCTTATCCCCCCTAGGGGGTGTTTCCCAATGCATCCTAACCTCTGGCGGGAAAGGGTATGCAGCCAATACTTTTTAAGAAATTATTAATTGTTATCGGGGGGAAACCCACGCATCATCACACATTTTATTTCTCAGATTCAGGAAAACTACAGGTAGTTTTTCCCTCACCGAACATAATACCCCTTTTTTGGTGGTACTCGTATTATCAGAAATGTATAAAACATTTTCCATTGTCTCAATCATGTAACGTGTGGCCCTACTGGAAATCACGGTTGTCTCTTCACCGTCGACACAGGAGTCAGTATCCGTGTCGGCGTCTGTATCTGCCATCTGCCTGACGGCCTATGAGACGTCTGGACAGGCACAAGCTGAGTAGCTGGCTGTCTCATGTCAACCACTATTTTTTTATATAGAGCTGACACTGTCACGTAATTTTCAACAGTACATCCACTCAGGTGTCGACCCCCTAGGGGGTGACATCACTGTTACAGACACCCTGCTCCGCCTCCACATCATTTTCCTCCTCATACATGTCGACACACACGTACCGACACCCAGCACACACACAGGGAATGCTCTGATAGAGGACAGGACCCACTTAGCCCTTTGGGGAGACAGAGGGAGAGTTTGCCAGCACACACCAGAGCGCTATATATGTATAGGGACAACCTTACAATAAGTGTCTATCCCTTATAGCTGCTTATATCTGTTATTTTGCCAAATAAGTGCCCCCCTCTCTTTTTTACCCTGTTTCTGTAGTTGCAGGATGCAGGGGAGATTCTGGGAGCCTTCCTACCAGCGGAGCTGTGTGGGAAAAATGGCGCTGTGTGCTGAGGAGATAGGCCCCGCCCCCTTCACGGCGGGCTCTTCTCCCGCTTTTTACTGGAAAACTGGCAGGGGTTAAATACATCCATATAGCCCAGGAGCTATATGTGATGTATTTTTCGCCAACTAAGGTAAATTCATTGCTTCCCAGGACGCCCCCCCCCCAGCGTCCTGCACCCTCAGTGACCGGAGTGTGAAGTGTGCTGAGAGCAATGGCGCACAGCTGCAGTGCTGTGCGCTACCTTATGAAGACAGGAAAGTCTTCTGCCGCCGATTTATGGACCTCTTCTTGCTTCAGCATCTGTAAGGGGGCCGGCGGCGCGGCTCCGGGACCCATCCATGGCTGGGCCTGTGATCGTCCCTCTGGAGCTAATGTCCAGTAGCCTAAGAAACCCAATCCACTCTGCACGCAGGTGAGTTCGTTTCTCTCCCCTAAGTCCCTCGATGCAGTGAGCCTGTTGCCAGCAGGTCTCACTGAAAATAAAAAACCTATTTAAACTTTTACTCTAAGCAGCTCAGGAGAGCCACCTAGATTGCACCCTTCTCGTTCGGGCACAAAATCTAACTGAGGCTTGGAGGAGGGTCATAGGGGGAGGAGCCAGTGCACACCAGCTAGTCCTAAAGCTTTTACTTTGTGCCCAGTCTCCTGCGGAGCCGCTATTCCCCATGGTCCTTTCGGAGTCCCCAGCATCCACTAGGACGTTAGAGAAATCAGAAAATGGTCGACACACAAATGGTCGACATGTGTTTTGTTAAGTTTTCTGGGCCAAGAGGTTCTTATTGGACGTCATATTCTCTGATAATATGTTAATGAATCGACAATGGTATGATCGACAGCTAATTGTCGACAGGCCTTAGGTCAACAGGTACAAAAGGTCGACAGATGAAAGGCTGACAGTGCTTAAGGCTGAAAGGTACAAAATGTCAACAGGTTTAAAAGGTTGACATAACAATGTTCAACAAACAAATGGTCGACACTTTTTTTTGGTTTTTGGGCCAAACCTTGTATATTTCATGTGATGTGACCACGATCAGTACAAACGTGTACCCTTGTGAGCTCGCTTCGCTTGCCAGATGTCCACGTGAACAGTAAATCAAACTAATTTTGAAAAAACATATGAAAAAAAAGGTGACCATTTATGTGTCGATCATTGTCATGCCGACGTTTTGAACCTGTCGACCTTTCATCTCTTGACCTTTTGTACCCAGGTCGGCTCAGCAGGGGGCAGGGCAGTGACGTGACGAGCAGAGGGAGAGGGCTAGAGGCGGGACGGGGCGGAGACATGGCTGATAGATTGTGTCATTTAAGACATGCCCCCCGCTGTGTAATGCCGCTATTAGCTGCATTATACTGCAGGGGGCGTGGCTATGATGACACTATTCATCAAGAATCGCGTCATCGACTGCCCGGACCGCCCACTTTACTCGCTAAGTGGGCGGGCAGGCGGGACACCAGAAATCGGGAGACCTGCCTGCTCTTCCGGGGGACCGGGAGGGTCACCCGATTTTCGGGAGCCTCCCGGCTATTCCGGGAGTGTAGGCAAGTATGAGCTAGCTAGCTTATCTAAGTGGGGTGTCGCTTACTTTATATTCATAAAAAGGGGTTACAATCGTAGAGTAACAGTCAAGAGTTGATTATAGTATGTCTATATTTTAGGGGACAAATGAGTGTTATAAAATGAGAGGTGAGGGAAATTGATTGTCACCAAGTGGGGAACTGTCATCTACTGTGGCAGTATCAGACTGGGGCATGAAGGGCACACTGGGGTAGGGGTAGAGGCCCATTCTTAAGAGACTTGGCCAACCATTAGAGAGGACACAGGGCCTAATTCATGGTTGATTGTAAAACAACATTTTCCTCTAATATGCAAAACCATGTGCACTGCAGGTGGCACAGATATAACATGTGCAGAGTGAGATAGATTTGGGTGGGTTATTTTGTTTCTGTGCAGGGTAAATACTGACTGTTTTATTTTCACACTGCAATTTAGATTTCAGTTTGAACACATCCCATCCAGCTTCTGTGCTTTTATTTGGACATTTCTTTTGTTGTGGAACTACAGGTACCAGCGGGCCCGTTATTTCCCCACATGCTGGTACTTGTGGTTCTCCAAGTACCAGCAAGTGGGGAGGATTGCTGGGACTTGTAGTTCCACAACAATGGACAATAGTCTTTATTTTTACACAATTTTTTGCTATCACCCCCCCCCCCATCCACTGCCCAGGGATGGGGGGGACATCCTCGGGCTTCACCCCTGCTTGGCCCTTGGTTGCCTGGAGGGGGATCCCTTGATTTAAGGGGTCCCCACTTTCCCAGGGAACCCCGGACAGGGGTGACTAGTTGGGGGGAGTGATGCTTTGGCCACAGGGACCTATATAAAAGTGTCCCCCGGCTGCGGCATCATCCCCCTGGCTAGTGGAGCCCGGTGCTGGTTTCAAAAGTACGGGGGACCCCTACATCTTTTGTCCCCGTATTTTTTGAACCAGGACCAGTCCAAGAGTCTAGTGCTGGTTGTTTAAATACGAGGAACCCCCAATCAATTTTTTCCTTGTATATTTGCAATCAGGACCGGCTAAAAGAGCCCGAGGTTGGTTATGCTTTTGGGGGGGACCTGCACGTCGTTTTAAAAAATATATATTTTAACACTTTCTTTACTTTTACAGACAGAAGCATGCACGGATCTCACTGATCTGTGCATGCTTCTCCAAAAATCGCCAGTCTAAACCTGGTCTATTATTCTGGCGATTTTTGGTAAGGTTTTGCGTGTATTACATTTGCGATTTTCATTGTTTTCAATGGGAAAACATCCGGATGCGATTTTTCACTTGCGATTTTTGGTATATGTTCAAAACTTGCGATTTTTAACAAAAACGCAAGCTACAGTATTACATTTGCGATTTTCTGAAAATGTGCAAATTTGTGGTAAAAATCGCACATGTTCCAAAATCGCACCGTATTACATTTAGAGGGTCATTCCGAGTTGATCGCAGCGCAGCGATCAGGCTAAAAATCGGCATTTCTGCGCATGCGTATGTACCGCAATGCGCACGCGTGACATACGGGTACAAAGTCCGTTGTGGTTTTGCACAGGTTCTAGCGAAGCTTTCAGTCGCACGGCCAAACGCAGGAAGACTGACATGAAGTGGGCGTTTCTGGATGTCAACCGACCGTTTTCAGGGAATGCTTAGAAAAATGCAGACGTGTCGGGGAAAATGCAGGTGTGGCTGGGCAAACGCTGGACGGGTGTGTGACCTCAAAAGCCATCCCTCCGTCGTTAGAATCAACGCACACGAAGAGTAACTATGGGGCTGGTCTTGTTTTGCACAAAATGATTTTGCAGGCACTCTGCTGCACAAGTGTTTGCACTTCTGCAAAGCGAAAATACACTCCCCAGTGGGCGGCGACAATGGGTTTGCACGGCTGCTAAAAGTAGCTAGCGAGCGATCAACTCGAAATGACCCCCTTAGCCTCTTATTTTTTTGTGCACTTTTCTAGATGACAAAGACCTTTCTTACCTGTAAGGTTGATAATTTACTATTTCAAGGAAAAACATCCAGTATGTTTCTGGTATTGCTTTAAAATGCTGGAGAGTCTTCTCCTATTTGTTCTGTTATTGGTTACAGAAATTGTGGAAACCTTTACGGGCATTTGCCTGGGCACTGAAATCATTCTTCAAAACTGGTGAAAGATGGACGAGCAGTAGATGACAGGGGTGGGCTAGGACAATCTGTAGCCTGTCATAGAAGTGATGTCCATTTAATAGTTGAGCATTGATAGTGTCCATCATTGAAACTATCAACAGAAAACCATCAAAAGACATCACTAGTGGGATCGTGACAGCTGCAGGTCAATCAAAGAAGGATGGCAGGGTTTAGCCACGTACAGCAAAAAAATCCCCATTGTTCGGTCATCAGATATGTTTTGTAGGAAACATTGGACCTCCAGTATCGATGGCAAAACCACTGACCATTGGTAGCAAATTATCGATTCTTGCAAACCATCGACGGTCACTCTAAATCATTAGAAGGTAAACGGGATCAGTACTAAATGCCGCCGGCCGGAATCCCGGCGGTCGAAATCCCGACGCCGGAATCCCGACCACACAATCCCGACAGGGGTGGCAAGCGGAATGCAGCACCTTGCGGGCTCGCTTCGCTCGCCACGCTCGGCACACTATTATATTCTCCCACTATGGGTGTCGTGGACACCCACAGAGGGAGAATATGTCGGGATTGTGGCGGTCGGGATTCCGGCGTCAGTATTTCGACCGCCGGGATTCCGGCAGGCGGCATCTTGACCGCATCCCAGGTAAACGGCTGCAAACTATATTCAACGGAGTCATCTACTGTATGTCCTTGAATCTACATACAGTATCTGAAGGTGGAAGGTCTTGCCCAACTTGTTGCCAACTTCATTGTCTAAAGGGTCCCATACACTTAAATGACATGACGGTCCGTCATGTCATCTAGAATTTCCCTTCAACCTCCCGGGCGACAGGACAGTAAAAGATACATCGTATGCGGTCCTTTTGCATACGATATATCTGATACGATTCCAAACATTCCTGCGGGATCCAACATATCACGAGTGTAGCACTCGTGATATGTTGGATCTAGGGTGATCTGATCCTATGCTCACGGGAACGCGCATCGGATCGGGTGTAAAGCACAACGAAAATGTCCGATTTCATCCAATATATCGGTCTGAGTGCACGAAATGGGCTGAAATCGGGCATTATCGTTCTAGTGTATGGGGCCGTTAACTTTTAACAGCAGCACACAGTAGTAATGTGATGGTCCTCTCAAAATAGTCCTGGATCACAGCTTGTGGTATCAATCACACCTCTATATGAAACTAAGTTCAGGGCCGGGGTCACTTTGTAGAGTTGGACCAAACCACTTGCTCTGAAGCTATTCAACGTACACCATGGATTCTAGTTCTCTTTGTATGGGGACACAGCCGCAGAGACCCAGCTGTATCTAAATCCTTATCCAGATCATTCCTTCCTCCCCCTCTTACATAAGAGAAATCCCGGCTTAAATTTACAAATAGCTAAATAAGTCACTTGAAAAGTTTTTCTCTATTTAAATGTGGTCAGGCCCTGAGCCAGCATATGTTTCATATCCAGGCGATTAATACAAGAAGAATGAGATGGACAGACAAAGGCAAATGAGAGAGTAATAGGAAAAGATTGAAAATACCCAATAGGGAGTATTTGGCAAGTTCCTAGTAACATCAGATAAGTATAGGTACACACACCAAAATCCAATGCTTATGTGCAATTTCTGACTTGAACGACTTTACAGCAGGTCCTCAACTTGTAGCATCAGACAAAATATTGGGTTCCGTGTCAGGCAGTCACAGTTATGTTCTGTATTGCACACTTTCTATTTATGGAAACTGGTACATGGAAGAGAGGTGCTCTTATCCAAAGCAACCAATAAGGTTCTGTCATTTCTCTACAGCAGTGCTGACAAAATAATACAAACATCTGATTAGCTGGTGTAGCTTATAGCACTATTTCCATGCTGTCCCTACGGTAAACGGTTACCATACCACTTGTCGGATCCCGGACATCACAATGCCGACGCTAGAATTGCGACTAGCGGTGAAATACCGCAGCCGGAATCCCATCGCCACTGGCTATTCTCCCTGTATGGGTGTCCACGACACCCATAGAGGGAGAATATAAACTGTGGTGAGCGCAGCGAGCCAACGTGCCCGCAGCGTGGCGAGCGCAGTAAGCCCGTGCGCTCACCCCGCTGCCGGCATACTGGTGGCCGGGATACCGCTGTCGGTATACTGACGGTCGGGATCCCCGGCCGCCGGTTTTACATACTGATCCCGTCCCTACTTCAGTCGTTTTTGTACCTTGTTGCGCAGCTGCTGCTCCTTGATGGTGTGCGCTTTCACGTGTTTCCGTAGTGAGCTGGGGTCTGTGTAACGTTTGCAGCATCCTGGTATCTGACAGGCATATGGCTTCTGTGAGAGGAATCGGAAAAATGAGAAGGCTTCTATTAGATGCCACTTCATGGAGATAAAAACTGCAGGCAGTGAGTGAGGAAAAGGTCTAGTAACACACACTGTATTCACGTGTACGTGGACTTGTGAAGCTTTTCTTCAATGGTAAATAAAAACATACATGTACAAAATAAGTTTACCTCATGAAAACCATTACTGTAAAATAAGCAGAGCAGCTGTGTCAATAAATACAGTATATAAACAAAACACACAAGTGACATACACATATAACCACACAATGTGTACATCTTATTACTTACTATCACATGCTCCTGTGATTAGACCATGCCCCTTGAAAAGTACCTGGGCCCAGCCAGGGGTATGCTCCTGAGTGAGTGCTTCTCATGTGCTAGACACGCCCCCAAAGAGGTGTGGTCATGTCTCCAGCATGCTCTAGGAGGGGTGGTGGGGACCAAGAAGTTGTTGTAACGGGGCCCATGATTTCTCTTGCAGCCCTGCGTACAGTCAGGGGAACACATGCACCATAGGGGTCTTCTGGACTTTTCAAGCATGCGCAGTAGCATATAATGGCTCAACTGCACAAACATCAACATTGTGTCCACCTCAACATCTGTATAAATTAACTATTGTAGAGTATATTAATAATACTGTACAAGTTTTCAATGCCTGTAGCCTCCTATATGTATATTATATAATTTTAATGTTCTTACAGTCAATAGTGGATTTTGCTACGGGCATGCAGGATTTTTGCCCGGGGCGCCGCCTTCCGGAGGGCACCACCGCCGTGGCAAGATCCACTACTGGTGGTGCCCCCCAGTGCTGTGCAGTGTGCGATGAAGTCATTGCGCACCCGCACTGCATTGTGGGAGCGGCACATAGACACTAGAGGTCATGATTGACCTCTAGTGTCTATGTGGTGCTATTGGAGAAAGCGGCGTCGGCAGCCGGACACAGAGGGCAGCAGCGGTCGTGAATCAGGAGCGGGGATGGTATTAATTTTTTTTTTTGTAAGTGGCACAAACTAGGGGGCACAACTCTACTGGGGGCAATACTACTGGGGGCACAACTCTACTGAGGGCAATACTACGGGGGGCACAACTCTACTGGGGGCACAAACTAGGGGGCACAACAACTCTACTGGGGGCATAACTGACCACGCCCCTTCATGAAGCCACGCCCCTATTTTTTCGCCCGGGGCGCCACAAGGGCTAGATCCGGCCCTGCTTACAGTGTAAGTAGGGGGTCATATCTAATGGTATGTACAGCAATTATAGCATGTTACAAGTGTCTCTCTAGAGCTGAATGATAAACCAATGACACCGCATACGTCCAGTTATAATTTGTGCCATGACTACTTTCTGATTGTAACAATATGATGCATATGGGAGTTTGAAAAAGTAAATTTTGTTTGCCCATTACTGTATGTAAATAATAAGAAACACATTTCTGTATATACTTTAGAAATTATGAATCACTTAACACTCCTCAGTAGTGATGCCTAACGATCAACCACATATTTCCCGGCATGCAAATATTATTATAATTATTATATTTATCCATATAGCGCCAACATACTCCAAGCACGTTACAAAACTCTTAACACATGATGATGTCTGAAATGAACGCTGTTTGTAGGGAGCGTGTTGCTGTATAATGCAGCCCGGCATCAATCTGGCTCATTAGCAACAGTAGGGATACTTGGCTTTATCTCCTGTTCATGTATAACACATATATGTTACATACTGTACATGATGTGTCTGTTAGTGTTACAGAAACAAATGATGTAAGAAATATATTACTTTACCTTTCTGCAGTAATTAACATTTCAGACAGAAAAGAGAGAAAAGAAAGAGACAGTCATAAGTCAGTAAAATATAGTAAAAGTCAGTACATTACTGACATGACATTATCATCCACTAAACACATATATTGACAGCAGAAAAGATAGAAAAGAGATGGCCAGATGCTTCTGAACTTAGTTAGCCAATATGTGTGGAACACGTACCAAATCAGTATGGATTCTATGATCTGCTCCAGCTACTAGCAGCTGCCCTGTGTGCTCAGTGCTAGAGCACGGCAATTCTACACCTTGTGCTACCCCAAAACATGTGACATCAAGACGCCATGATGCTGATACCAGTATTCCGATGATAACTCGTAGCAAACCAAGCGTACACATAGGGGGCAAGCAAATTGTGCCTAACTGTGCATAAGCCCAATTTCTTACCAATTATGCATCAGGCCCAAGATGTTTTCATGTTCTATAAATGTAAATTGAGTATCTTACCTAGCGTTGACTGCGTTGACTGGGTGGGGAACCTCCGGCCCGCGGGACGTATAAGACCCCGCAAAGCCACTTGATCCGGCCAGGCTCACCTAACCGAGGAAGATGCCAGACGCGCCCGCTGAGATTTTGTTACCAGCGGGCGCCAGGCTCCTTCCCCTCAGCAGCAGCCAGAGGCAGGAGCTCCCTCCTGAGCTCCGGCAGTGTGCGGTGCTATGGGAGAGACGTCATGACATCTCTCCCATAGTTCCTAGCAGCGGGCGGCCAGGCGGAGGGCAGCGGCCCGGAAGCAGAAGCGGGGCTGGTGAGTATTGTGTTTTTTTCTTCTTTCTTTTAATGTGTGTGTGTAAGTGGCGCTACTAGGGGGCATATCTAATGGGGCATAACTACAGGGGCAAACAACTGACTGGGGGCATCTCTATAGGGGGCAAACAACTGACTGGGGGCACATCTAATGGGGCACAACTACAGGAGGCATAACAACTGACTGGGGGCATATCTAATGGAGCATAACAACTGACTGGGGGCATATATAATGGGGCAATACTAGTGACTGGAGGCATATGTACTGGGGACATATCTACTGGGGCATAAGAACTGACTTGGGGTATATCTACTGGGCCATAACAACTAACTGGGGGCATAACTACTGGGGGCATATCTACTGGGGGAACATCTACTGGGGCATAACTACTGGAGGCATAACTACTGCGGGCATATCTACTGGGGGCATAACTGCTGGGGGCATAATTACTGGGGGAATAACTACTGGGGGCATATCTACTGTCCCATAACTACTGGGGGCATAACTACTAGGGGCATAACTACTGGGGGCATAACTACTAGGGGCATATATACTGGGGGCATATCTACTGTGGCATAACTACTAGGAGCATAAATACTGGGGGTATAACTACTGGGGGCATAACTACAGGGGGCATATCTACTTGGGGCATAACTACGGGGGGCATATCTACTGGGGCATAACTACTGGGGGCATATCTACTGGGGCATAACTACCGGGTGCAGGATAATTTTTAAGTTGATCATTTTTGTATGTCCCCCGAAGGATTTTATTACTATCCAAATGGCCCTTGGTAGAAAAAAGGTTCCCCACCCCTGGACTAGACACTGCACATACAGATGTGTGTATAGCAGGAGGGCATCTGTGCTGCAATTCCGCACTTATAAAACCTGTAAATGCGACTTATGACTTTTGTGTGTATAAAAGCCTTTAATATAGAACCTGAAAATTAATGTTTTCCATTAAAAAGTATTTTCTGTTTTGGGCTTGTAGACATGAATACATTTCAGTCAGTAGAGGGTCACTCAGCACAGTGACTATAGGCTGTTATGCATGCTGGCAAACCTATCACCAATATTGCATTACACACCACTGCTTACCAGTACCCAGCGCCAGCATTTATTAAGTAACAGATATCCCATTAAATATAGAACGATGTGTGTTCAGAATTTTCTTTTTTCTCTTGGCTCTTAGATCACATTTGGTAATGCTATAATTAAATGAAGCCAGCTATTGCTTAGCCTAATTTAGGACATGAATAAATGTATAACTTTTTATTATATTCCTGTTTGCATTGTTTTCTTAGTTTTTCTATTATACAGCCTGATTAAATATGCTCTTACAGCACTCAGGGGTAGATTTATTATCCTTCTTTAAGGGGTAACGCGCTATCTGCACACGTTATGTGCCACAGATAGCGCATCCCCTGATGTATTATCCCGTCGAAGCGCTATCGTAAGCAGGGTCTGTATGCTGTCGCTGCCTTTTCGGCACCTCTATCTGTTAGATAGAGCACTGATCACCTCCCTTACTTAAGAATGTTCGGTGTGCCCGAACGTTAGTCTCTGCTACCTTTTCTCTCTTCGCCGCCCAGATCCGGCGCTGCGGCTGTCAAAGCAGTTCCTCTGTTGTTTTTTTTACCTTTGTCAATAAACTTTATTGTTTGCTTACACAAGCTCCGGCATCCACAAAATCAATCCGCTCCCGAACTGCACGCTGGGAGTTGCTGGACGGCGCATGCGCGGAAGCAGCGACTGCGGCTGAACTGGGCTCATGTTATGGGAGGACTCTTATCACCGGAGGGGTGTGATAACGCGCGCCCATAACGCACAGGCTAAGGTTAGTAAAGTCACCCGAAAGGAGGTCCCGCTTCACCACAATAATGCAGTGAAGCGGGACACTGCTAATAAAGAACCTTAAGGACATTTTAATAAATCTACCCCACAGTACTGATAATCTGGCCAAATGTCTGAATGGGGGGACAGTATCAATATCCCAGCAGTCACCATCCCAATGGTTAGAACCGTAACCCGTCTGCAGCCTAACCATAACCTCCCTGATATACAGTTTAATCTACCATGTTATGCGGGTCGATACCGGGTTATTTTTGCAATGTGAAAGGGGTATTTGGTAACCTACTAGAGAGACACAAAAAATGTGACCGTACAAGTGAGTTCAGCTCAAAGATACAGCATGTACTTGCAAGAACAAATGACAATCAGCAATTTTCTCCCAAACACCGGAAATCAGACAAAAATGGTCGTTTAGAGAAGTTGGTTAAATCTGTTTTATTTAAATAATTTGTCTGAATGACAGTTCTCCAGTGTTTGGGAGTAAAATTGCTAATTGTCACTTACTCCTATACATTACCAGATTTTCATTTCAACCAACCAACTAGTTGGATAAAGGTTGGCCTAGTATATGGCCAGCACAGTTTTCATCACAGAAGGATTGTATGCGAGAGCGTTTGACTATAAAGGACTTCAGATGCTCCCACAATGGCCAGATCGGGAGGTCGGGGTCGCCTGTGCTGCACATGCTATGTAGTAACAGACCTTTTAATCTTGTTGAATAGATCTATGTAGAGATGTGCCCTGTATCGCAGGGCACATCAGAGCAGCAGCGGCGGGAGTCCGGTGCAGGGACCGCGTATTGGTTCCCTGCACCGGACCAGAGGTGGCGACGGGCGGCTCCGCAGCAGCGGCGCTTCAAACTTGGCACCGTTTTGGCAGTCAATCTGAAGCGCCGGCGGCGGGATTTCAAATCCGGCGCCGTCCGCAAGCCAATCACGGCTCGCCGGCCAATGACAAGTGGGCGCGGCAAGCCAATCAGCACTCGCCGCATCATAGGCCCCGCCCCTGGAGAGTGACGTCAGACGCCGCCGGGAGCAGAGGAAGAGAGGAGGTCGTGCCGAAGAGCGGGATGGAGAGAAGAGGCCACGGCGAAGGAGAAGACAGCGGCCGTTTGGAGAAGAGATACAGTGGCAGCTGAAGAGGCCTGAAGACGCGGGCATCGGTGGAGAAGATGTGTTATGAGCCACAACAGTGGCTCATTCCTGTTTTGCAGTTTGGTTATGTATTTTATGTTGTACTTCTGTTTCTGTCCCCCTTGGCTTTTGTGGGGTGTCCAGAGTCCACCCTTAAGGAGAGGGTACGGTTATGAACCACAAGCAGTGGTTCATTCCTGTTTGCTTTCTGTTTATGTATTTTGTACTATAGTTCTGTTTGCATGCCAGGATTTCCATTGCACTGGTTTAGAAGACTCTTGTTGGCCGCCAGTGGTGAGTTGGTGTAATTGCAGCCTGTTTCTATGTGTTTAGCCTCACGGGTCTGATAGTTGATCATTATGTGGTGAGTCTCTGTACTGCAGTCTGGCTCTTGTCTGTGTTAGACTCACCTGCAGGTGTCTGTGCAATTACCTTGTGCCTGGCTTCCAGACATCCTGATTGGGGCGTGTTCCCTTATTACCCAGCTAGCTTTGCAGTTCTGAGCTGGTGATAGACGTTTGTAAAAGATACCTGTATGTTCCTGGTTGGTTTCATGTCCAATGTGTGGCAGCCTGACAACCCCCTAAACCGCAACAAACAGACCGTATACATAACATCTGGTTTTACCTCTACCACTGTCCAATGCCCTGCGTGAAATTACTTAATTTCCTTTGAGCATGCTTGCTTAATAGCCATGGAGCCACCAATCATAAGTGGTCTCTTATCTGTGATTGGCTGAGTGGTGTATTAGACATCTCCTGATTGGATGTTTGGATATTAAGTAGGAAAATTCATAGAAGCCCACAGTATTTGCTGCTGCAGCCATGAACCATGTGTGAGCATATGGAAGTAGCTAAGGTAGGCACCACATCATTTTCATAAGTTTGCTCCTGTGGGTGGACTGAATCATTTTGCAAAACCCTATCTGCCCACCAAAATCAGGACAATTGGCATAGTCCTCTCTTATAGGCCCTACACACTTGACGATGTTACTGAAAGATATGAACGATCTCGTTCATTAATGAACGAGATGCCTTTCATATCTTTCAGTGTGGAGGCACCAGCGATGAACGATGCGCGGCCCCGCGCTCGTTCATCGCTGGTGCCCCGTCAGCTGTGCATGCAGGCCAATATGGACGATCTCGTCCATATTTGCCTGCACTTGTATGGAGTCGTGTGACGGGGGGGGGGAAGAAACTTCACTTCCCCCGTCACTCCCCCCGCCGCCGCCAGGTTGCCCGTCTGCCGTATTGGTGTGTAGGGCCCTTAACCTGAACTTACAGATCTCATTTCCTGCTGTCTGGACACTGGAATGTTGAGGTCCTGATTGTAAAAAGGGATAGGTATGAGTGGCCTCTCGAGGCCTCCCCTGATGTCAAATCAACAGCACCCATGCTTACTAAACAGGCCTCCCTATCTGTAACTAGATCTAACTTAATATAGCATTCATATTTAAAAAATAAACCTAACAGCCCCAACACTGAATAGTTGATATCCCTATGCCACAGAGATCTACTACATCTACTACAAGCTACAGGACAAACCAGAGGGCTTCGCTGCACAGGACACATAGGTCGCAGCCCTCTGACTGGGTTCCCAAATACAGGGCTGGTATACTCTGGAGCTGGTATAGCTGCAGTGAGATGTTAAACACAGAGATGATTGAAACAGACAGGGTCGGACCTGGGCAGGTAGGTCAGGAACTGGTACAGAGTCAGGAACTAGGGTGGGGAATGAAGCACAGGAAAGTCTAGCAAGAACCAGGAATGGGGCATAAGGAAGGCAAGATCAAGGAATGAGCATAAGTAGGCAGAACGCTGGGAAGCACAAGGCTAAAAGCTGGAGCAAGGTATTTGAGCCTACACTCTGGCACTGTTCAGTGCTCCAGCTTTTAGCCTTGTGCTTCCCAGCATTCTACCTACTTGTGCTCATTCCTTGATCTTGCCTTCCTTGTATAGGGAAACTCGCGACAGACGTGACGTCTGTCCCTTTAATTTTTCACACATATTTGAATGACTGGCCCGCACCCTCACCACCAAAGTAATAGCCCATGCGCTCCCAGCCACATTTCATAAAGAGCTCTTCTTCCCTATATTCCCTCCCCCATCTTTAAATGTCTCTTCTGCTGGTTTTCTCCATCATGTCATCACTGCCTCTCCCCACCAGCCCTGGTCTCTAACAACAGCAGGATCCTGATGTCCAGAATCTCAACACATCCCAGTAAGTATTTTTACCCTACCTCTAATCCTAACCCTAACACACCCCATTCCGCAGCTTAACCCTAACCTCTACCACCCTTACAGCCTAACCCTCTCCCTAGTGCCTTACCCTAACCCCAACCTGATCAGCTGGAATCCCGTCTGCCGGGACTTTGACCCCCATCACAGAGCAGCATGTAATGAATGACACATGGTATAACTAGGGGAAAACATGCCTTCCATCATTTTAGTCAGGGTTCTGCAAAGCTGGGGGTGGGTGTAGCCAGGGGGGCATACAGAGAGAAGGAGGCACACGTGCAGACTCCGTCTGGGCCCCCTCATCTCTGTCCGGCAGTGCTGTATACTCTGGGCACTAATGTCACTAGGGGATTCTACTGCTGTCCCAGAGTCTAGTGTACATGAGCAGATCTCCGGGAAATGGTGCGTGGCCATTTTCCCAGTGATTTTCATAGTGCGAATGCTCGAAATGCCAGGACAATTTCCCAACCAACAGTTCATGTTTTCCAGGTCACCTAGCAGGTGCACAGGTGTATTCATTATTCCCTGACACATTTTAAAAGATCCACAGGTGGAGGAATTATTTCACTTGAGATTCTGTGAGGAGACCTGGAAAACATGAACTGTTGAGGGTCCTTTAGGACCGAGTTTTAGAACCACTGATATAGTGGATCAAATTATTATTCTCATTGGGGCAGTAGAACAATTTAGAGGGTGACTGGAGACAGAAAATGTTAAAATCTCCAACTGTTACATGGGCCATATGGTACACCACAGGGACGTGAGGTGAGGTAAATGGCTGAGGAGGCTCTGGCAGATTTACACACAATTTATGAGCCAGAGGGTCCATGTGGGCATTATACACAGGTGCAGTAGTATATACTGCTGGATATTTGGTGAGATTTTATCAGAGATGTGCAGAAAAGGTAGGCAGGTGAGGTACTGCCAGTGGTGCAAGTAGAAATATTTTCTTAGTGGTACTGAGTGCCGAACAATGGGCGCAGTCATGTGTTGTGAGGGGGCATGGCCACATGTCACTGGTGGGAGTGGCTACATGACACTAGCGGACAACACAGACCCATTTCTTTGAACTCTGGGAGCAAGGCTAGAAATATATAGTAATGCCTCCAGTATAATAAATACATATAGTAATGCCCCCAATTTGATAACAATATATAGTAATGTCTCCAGGATGCTTTGTGGTGCATTATAATTGTGGTAATGGCGGTCAGGGGTGCAAAGTGTGTGGCAAGTGGTACTGCGTACCAACTGCCAACTTCTTAAGGTTACCCCGTGCCCGAGCGTACCCGCATACTTGTACCACTGGGTACTGCCACACCTACCATAGACTTTTTACTCCAGAAATTTGACTATAAAAATCATTAGAATAATAAAAAGAAGATATTTATCATATATTCTTTGTATGTTTTTTCAAATACTTTATATAGACAAAACTCTGTTTTAAACGTAAGTATGACAGGAAAGGCTTTGCCTTATCTGCCTCAACCTACCACACGTCACTGGTACACCAGCCAGAGCGCGGTCTGCAGATCGGTAAACATCGATGATCGATGATCCGTCCAGGAATCGGCAAAATCCAGCATGTTTAAAATTCTACTATTTGCCAACAATGACCATTTTTTGGTTGGAATTGGAGAACCAAAGATTTCCAACATGTTGGATTTCCCCGATTCCATGACCCAGGTATCGAGTTAATGGGAAATTGCACCGAAATTCCACTGAAGTATGGGCCTCTTAACTTCATGATCTCAATGTGCAAATGTTGGACAATTTCTACACATCCAGATTGTTGCACAATAAACATATGTAAAAAACCCTTGCACTATACAAATCCTGACATACTGTAGGAACAATAACAAATATACTGTACAACAGCTCAATAAAGTCAAAACTCCATATGTTCCTACTGGTGCTTTTATATCTACTCATTTTTGTTCTTGTTACACTGCGGTTCCAGTTGCTCAAATATCCCTAGCTAGATTTAATATCCTCTTTAGGAAGCTCCTACATACACGTTTTCTACTACATTTAGCAACATCTTCATCCATTTCTTACCGTGTCTTGGTGGGTTCTCTGATGTTTGGCTCTGTCGCTGGAGTTACTAAACGCCTTCTGACAGCCGGGATGTTGACACAGGTACGGCCTCTCCCCAGTGTGGCTCCGTAGGTGGATCTTCAGGTTTTCCAGCCTAGAAAATGCCTTGTTGCAGCCTTCAAACTATAATAAAGTTACAGAAAACGTCCATTAAATCCGTCACATATTACAGCAGATCTCATGCATGTTTACTGAAGAAAAAAAAAATCTTGTAAATAGTAACTATGTTTTTAAAGCGCCTGACTCTGAGTCAGAAGCAAGTGGAAATGTGCAGAGATCTCGTCGATCTCAGCATACTGCGCATGTGGCAAAGAAATAAATCGGCCTGTGCCCTGGATGATGTGGAGGTGAGGTGGAGTTTACTTGGGCGTACGGAGTGATCTGTCCATTAATAGAGCACACTGGGGGTCATTCCGAGTTGATCGTAGCTGTGCTAAATTTAGGTCAGCTACGATCAGGCACTCAGACATGCGGGGGGACACCCAGAACAGGGCTAGTCCGCCCCGCATGTCAGTGCTGGCTCCCCACCCCCACGCAGAAATGCAAAAGCATTGCACAGCGGCGATGCTTTTGCATTTGAGGAGTAACTCCCGGCCAGCGCAGCTTCTGCGGCTGGCCGGGAGAACCCCTTCGCTGCCCGGGTCACAGCAGCTGCGTCCCCGTCCCCCCCCAACGGTCCGGCCACGCCTGCGTTGGCCAGGCCACGCCCCTTAAATGGCTGCTGGTTAACACCGCCGTTCAGCCCTCTCCCGCCCAGCGACTGCCTGTGCCTGTCAATCAGGCAGAGGCGATCGTTAGGGAACAACGGCCTTCAACCATCCAGCATGCGCCGGCGCACTGCGGCGCCGGTGCATGCGCAGATCCGACCTGATCGCTGCGCTGCGATAAACTGCAGCGAGCGATCGGGTCGGAATGACCCCCACTATGTGTAAAACAGGTGTTACTGAGCAATGACTGGCATGAATGCCTGCTTGTATGCTCGATTGTAGCATGCGGACGGAAACTGGACACCTGTTTCAGGGGGAACACTTGTACCCAGCTTGGGGTGGGAGCAAGTCCATGTGCTGATGATGATAGTTGCGGACGCAGATGTAAAAACAGCGGATTCTTGCATTAGCATAATGAAGTAAGTAGGTAGCTGCGGCCATACAGAAAAAAGAGGCCGTGAATGCATCAAACTCACAATCAGGCCCTGAAGTATCCATGAAAGTCTATTTCTTCAGTAAAGACAGTACTTAGAATCTTTTGAATATGGACTGTTAGCTGCAGCCAATCAGCAAGCTCTAATAATGATTGAACTGTTTTATAAAGGATTTGATGTTAGTTTTATACAATTAAAGATAAGAGTACAGGATTACACGGGGATTAAATATAAGATTTAATCTGAATAATGTAACTTTTAAAAAGTTAGACTGTCCGCAATTTTTAAATTATGGTTATCAGACAGCTTAATATTAAACCAAAGTAAAAATACATGGTTAAATATGGTAGTATGCCTTTAAGACTGCCTGTCAGCTCGTTCTCAAGGTAAGGTGCGTACACATTGGCCGATATACTGTATCTACAGATATATTGGTGTATCGTACTGTGTGTACGGCACGGACTGCCTGTACACATCCTGCACAAGCCGGCGGTGATTGACAGCACAACTGAGCGGGGACAGCTAACTGCCCGCCCACTTTGTTACGTCAGTCAAGATGGATCGGGCAGTGTGTATGCACAACACACTGCCTGATCCATCTGTAGATATATCTGCAAATCAATTGATCTTCAGATACTGTATATCTGCCAGTATGTACCCAGCTTTAGAAGAGGCTAACAAGACTCTAATGAGAGTTCTCTATGAGTTAATAGGTCTATTAATGGAAGAAAAGCCCTTTCTCTGGCGAAAAATAAGATTTTACTCACCGGTAAATCTATTTCTCGTAGTCCGTAGTGGATGCTGGGACTCCGTAAGAACCATGGGGGAATAGCGGCTTCGCAGGAGACTGGGCACAACTAAAGAAAGCTTTAGGACTACCTGGTGTGCACTGGCTCCTCCCACTATGACCCTCCTCCAGACCTCAGTTAGGATACTGTGCCCGGAAGAGCTGACACAATAAGGAAGGATTTTGAATCCCGGGTAAGACTCATACCAGCCACACCAATCACACCGTATAACTCGTGATACTATACCCAGTTAACAGTATGAAATATAACTGAGCCTCTCAACAGATGGCTCAACAATAACCCTTTAGTTAAGCAATAACTATAAACAAGTATTGCAGACAATCCGCACTTGGGATGGGCGCCCAGCATCCACTACGGACTACGAGAAATAGATTTACCAGTGAGTAAAATCTTATTTTCTCTGACGTCCTAAGTGGATGCTGGGACTCCGTAAGGACCATGGGGATTATACCAAAGCTCCCAAACGGGCGGGAGAGTGCGGATGACTCTGCAGCACAGAATGAGCAAACTCTAGGTCCTCCTCAACCAGGGTATCAAACTTGTAGACTCTTGCAAAAATGTTTGAACCCGACCAAGTAACAGCTCGGCAAAGTTGTAAAGCCGAGACCCCTCGGGCAGCCGCCCAAGAAGAGCCCACTTTCCTCGTGGAATGGGCTTTTACAGATTTAGGGTGCGGCAGTCCAGCCGCAGCATGTGCAAGTTGAATCGTGCTACAGATCCAGCGAGCAATAGTCTGCTTAGAAGCAGGAGCACCCAGCTTGTTGGGTGCATACAGGATAAATAGCGAGTCAGTTTTCCTGACTCCAGCCGTCCTGGAAACATATACTTTTCAGGGCCCTGACTACGTCCAGTAACTTGGAATCCTCCAAGTCCCAAGTAGCCGCAGGCACCACAATAGGTTGGTTCACATGAAAAACTGATACCACCTTAGGAAGGAATTGGGAACGAGTCCTCAATTCCGCCTTATCCATATAAAATACAGATAAGGGCTTTTGTATGACAAAGCCGCCAATTCTGATACACAAAAGAAGCAATTTAGGCTGCGCTAGATTGTTTACATGAAATAACAATAATATCTGATAATTCAATATTTAGTTAAAAAGGAGTATATTTAATATAGGAATATAAACCATCAATGGTAGTTCCAAATAATAACATTAAAAAGTACACATGATAGAATCAATAAAACCAGGGTTACCCATAGGCCAGGAGTTTGGATGGTATTGAATTAGGAAAGTCCGTTCCAAATTTGTTCCCCTAATAGTTAGTATGTCCAGCAACTACAGATTTTAGGAGGTGTATATATCCAAATTTATGGCTTTTACCGCTAGAGGATGTGTTGCTCCAAGATGGTAAGTGATGAGAGCGAGAGATAGGGGAAGAGTTAGGGGAAGAGTTTCTGCCAACCACTGACTCCGCCCCCTTCGCCACGCAGCGCTAGCGGACGGCAGACATCCGGGAACTTTGCCTAATACGTCCAGACCATCCCCTACCACATTCCAGCACAAAGATCCATACCGGAAGGTGTCTGCTATTTGGCTGAACTGTCGAACTTTGCCTACCGCACTGCATGAGGAGCTCATCACTTACTATCTTGGAGCAACACATCCTCTAGCGGTAAAAGCCATAAATTTGGATATATACACCTCCTAAAATCTGTAGTTGCTGGACATACTAACTATTAGGGGAACAAATTTGGAACGGACTTTCCTAATTCAATACCATCCAAACTCCTGGCCTATGGGTAACCCTGGTTTTATTGATTCTATCATGTGTACTTTTTAATGTTATTATTTGGAACTACCATTGATGGTTTATATTCCTATATTAAATATACTCCTTTTTAACTAAATATTGAATTATCAGATATTATTGT
Organism: Pseudophryne corroboree; assembly: GCF_028390025.1. Lineage (NCBI taxonomy): Eukaryota > Metazoa > Chordata > Amphibia > Anura > Myobatrachidae > Pseudophryne > Pseudophryne corroboree. The sequence goes on from NC_086452.1 coordinate 92,876,751, forward strand.
TATTTCATGTAAACAATCTAGCGCAGCCTAAATTGCTTCTTTTGTATATCTCTTGTGGGAGTGACTTCCCGTTTTCTATGGTTGCTGCTTGACAGAGCACCCCATATCCAAGCGCCCGAGAACTTTGGATTATTCCTTTCTTCCACACAATTCTGATACACGCCTGGCCGACGCCAAGGCCAACAGCATGACCACTTTCCACGTGAGGTATTGTAGCTCCACGGATTTAAGTGGCTCAACCCAATGCGACTTCAGGAAATCCAACACCACGTTGAGATCCCACGGTGCCACTTGAGGCACAAACGGGGGCTGACTATGCAGCACTCCCTTAACAAAAGTCTGAACTTCAGGCAGTGAAGCCAGTTCTATTTTGGAAGAAAATCGATAGAGCCGAAATCTGGACCTTAATGGAACCCAATTTTAGGCCCATAGTCACCTCTGACTGTAGGAAGTGCAGAAATCGACCTAGCTGAAATTTCTCCTTTGGGGCCTTCCTGGCCTCACAACACGTAACATATTTCCGCCATATGCGGTGATAATGGTTTGCATTCACTTCTGTCCTAGCTTTAAATAGCGTAGGGATAACTTCCTCCGGAATGCCCTTTTCCTTCAGGATCCGGCGTTCAACCGCCAGGCCGTCAAACGCAGCCGCGGTACGTCTTGGAACAGACAGGCCCCCTGCTGCAGCAGGTCCTGTCTGAGCGGCAGAGGCCATGGGTCCTCTGAGATCATTTCTTGGAGTTCTGGGTACCAAGCTCTTCTTGGCCAACCCGGAACAATGAGTATAGTTCTTACTCCTCTCCTTCTTATTATTCTCATTACCCTGGGTAAGAGAGGCAGAGAAAGGAACACATACACCGACTGGTACACCCACGGTGTTACCAGAGCGTCCACAGCTATCGCCTGAGGGTCCCTTGACCTGGCGCAATATCTTTGTAGCTGTTTGTTGAGGCGGGACGCCATTATGTCCACCTGTGGCCTTTCCCAACGGTGTACAATCATTAGGAAGACTTCTGGATGAAGTCCCCACTCTCCCGGGTGGAGGTCGTGTCTTCTGAGAAAGTCTGCTTCTCAGTTGTCCACTCCGGGAATGAACACTGCTGACAGTGCTAACACATGATTTTCCGCCCATCGGAGAATCCTTGTGGCTTCTGCCATCGCCATCCTGCTTCTTGTGCCGCCCTGTCGGTTTACATGAGCGACCGCCGTGATGTTGTCTGACTGGATCAGCACCGGCCGGTGTTGAAGCAGGGGTCTAGCCTGACTTAGGGCATTGTAAATGGCCCTTAGTTCCAGAATATTTATGTGTAGGGAAGTCTCCTGACTTTTCCATAGCCTTGGAAGTTTCTTCCCTGTGTGACTGCCCCCCAGCCTCGAAGGCTGGCATCCGTGGTCACCAGGACCCAGTCCTGTATGCCGAATCTGCGGCCCCCTAGAAGATGAGCACTCTGCAGCCACCACAACAGCGACACCCTGGCCCTTGGAGACAGGGTTATCCGCCGATGCATCTGAAGATGCGATCCGGACCACTTGTCCCACAGATCCCACTGGAAGATCCTTGCATGGGACCTGGCGAATGGAATTTCTTCGTAAGAAGTTACCATCTTTCCCAGGGCTCGCGTGCATTGATGCACCGACACCTGTATTTGTATTAGGAGGTCTCTGTCTAGAGACGACAACTCCTTGGACTTCTCCGGGAGAAACCCTTTTTATCCTGTTCTGTGTCCAGAACCATACCCAGGAACAGTAGACGCGTCGTAGGAACCAGCTGCGACTTTGGAATATTCAGAAACCAGCCGTGCTGTTGTAGCACTTCCCGAGATAGTGCTACTCCGACGAACAACTGCTCCCTGGACCTCGCCTTTATAAGGAGATCGTCCAAGTACGGGATAATTATTTCGGCCATTACCTTGGTAAATACCACGGTGCCGGGGACAGACCAACGGCAACGTCTGGAATTGGTAATGACAATCCTATACCACAATTTTGAGGTACTCCTGGTGAAGAGGGTAAATAGGGACATGCAGGTAAGCATCCTTGATGTCCAGTGATACCATGAAATTCTCCAGGCTTGCAATAATCGCCCTGAGCGATTCCATTTTGAACTTGAACCTTCGTATATAAGTGTTCAAGGATTTCAATTTTAGAATGGGTCTCACCGAACCGTCTGGTTTCGGTACCACAACATTTTGGAATAGTAACCCCGGCCTTGTTGAAGGAGGTGTACCTTGATTTCACCTGCTGGAAGTACAGCTTGTGAATTGCCGCCAGTACTACCTCCCTTTCTCCGAGGGCAGCAGGCAAGGCTGAGGTGAGGTAACGGCGAGGGGGAGTCGCCTCGAACTCCAGCCTGCATCCCTGTGATACTACTTGCAGAACCTAGGGATCCACCTGTGGGCAAGCCCACTGGTCCCTGAAGTTCCCGAGACGCGCCCCCACCGCACCTGTCTCCACCTGTGGAGCCCCAGCGTCATGCGGTGGACTCAGAGGAAGCGGGGGAAGATTTTTGATCCTGGGAACTGGCTGTCTGGTGCAGCTTTTGCCTTCTTCCCTTGCCTCTGTGCAGAAAGGAAGCGCCTTTGACCCGCTTGCTTTTCTGAAGCCGAAAGGACTGTACCTGAAAATACGGTGCTTTCTTAGGCTGTGAGGAAACCTGAGGTAAAAAAATTTCTTCCCAGCTGTTGCTGTGGATACGAGGTCCCAGAGACCATCCCCAAACAATTCCTCACCCTTATAAGGCAGAATCTCCATGTGCCTTTTAAAGGCAGCATCACCTGTCCACTGCCGGGTTTCTAATACCCTCCTGGCAGAATGGACATTGCATTAATTCTGGATGCCAGCCGGCAAATATCCCTCTGTGCATCCTTCATATATAAGACGACGTCTTTAATATGCTCTATGTTAGCAAAATATTATCCCTGTCTAGGGTATTAATATTATCTGACAGGGTATCAGACCACGCTGCAGCAGCACTATTTATGCTGAGGCAATTGCAGGTCTCAGTATAGAACCTGAGTGTGTATATACAGACTTCAGGATAGCCTCCTGCTTTTTATCAGCAGGCTCCTTCAAGGTGGCCGTATCCTAAGACGGCAGTGCCACCTTTTTTGACAAACGTGTGAGCGCCTTATCCACCCTAGGGGATATCTCCCAACGTGACCTATCCTCTGGCGGGAAAGGGTACGCCATCAGTAACTTTTTAGAAATTACCAGTTTCTTATCGGGGGAACCCACGCTTCTTCACACACTTCATTCACTCATCTGATGGGGGAACAAAACACTGGCTGCTTTTTCTCCCCAAAAATAAAACCCCTTTTATGTGGTACTTGGGTTCATGTCAGAAATGTGTAACACATTTTTCATTGCCGAGATCATGTAACGGATGTTCCTAGTGGATTATGTATATATCTCAACCTCGTCGACACTGGAGTCAGACTCCGTGTCGACATCTGTGTCTGCCATCTGAGGTAACAGGCGTTTTTTGAGCCCCTGATGGCCTTTGAGACGCCTGGGCAGGCGCGGGCTGAGAAGCCGGCTGTCCCACAGCTGTTACGTCATCCAGCCTTTTATGTAAGGAGTTGACATTGTCGGTTAATACCTTCCACCTATCCATCCACTCTGGTGTCGGCCCCACAGGGGGCGACATCCCATTTATCGGCCTCTGCTCCGCCTCCATGTAACCTTCCTCATCCAACATGTCGACACAGCCGTACCGACACACCGTACACACACAGGGAATGCTCTGACTGAGGACAGGACCCCACAAAGTCCTTTGGGGAGACAGAGAGAGAGTATGCCAGCACACACTAGAGCGCTATATAATGCAGGGATTAACACTATAACTGAGTGATTTTCCCCCCAATAGCTGCTTGTATACATATATTGCGCCTAAATTTAGTGCCCCCCCTCTCTTTTTAACCCTTTGAGCCTGAAAACTAAGGGGAGAGCCTGGGGAGCTGTCTTCCAGCTGCACTGTGAAGAAAAAATGGCGCCAGTGTGCTGAGGGAGATAGCCCCGCCCCTTTTTTGGCTGACTTTTCTCCCGCTTTTTTATGGATTCTGGCAGGGGTAATTTATCACATATATAGCCCTGGGACCATATATTGTGATGATTTGCCAGCCAAGGTGTCTTATATTGCCCTCAGGGCACCCCCCCCCGCCCCCCCAGCGCCCTGCACCTATCAGTGACCGGAGTGTGAGGTGTGCATGAGGAGCAATGGCGCACAGCTGCAGTACTGTGCGCTACCTTGTTGAAGACAGAAGTCTTCTGCCGCCGATTTTCCGGAACACTTCTTGCTTCTGGCTCTGTAAGGGGGCCGGCGGCGCGGCTCCGGGAACGAACACCAAGGTCCCTCGCTGCAGTGAGTCTGTTGCCAGCAGATCTCACTGTAAAATAAAAAACCTAAATATTTAATATACTTTCTTTCTAGGAGCTCAGGAGAGCCCCTAGTGTGCATCCAACTCAGCCGGGTACAAGATTCTAACTGAGGTCTGGAGGAGGGTCATAGTGGGAGGAGCCAGTGCACACCAGGTAGTCCTAAAGCTTTCTTTAGTTGTGCCCAGTCTCCTGCGGAGCCGCTATTCCCCCATGGTCCTTACGGAGTCCCAGCATCCACTTAGGACGTCAGAGAAATGTGTGTTTCACCAACAGCAGAACTCACCAGATAAGACGTTAGCCTGAAAGCTTGCCTATTTCACATGCACTGCCACAGTCCTCTTCCCACTATCAGCATTGAAGATATTATAAAATGATTTACTTAACTTAATGGCAGAATACTGATTAATATATTTTCTCTTACGTCCTAGGGCAGAGGTTCTCAAACTCGGTCCTCGGGGGCACACACAGTGCATGTTTTGCAGGTAACCCAGCAGGTGCACAGGTGTATTAATTACTCACTGACACATTTTAAAAGGTCCACAGGTGGAGCTAATTATTTCACTTGCGATTCTGTGAGGAGACCTGCAAAACATGCACTGTCTGGGCCCCCGAGGACCGAGTTTGAGAACCTCTGTCCTAGAGGATGCTGGGGTCCACATTAGTACCATGGGCAGGGGCGCTTTAAGAGAGGAGGAGGCCCGGGTGCAGCCTCCTCCGTTCGGGCCCCCTCCTCTCTGCCAGCAGCGCTGAGAGTCTGAGCACTAGAGGGCTCAGACTCTACTACGCATGCGCAGATCTCCGGGAAAATGGTGCGGTGGCCATTTTCCCTGAGCTTTCTCTACCTCGCATGCGCAGAACTCCGTGAAAATGGCCGCTGGGCCATTTTCACAGAGTTTTAATATTGCCGTGGACGTCGCCGCGGGACTCCAGAGGGGTGAGTATTTAGAAAATGGGTGCAGTGTGTGCGGTGGGGGCCCCCTCTGGACTCAGGGGCCCGTATGCACCGCACACACTGCACTGATAATGTCATATATTACCTTAAAACACAAAGCTATATCACTTGACTCGCTATTACCGTGGAGCCGCTGTGGCCGCTAGACTTATTACACACACTACGTACTAAGTACGCTATTGGCGTACCGAGTACCGTATTGATACGCTCTTAGCGTATCAGACGCTGTGCCGTGGGCACGACGCACACGCGGCACGTACGCACACGGACTCACGCTACGTACTAAGTACGCTATTGGCGTACTGAGTAACGTATTGATACGCACTTAGCGTATCAGACGCCGTGCCGTGGGTACAACGTACACGCGGCGCGACGCACACAGATTGATATACAGTAAACCTTAAGTAATAAAACAATGTAAGGATATGCTTATACTTTAAACCTTAGCAGCCTAGTACTGTAACGATGTAATACCTTAAAACCTTAAGTAGCGCTGGCGGTATGAAGTACCCGCAGTGCTTACACCTTAACAATGCTTATACACCTTATACCGATTAATACGCTATGAAAGCCCTTTGCAGGAAAGTGAAAACACAACACCGGTTTGTGGTAAACCACTGGGCTCTAACACCGCAGTGGATTATTCAGAGAAAAGGGGTAAACAGATACAAGTTATACACTACAGGCTAACAAGGAAATCTAAACAGAATAATAGAGAATAATGGCTACAGAGAATATACATACGTGGGGAATCGTTCGCAAGCGCGTCCTGGACCAGTCCTCAGCTATCAGGTAGAAAGCCTTCAGAGTCTTGTGTCCTGGCCAGGCAACAGTGGTCTTTTTATACACAGCATACATTCACAATACAATGGTCACTGTAATCTCATTGTTCATTGGACACAGGGATGTGTCCCTACATTACAGCAAAGGTCATAGGTGGATTTGAACAGGTAGGCGATGTCCGTTCCCAACTGCTCTGGTGGGAGGTATCCTCTGGATTCCAACCGCATGTGTAATTTACAGCAAATACAGTTAATGTTCATAATCTACTTCTGTACATAACTATACGCAGGAGCAAGCGATCTTTTCCTAACTAACACCGGAATGTTACCCTTAAAATACCCTACAGCTGGATACTAGACATCACCTACCAACCTTTATCTGACCCTTCCTATCATGCAAAGACGAATCTCTCTGTCCAGGAACTGTTTAAACTAACATTACTCGCTGACATGATCTAAGGGAACTATATCTACAAAATGCACTATTTGGGTTAAATATGCTATGTTCGAGTCGCACGCTACACGCTCACAAACTCCGCCGTAAATACACATATCATGCGCACGAGTCGTCGGAGCGTCTCTTACGCAACTTGCGGATATGTGTACGCACGGGGGACCGGGTGCACGAGCAGCGTGCATGTGCATGAGGGGTTAGTACAAGGGATATGTATTACAATATTTTTCGACTTTGACAGTCGACCCTTTGGCAGTCAACAATAACTGCCACAATCTAAACAATTAAGCAGAAAAATATACAATACAATGAAATACCTATAAATGATTGGGAGGTAGGAGGAGAGGAGTAGGCGGGAAATGTATGGCCTAGTGGGATAGAAAAAGCATGTATGTATGAATTTCATGTCTGGGGGGCATGTATCATCGTGCCGTACATGTTCTAGATAAGCTTCGAGGTATTGCGAAGTATACATTAAATCCTTCTTATCCCGTATTAAGGGTCTGTAAGTGGGCCAACAAACACTACCGAGCTCTTTTCGGCTTCTTGTTCCAACAAATGGGGTGCACATTTAGTTGATGATACATGGAGGGGGAGAAACATGTGAATGCTAATATATGTATCTGTATCACCTGTCGACTATGTGTGACACTACCTGAAGGTTGTAGAGCTGAAGATAAGAAACATATCACAAATACATTCATATGATAATGTGTGCAATTGTCCTTGGGTGTCTGTTGAAGTCTTGTCCGGATAGGTGTATCCTTGCTGTGGGTGATAATCAAAGTCTTTCAAGTGTCCATAAAAAGTCTTTAAAGTCTCTAAAGTGTCTCTCAAAGTCTGTAGAAATGGCCATCAAAGGTCTGTAGTCTTCTCCATCAAAGTCTTTAGTCTTCTTCCGAATGGATGTCTTTTTGCTTGGGAGAAAAACAAAGGAGAAACGGGTGAAAGAAACGGGCTGTGGAATCACGTCTTATCACAACATTGTCTCAATTGATGGGTCATAAATTAAACCAGTTGTTGTAACAATGCCCTCGCTCCTCAAACTCATCACTTTGGTACTGCGCTTGCACCGCATTAAAATCCGAACACATCTAAATATCAAACCAATCATTATGACAACTCCCAGGATACAAAGGAGAAACTTTCCTACATTCACGATAACATTTTGAGCCCATTCTCCTAAACCTGAGAACCAATTGCGTGGGTTCAACCATGAAACCCAGCCGGTCAGTTCATTACTCACAGCAGTCAGGGTAAGGTTGTGTGTCCTTCGGAACTCCCACTTCAATTGCAAGATATCGTCCATCTTTTGATCTATGACCTCGGTGGGGTCATCAGTGCTGTTTGTAATATAAGTGCAGCACTTCACACCATACTGAGTTGCTAGGGTAACACAATACCCGCCTGTCACTGCTGTGATGTAATTGAGAACCATCCTGTGCTGGATCAGTTCCGTTTTGTAAGCTTGCAATTCCCTCCCAGTATACCTGAAGGTGTCATCATACATCTCGGTGATATTGTCTATCAGGTTCGCTAGCGCATGAATATACCTAAAATTTATAATTCCTCTGGCGGTATGGGTGATATCTAACGCGAGTAGGAATTGAATCCCGGTGGATTCGTGGATCAAATCAGAGGTTGCGTGCTCTGTCCTATCTATAAGGTGTCTCTTAACAATGTGTTCGTAGTGAGTGTGAGTGTAAGGAGCTTGAGCATTGCGGTGAACGTCTTTCATCTTATTATGGGTAATAGTCATTACTTCTGGCAACACTCTTCCAATGTAACACAATCCCTCTGAGTTTGGGGCAAGCCACTTATACGCCTTTCTCCCACATATGAAATATGCATCATCGGGGAGAACATATGGGACAGAATATGACATCACCATATTGCAAACCTTCCAAGTGAAAAATCCTATCCCTAACTCTCTCATTTGTTCAGTACACGTATCAGGCTGTATGATATGCGCACAGTACCCTTGAGGTACTTCTCCAACCCGCATGGTCCTACTTCCTAGAGTATACCTGTACCGAAAATACCTTCCACCGTCGGCTATTTGGCGTATAAGTTCTGGGTCTACGGGCATTCTATCGGCTCTGTGTGAAAATGCCATGGTTTGGTTATTCCATGTCACTTCCCAATTTCCCGGCTTTCGGGGATTGGAAATGTTGAAACATATTAAGGACTTATCCACATGATATTGGTGGAGCTTCAAAGTAGGTGGCCTAGAAATATTAAATTTCTTGTCCACCGGTCTCCCACCCCTTAATTCAAGTACCTCATCTAGTGTTAAAGGGTACGGTACTAATCCTGACTTGCTCTGACCTTGAGGTACTTGTGAGCACACCCAGCATTCCATTTGGTTTAAAACCTTACCCACTAATGAGTGATAATCACTCAATGGATGACGGTCCATGTTGATATTAAGGCTGGACTGACATCTCTGGATGCACCCGTCCTCAACTATGTTTTCACAATTCCTACAGATACAATTTTCTTCAGCCAATAACCCTTCACAATGTCTCCTAGTGTCATGACTACCAGATCGTTTTCTGATACTTGCCTTTGCTCGGTGAATGTGTTGCTCTTGGAATTCTACTAATCCGTCCTTGTCATCAGAGCCCATTCCAGATCCTTTCTCGACCTCTCTGGTACTCTCACCGAAATAGACTGCTCTGGTCAACAACAGGGTCAGGAGGAAAACCCGGAACGCAGTCTCTTGGGGTAAGTCCATCTTGCAGGAGGAGAAAGAAAGAGTGGTAATGGGAGGTAAAGAAAATAATAGAAAGGAAAGAAAACTGGTACGATAACCGCCTCTAGTCTTGTTGTTCTCCTTGCTCAGATGCCGTCTCAACAGTGCTGCCTCTCAGTCTTCCCGGAACAGACACTCCAGTGATACGATATTCTTTCCGAGTCAGCATAAATCTTGCATTACCATTTGTTTAACTGTTGTGTGACATACCATCCGTAGAACATGAAAAAACAAAAAGAGAGAGAATAATAAAAAGAAAAAATTGTCAGATTTCCGTGCACCATCAGGCTGTCACACCAACATGTTTATCGGTATCTCTGCACAGTCTTCCCCCACCAGTATTTACACTCTCCACCCTCTGTGCATGGCCAGGCACAATGATGCTGGTGAGATATACTGGGGTTGGGCAGACCTCTGAAAAGACCGAGTAGACATGTGACGTTTGAGCTGTAGTTCTGTCGGTGAAAGTCAGAGACGAAGAGGAAACATTTAAAGATAAATCACAGAGTTTACCTGGCCGCCCCTGTATCTACAAGATATGATCTACCAACTATATTCACTGTAACCTCAGGTTCACTTCCAAGGCTATCAATTAACTTCACTGGCTGCAGACTACAGGTGCGGCCCAAAATTTTTCCTATATGATCCCTGATCCCAATTACGTGTGTCATAACTTTGCTCGTGTTCTTGTCTAGGGGGTCTGACTTTATGTGTGCTTTTATATCTGCAACTCCGTGCAATATGTCCTTCCTTATGGCAGTTATAACATTTTACCACATACGACTTACCATCAGGGGTCTGTGGTTTAGGCTGATGTGGCTTCGTTGTCAGGGCTTTTATACCTACCGTCATCAGCTTATCCCCCTGTGACTCCCTGTGTTTAATGATGTTCCGATCGTGCTTAATAGCGGACTCTCTTAAGGCAGCCACCGAGATACCTCTCCAGTTAGGTTGAGTGGTTTGTACCCTGGTTCTCAACGCTTCCTTTAACCCATCCATTAATACGGACACAGCTACCTCTCTATGATGCACATTATCCTTAATGTCTTTGATCCCAGTAACTCTAGCCATTTCCTGCAGTGCTCGGTGGAAATAGTCAGAAGCAATTTCGCCTTCTTTTTGTCTAATAGAAAAGATTTTATTCCATTTGACAACAGTAGGGAAATATACTCCTAATTGCAGATTGATTTGTCGTACATTCTCCTGAGTGTACTCCTCAGTGAGAGGTACTTCTGCGTCTAATTTACAATTAGTAATGAATTTTGCAGGGTCAATATTGGAAGGTAGACAAACTCGTAGCACTGTTCGCCAATCTTTGTTTGTGGGTTCGGTGGCATTACCTAATTCTTTAATAAACCTCTGGCATCCGACTAGATCTTTCCTGGGATCGGGAAATTCAGACATAATTGTCCTCAATTCTGCCCGGGACCAGGGACGATGCATAGCAATGTCCTTGACGGGAGTGACTCCCTGAGCGTCAGTCCTCCCATTGGGGACTGCGATCACCCTGACAGGATTCAGTTCAATTATATCATTTTGTGTTGGCTCTACAATGTGAGGTGCAATTGTCTGTGCATAATGTACAATACCGTACTTACCTGTGGACACGACCTCACCTGACCCTCCGCTAGGGGGCTTTACTACTGCTCTTACCGATTGCGCCGTGCCCACCTGGGTGTCCTGTATGGTGGCTGCTAGAGAAAGTGCCGACATCGTGCTGGGCTCACTTTCTTGCTTGGTTTCCTGAGGGAAGTTTAAAATGGGGTGCAACTTGCACGGGTTAGAATTTATACATTTATCAGTTTTACTCTTATCGTCATTAATACATTTATTAAGTGCACTCTTATCGTCATTAATCAGTATGCCATTCTCTGTAGCCATTATCTCTTCTGTAATGTACGGTGGTGGTGCGGTTGCTATCAGTTTCCTGCTAGGGTTAGAACCAGCTGTGTAATCTAGTTCCCTCTGCATATCACTCTCTCGTTGCCATAAATGTAAACAGTTTGTGTGTCTGATCCTCTGTTTTTGGGATTTTATCAGACAGATCCTAAGCCTTAGATTATGTAATACCTCTGAGTCAAAACTACCTATCCCAGGAAATGGTGCTTTATCCCCCACAGTCATTCGTGTCCATTCATCACAAAAGGTCTCAGTGTGGTGACCATACTTCCCCCACATTACTAACCGAGCTGACCCCCTGGGTCTGAAATCTGCAGTCTGAACCCTGACTGCTGAACGTCCCTGTGTTGTGCACTTGGCTTCCATTGTGGACCTTTTTAACACGGGAAAACTTCCTAAAATGCACCAAACACAGTAGTCTACGGTGGAAATCCTTAAAGCTTTTCCACTGAACTTCTTCTGCTCCGAGTACCACGGATCCGCCTTCTTTAGCAGACACGTGTAGCCGTTGCAGGCCCTACCTCTAGAGATTTTCCTGAGAGACCAGCGAAAATTCCCTAAACCTTTACTTTACACAAATCACGCTTGCATGTGCTTCCTACAACGCGTATGATGACAAGATTTACGCAGAAATATGCAAAACCTCGTATCACGTTGCGTCACGTGTTGCCCATACAACCGTGCGGTCCAATCGTACCGCTCATAGACACTTGCTATCTATAAGTGATAGGATCACTGGAGTCTCCCTACTGTGCTCCAAAACAGCCGGAGCGTAATACCACGAAAACTTTATCACACTCCGTCGCACGTTTTACACCTGACCGTGTTCATCACGTTTTCATCTAGGCCGTGCTTCACCAAGCTTCACCAAGCTTCACCAAGACCACCAAGCGGGGTTCAATATATTCACACCCTATTCAGCCCACACTAACATTCTATAGTTTTCTGATCAGAAAAATCCTTTCCTGTTAACTGATAGCTTTCCCCAGAGGTAATACAGAAAAAAAGTAGTTTTTTTGTTTTTGTTTTAAACTAAATATTGGACACTGATCAATTTGTGCTATTATCGCGTGGCTACCGTCTCGCCTAAACTGAAACAATGCTATTGTGTGATTTGTATTAAGTGGGCGTATCTGTACGCACGTTGCGTAAAATACGCCACATGTGTAGGCCGTTACGTATTTCCGAAACAGGTGTACAATGGCCGTATACGTCCGCAGTAATACAAATACCACACTTCTATAAATGTAAACGATATTTAACTATAATCGCTTACCAAACACCACACAGTATCTCCTGTATAAACCTTTATAACTAGGCCAGGCTGCGTGTGTGTTTTACACGTACTCCCTTAAATATTACTCTGTATTTTTAACTAAATAGCAACAAATTTCTCAGCACGGGTCAAAATGTATCTAATAATCAATGCTAATGGCAACAAGCGAATAGATATGCAGAATACACAAATAAAATACAGGTGTGTGGGTGTGTTACGTGTGTTGCGTGCGCAGTTGGCACCAAACAGAAATTTAACAGATTTAAAAAAACAATAGCTTTACGTTCTTACCTTTCGGATCCCACCAGCATCCCTACAAACCATGCGGAGCAGACACTTATCTAATCAGCACCAGTGTATCCACCTGACCAATAGAAGGCTAACAGGGGATACCTTTATACCTTCCCGCCCTTTGCTGATAGATAAAGTCTGCCTTGTCCTGCTAGGCTGCGGATATGAGGAGGACCGGACGATGCCCCCAATTGATAATGTCAAATATTACCTTAAAACACAAAGCTATATCACTTGACTCGCTATTACCGTGGAGCCGCTATGGCTGCTAGACTTATTACACACACTACGTACTAAGTACGCTATTGGCGTACCGAGTACCGTATTGATACGCTCTTAGCGTATCAGACGCTGTGCCGTGGGCACGACGCACACTCGGCACGTACGCACACGGACTCACGCTACGTACTAAGTACGCTATTGGCGTACTGAGTAACGTATTGATACGCACTTAGCGTATCAGACGCCGTGCCGTGGGTACAACGTACACGCGGCGCGACGCACACAGATTGATATACAGTAAACCTTAAGTAATAAAACAATGTAAGGATATGCTTATACTTTAAACCTTAGCATCCTAGTACTGTAACAATGTAATACCTTAAAACCTTAAGTAGCGCTGGCGGTATGAAGTACCCGCAGTGCTTACACCTTAACAATGCTTATACACCTTATACCGATTAATACGCTATGAAAGCCCTTTGCAGGAAAGTGAAAACACAACACCGGTTTGTGGTAAACCACTGGGCTCTAACACCGCAGTGGAATATTCAGAGAAAAGGGGTAAACAGATACAAGTTATACACTACAGGCTAACAAGGAAATCTAAACAGAATAATAGAGAATAATGGCTACAGAGAATATACATACGTGGGGAATCGTTCGCAAGCGCGTCCTGGACCAGTCCTCAGCTATCAGGTAGAAAGCCTTCAGAGTCTTGTGTCCTGGCCAGGCAACAGTGGTCTTTTTATACACAGCATACATTCACAATACAATGGTCACTGTAATCTTATTGTTCATTGGACACAGGGATGTGTCCCTACATTACAGCAAAGGTCATAGGTGGATTTGAACAGGTAGGCGATGTCCTTTCCCAACTGCTCTGGTGGGTGGTATCCTCTGGATTCCAACCGCATGTGTAATTTACAGCAAATACAGTTAATGTTCATAATCTACTTCTGTACATAACTATACGCAGGAGCAAGCGATCTTTTCCTAACTATCACCGGAATGTTACCCTTAAAATACCCTACAGCTGATTACTAGACATCACCTACCAACCTTTATCTGACCCTTTCTATCATGCATGCAAAGACGAATCTCTCTGTCCAGGAACTGTTTAAACTAACATTACTCGCTGACATGATCTAAGGGAACTATATCAACAAAATGCACTATTTGGGTTAAATATGCTATGTTCGAGTCGCACGCTACACGCTCACAAACTCCGCCGTAAATACACATATCATGCGCACGAGTTGCCGGAGCGTCTCTTACGCAACTTGCGGATATGTGTACGCATGGGGGACCGGGTGCACGAGCAGCGTGCATGTGCATGAGGGGTTAGCACAAGGGATATGTATTACAATATTTTTCGACTTTGACAGCACCCATTATAGAAACGCCAGTGACCATAGGGTATAAACGGGTCCGCTAGGAGCCACTGGCACTTTAAGAGTTTGAAAGTGTGGGCTGGCTCCTCCCTCTATGCCCCTCCTACCATACTCAGTTTAGAAAATGTGCCCGGAGGAGCCGGTCACAGCTAGGGGAGCTCTACAGAGCTTCTCTGGTAAAAGTTTTTTTTAGAGTTTATTATTTTACAGGGAGGCTGCTGGCAACAGCCTCCCTGCTTCGTGGGACTAAGGAAGGGAGTAGTGTACGCCCTGCGGGGTCTGAGCCACTATCTCCACTGACAGGACACTGAGCTCCTGAGGGGATCAAACGTTCCCCACCACAGGGGATCGCTCACCCCAGCAGCATACCACCACCCCCTTACAGAGCCAGAAGATCAGTGGCGAGTTAGTCACCGGCCCCCCTAGCAAGCAGGGAGCTGGTGTGAAGATAGCGACAACAGGGTATGGAGCGCAGTACTAACTGCGCTCCGGGGCTCAGCGGTACATAGTGCAGCGCTGTGAGGGGCGCCCTGAGCCAGCGCCTACACCCTACACTGACCTCCAAGCCTGTCAGGGTACCGGGGATCGCTGCCAGCACAATTCTTCAGGCCAGTATAATCTTCAGAAGAGCGGGAAGACAGCACCATGTAAGGGGGCGGAGCTTCTCCTCAGAGTGGACCCAGCAGCAGTCAGCGCCATCTTCCTGCCTGCAGAAGCGCTGACACGGAGAGCTGTCTCTCCAAGTCAACTCCAGCTGATCGTAAGATTGACACTACGCTCAAATCCATATACACTGCTTCAGGAGTGGCCTTAAGGCCCACTATTGCCTGTGTATGGATTTCTAAAGCCAGAGTAAAGTGGTCAGGCACATTACTAGGGGATTTGGAAGCAATGGTTAAAAGTGACATTAAATTGTTTTTACGTCACATACAAGATTCTGCGGGGTTCATGGTGGAATCCATGAAAGACCTGGGTACGCTGACTGCACGGATATCCTCCATGTTGGTATCAGCTCACAGGGGACTCTGGCTACGCCAATGGTCTGCAGACGCAGAACATAGGAGAAGTGTGGAGAACCTACCCTACACAGGTCAGGTTCTATTTGGGGAAGCGTTGGATGCGTGGATTTCCACGGCAACCGCGGGTAAGTCACCTCTTGTTCCCTCTGTTACTCCTTCTACAAAGAAACAGTTTCTTCAGCTGTGCAGCAGTCCTTTCGGACCGCTAACACAAAAAAAGCCCAAGCCTTCTACCACTTTCTTTAGAGGTGGTCGGGCAAAATTCAAAATGCCTGCACCCGCAGGCTCTCAGGACCAGAGACCTGCTTCTGGTTCCTCAAAATCCTCAGCATGATGGTGGACCTCAAAGCCTGGAGGACGGGCTGGTGGGTGCAAGACACACATGTTTCAGCCACGTCTGGGTGTCATCCGGCCTGGATCCCTGGGTACAGTATATTTTGTCCCGGGGGTACAGACTGGAGTTTCAAGAACTCCCGCCTCACCGATTCTTCAAATCAGGCTTGTCAGCTTTGCTGACAAACAGAGCTATCCTACAGGAAGCCATCCTAAAATTGGGGAAAATCACAGGTCATTGTCCCAGTTCCACCTCCAAAACAAGGGTTATTATTCAAACCTTTTCGTGGTACTGAAACCGGATGGTTCGGTCAGAACAATTTGGATATCAAAATGGAGTCTCTCAGAGCAGTGATTTCATGTCTGGAGGAGGGAGAGTTTCTGATATCCCTGGATATCAAGGATGCATACCTCCACATTCCGATTTGGGGCACTACCATTCGGCCTCTCCACAGCACTGAGGGTGTTCACCAAGGTGATGGCAGAGATGATGATTCTCGTCCGCAGACAGGGGGTGAACATAATCCCATATCTGGATGATCTGCTAATAAAGGCAGCATCCAGGTAGAGGTTGTTGCAGTCCAGTGTTCTCACGACTCATATGCTCAGGGAACACAGTTGGATCCTGATTTTCCAAAATCACATTTGGAGCAGACCAGGAGGTTGTCTTTTCTGGGAATGATCCTCGACACAGAAGTCCAGGGGAAAAAGCATTGGTGATACAAACAATGGTCCGGGATGTCCTGAAGCTATCCCGGGTTTTGTTTCATCAGTGCATTCACCTTCTGGGGAAGATGGTGGCCTCTTACGAGGCTCTACAGTATGGAAGGTTTCATGCTCGGCCCTTCCAACTCCTGGACAAGTGGTCGGGATCTCATCTACACATGCACCAGAGAATACGTCTGTCGCCAAAAGCCAGGATTTCCCTCCTCTGGTGGCCACAACTACCTCACCTTCTGGAGGGCAGCCACTCAGGGTAAAACCTTCCAAGGAAGGTGGTCAAGTCTGGAATCCAGCCTACCAATAAACATTCTGGAACTAAGAGCCGTCTACAACGGTCTCCTTCAAGCGGCCCATCTTCTGCGAGATCGAGCCATTCAAGTGCAGTCGGACAATGTAACGACAGTGGCTTACATAAACTAACAGGGCGGAACGAAGAGCAGAGCTGCAATGTCAGAGGTAACAAGAATCATCCTCTGGGCAGAAAAACACGCATTGGCGCTGTCAGCAATCTTCATTCCGGGAGTAGACAACTGGGAAGCGGACTTCCTCAGCAGACACGATCTCCATCCAGGAAAGTGGGGACTCCTTCCGGAGGTGTTCACGGAGGTAACAGATCTTTGCGGTGTACCTCAAATAGACATGATGGCCTCTCATCTCAACAAGAAGCTTTGGCGGTATTGTTCCAGGTCGAGGGACCCGCAAGCAGTGGCGGTGGACACCCTAGTTACTCCGTGGGTGTTCCAGTCGGTGTACGTGTTTCCTCCACTTCCACTCATTCCAAGAGTTCTAAAACTCATAAGGAGAACAAGTGTTCAGGCGATCCTCATTGCTCCGGACTGGCAAAGAAGGGTTTGGTACGCGGATCTTCTGGATCTACTGCTAGAAGAGCCGAGGTCTCATCCTCTTCGGGAGGACCAGCTGCAGCAGGGGCCGTTCGCTTATCAAGACTTACTGCGGCTACGTTTGACGGGAAGGAGGTTGAACGCCAGATATTAGCTCGGAAGGGCATTCCGAACAAGGTTATTCCTACAGGCTAGGAAAGGAGTAACGTCTAAACATTACCATCGTATTTGGAAAAAATATGTATCTTGGTGTGAGTCCAAGAAGTTTCCTGCGGTGGAGTTTCAACTGGGACGGTTTCTCCTCTTCCTGCAAGCAGGTGTGGATATGGGCCTGAGGTTGGGATCCGTACAGGTCCAGATTCCGTCCCTATCCATTTTCTTCCAGAAACAGTTGGCTTCCCTCCCTGAGGTTCAGACTTATCTGAAAAGGGTTCTGCACATCCAGCCTCCCTTTGTGCCGCATATGGCGCCCTGGGATCTTAACGTGGTGTTACAGTTCCTACAATCGGATTGGTTTGAACCTCTATTGGAGATTGAGGTCAAGTTTCTCACATGGAAGGCCTTAGCTTCTGCTAGGCGTGTCTCAGAGTAGGGTGCTTTGTCTTGTAAGAGCCCCTACTTGATCTTCCATGAAGATAGAGCTGAGCTCCGGACACGACAGCAGCTCTTTCCGAAGGTTGTGTCGGCATTTCATATCAACCAACCTATTGTGGTGCCAGTTGCTACTGACTCCTCAATTTCATCAAAGTTCTTGGATGTTGTACGGGCTCTGAAAAATAAGAATTTACTTACCGATAATTCTATTTCTCGTAGTCCGTAGTGGATGCTGGGGACTCCGTCAGGACCATGGGGAATAGCGGCTCCGCAGGAGACAGGGCACAAAAGTAAAAGCTTTAGGATCAGGTGGTGTGCACTGGCTCCTCCCCCTATGACCCTCCTCCAAGCCTCAGTTAGGATACTGTGCCCGGACGAGCGTACACAATAAGGAAGGATTTTGAATCCCGGGTAAGACTCATACTAGCCACACCAATCACACTGTACAACCTGTGATCTGAACCCAGTTAACAGCATGATAACAGCGGAGCCTCTGAAAAGATGGCTCACAACAATAATAACCCGATTTTTGTAACAATAACTATGTACAAATATTGCAGACAATCCGCACTTGGGATGGGCGCCAAGCATCCACTACGGACTACGAGAAATAGAATTATCGGTAAGTAAATTCTTATTTTCTCTAACGTCCTAAGTGGATGCTGGGGACTCCGTCAGGACCATGGGGATTATACCAAAGCTCCCAAACGGGCGGGAGAGTGCGGATGACTCTGCAGCACCGAATGAGAGAACTCCAGGTCCTCCTCAGTCAGGGTGTGCCCCTGACCAAGTATCAGCTCGGCAAAGTTGTAAAGCCGAGACCCCTCGGGCAGCCGCCCAAGATGAGCCCACCTTCCTTGTGGAATGGGCATTTACATATTTTGGCTGTGGCAGGCCTGCCACAGAATGTGCAAGCTGAATTGTACTACACATCCAACTAGCAATCGTCTGCTTAGAAGCAAGAGCACCCAGTTTGTTGGGTGCATACAGGATAACAGCAAGTCAGTTTTCCTGACTCCAGCCGTCCTGGAAACTATATTTTCAGGGCCCTGACAACATCTAGCAACTTGGAGTCCTCCAAGTCCCTAGTAGCCGCAGGTACCACAATAAGCTGGTTCAGGTGAAACACTGACACCACCTTAGGGAGAAACTGGGGATGAGTCCGCAGCTCTGCCCTGTCCGAATGGACAATCAGATATGGGCTTTTTTGAGACAAACGCCGCCAATTCTGACACTCGCCTGGCCGAGGCCAGGGCCAACAGCATGGTCACTTTCCCTGTGAGATATTTCAAATCCACAGATTTGAGCGGTTTAAACCAATGTGATTTTAGGAATCCCAGAACTACGTTGAGATCCCACAGTGCCACTGGAGGCACAAAAGGGGGTTGTATATGCAGTACTCCCTTGACAAACTTCTGGACTTCAGGAACTGAAGCCAATTCTTTCTGGAAGAAATCGACAGGGCCGAAATTTGAACCTTAATGGACCCCAATTTGAGGCCCATAGACACTCCTGTTTGCAGGAAATGCAGGAAACGACCGAGTTGAAATTTCTTCATGGGCCTTCCTGGCCTCACACCACGCAACATATTTTCGCCACATGTGGTGATAATGTTGTGCGGTCACCTCCTTCCTGGCTTTGACCAGGGTAGGAATGACCTCTTCCGGAATGCCTTTTTCCCTTAGGATCCGGCGTTCAACCGCCATGCGGTCAAACGCAGCCGCGGTAAGTCTTGGAACAGACATGGTACTTGCTGAAGCAAGTCCCTTCTTAGCGGCAGAGGCCATGAGTCCTCTGTGAGCATCTCTTGAAGTTCCGGGTACCAAGTCCTTCTTGGCCCATCCGGAGCCACGAGTATAGTTCTTACTCCTCTACGTCTTATAATTCTCAATACCTTGGGTATGAGAAGCAGAGGAGGGAAGACATACACCGACTGGTACACCCACGGTGTTACCAGAAACGTCCACAGCTATTGCCTGAGGGTCTTTTGACCTGGCGCAATACTTGTCCAGTTTTTTGTTCAGGCGGGACGCCATCATGTCCACCTTTGGTCTTTTCCAACGGTTCACAATCATGTGGAAGACTTCCCGATGAAGTCCCCACTCTCCCGGGTGGAGGTTGTGCCTGCTGAGGAAGTCTGCTTCCCAGTTGTCCACTCCCGGAATGAACACTGCTGACAGTGCTATCACATGATTTTCCGCCCAGCGAAAAATCCTTGCAGTTTCTGCCATTGCCCTCCTGCTTCTTGTGCCGCCCTGTCTGTTTACGTGGGCGACTGCCGTGATGTTGTCCCACTGGATCAATACCGGCTGACCTTGAAGCAGAGGTCTTGCTAAGCTTAGAGCATTGTAAATTGCCCTTAGCTCCAGTATATTTATGTGGAGAAAAATCTCCAGACTTGATCACACTCCCTGGAAATTTTTTCCCTGTGTGACTGCTCCCCAGCCTCTCAGGCTGGCCTCCGTGGTCACCAGCATCCAATCCTGAATGCCGAATCTGCGGCCCTCTAGAAGATGAGCACTCTGTAACCACCACAGGAGAGACACCCTTGTCCTTGGAGATAGGGTTATCCGCTGATGCATCTGAAAATGCGATCCGGACCATTTGTCCAGCAGATCCCACTGAAAAGTTCTTGCGTGGAATCTGCCGAATGGAATCGCTTCGTAATAAGCCACCATTTTTCCCAGGACTCTTGTGCAATGATGCACTGACACTTTTCCTGGTTTTAGGAGGTTCCTGACTAGCTCGGATAACTCCCTGGCTTTCTCCTCCGGGAGAAACACCTTTTTCTGGACTGTGTCCAGAACCATCCCTAGGAACAGCAGACGTGTCGTCGGAAACGGCTGTGATTTTGGATATTTAGAATCCACCCGTGCTGTCGTAGAACTACTTGAGATAGTGCTACTCCGACTTCCAACTGTTCTCTGGACCTTGCCCTTATCAGGAGATCGTCCAAGTAAGGGATAATTAAGACGCCTTTTCTTTGAAGAAGAATCATCATTTTGGCCATTACTTTGGTAAAGACCCGGGGTGCCGTGGACAATCCAAACGGCAGCGTCTGAAACTGATAGTGACAGTTCCATACCACGAACCTGAGGTACCCTTGGTGAGAAGGGCAATTTGGGACATGGAGGTAAGCATCCTTGATGTCCAGGGACACCATATAGTCCCCTTCTTCCTGGTTCGCTATCACTGCTCTGAGTGACTCCATCTTGATTTGAACCTTTGTATGTAAGTGTTCAAAGATTTCCCATTTAGAATAGGTCTCACCGAGCCGTCTGGCTTCAGTACCACAATATAGTGTGGAATAATACCCCTTTCCTTGTTGTAGGAGGGGTACTTTGATTATCACCTGCTGGGAATACAGCTTGTGAATTGTTTCCAATACTGCCTCCCTGTCGGAGGAAGACGTTGGTAAAGCAGACATCAGGAGCCTGCGAGGGGGAGACGTCTCGAATTTCCAGTCTGTACCCCTGGGATACTACTTGTAGGATCCAGGGGTCCACTTGCGAGTGAGCCCACTACGCGCTGAAACTCTTGAGACGACCCCCCACCGCACTTGAGTCCGCTTGTACGGCCCCAGCGTCATGCTGAGGACTTGGCAGAAGCTGTGGAGGGCTTCTGTTCCTGGGAATGGGCTGCCTGCTGCAGTCTTCTTCCCTTTCCTCTATCCCTGGGCAGATATGACTGGCCTTTTGCCCGCTTGCCCTTATGGGGACGAAAGGACTGAGGCTGAAAAGACGGTGTCTTTTTCTGCTGAGATGTGATTTGGGGTAAAAAAGGTGGATTTTCCAGCTGTTGCCGAGGCCACCAGGTCCGATGGACCGACCCCAAATAACTCCTCCCCTTTATACGGCAATACTTCCATGTGCCGTTTGGAATCTGCATCACCTGACCACTGTCGTGTCCATAAACATCTTCTGGCAGATATGGACATCGCACTTACTCTTGATGCCAGAGTGCAAATATCCCTCTGTGCATCTCGCATATATAGAAATGCATCCTTTAAATGCTCTATAGTCAATAAAATACTGTCCCTGTCAAGGGTATCAATATTTTCAGTCAGGGAATCCGACCAAGCCACCCCAGCGCTGCACATCCAGGCTGAGGCGATCGCTGGTCGCAGTATAACACCAGTATGTGTGTATATACCTTTTAAGGATATTTTCCAGCCTCTCAGCTGGCTCCTTGAGGGCGGCCCTATCTGGAGACGGTACCGCCACTTGTTTTGATAAGCGTGTGAGCGCCTTATCCACCCTAAAGGGTGTTTCCCAACGCGCCCTAACTTCTGTCGGGAAAGGGTATACCGCCAATAATTTTCTATCGGGGGAAACCCACGCATCATCACACACTTCATTTAATTTATCTGATTCAGGAAAAACTACAGGTAGTTTTTTCACACCCCACATAATACCCTTCTTGTGGTACTTGTAGTATCAGAAATATGTAACACCTCCTTCATTGCCCTTAACATGTAACGTGTGGCCCTAAAGGAAAATACGTTTGTTTCTTCACCGTCGACACTGGAGTCAATGTCCGTGTCTGTGTCGACCGACTGAGGTAAATGAGCGTTTTACAGCCCCTGACGGTATTTGAGATGCCTGGACAGGTACTAATTTGTTTGCCGGCCGTCTCATGTCGTCAACCGACCTTGCAGCGTGTTGACATTATCACGTAATTCCTTAAATAAGCCATCCATTCCGGTGTCGACTCCCTAGAGAGTGACATCACCATTTCAGGCAATTGCTCCGCCTCCTCACCAACATCGTCCTCATACATGTCGACACACACGTACCGACACACAGCACACACACAGGGAATGCTCTGATAGAGGACAGGACCCCACTAGCCCTTTGGGGAGACAGAGGGAGAGTTTGCCAGCACACACCAAAAACGCTATAATTATACAGGGACAACCTTTATATAAGTGTTTTTCCCTTATAGCATTTTAATATATATATATACATATCGCCAAATAAGTGCCCCCCCTCTCTGTTTTAACCCTGTTTCTGTAGTGCAGTGCAGGGGAGAGCCTGGGAGCCTTCCCACCAGCATTTCTGTGAGGGAAAATGGCGCTGTGTGCTGAGGAGAATAGGCCCCGCCCCCTTTTCGGCGGGCTTCTTCTCCCGTTTTTCTGAGACCTGGCAGGGGTTAAATACATCCATATAGCCCCCAGGGGCTATATGTGATGTATTTTTAGCCAGAATAAGGTACTATCATTGCTGCCCAGGGCGCCCCCCCCCAGCGCCCTGCACCCTCAGTGACCGCTGCTATGAAGTGTGCTGACAACAATGGCGCACAGCTGCAGTGCTGTGCGCTACCTTATGAAGACTGAAGAGTCTTCTGCCGCCGTTTCTGGACCTCTTCACTTTTCGGCATCTGCAAGGGGGGTCGGCGGCGCGGCTCCGGGACGAACCCCAGGGTGAGACCTGTGTTCCGACTCCCTCTGGAGCTAATGGTGTCCAGTAGCCTAAGAAGCCAATCCATCCTGCACGCAGGTGAGTTCACTTCTCTCCCCTAAGTCCCTCGTAGCAGTGAGCCTGTTGCCAGCAGGACTCACTGAAAATAAAAAACCTAACAAACTTTTACTCTAAGCAGCTCTTTAGGAGAGCCACCTAGATTGCACCCTTCTCGGCCGGGCACAAAAATCTAACTGAGGCTTGGAGGAGGGTCATAGGGGGAGGAGCCAGTGCACACCACCTGATCCTAAAGCTTTTACTTTTGTGCCCTGTCTCCTGCGGAGCCGCTATTCCCCATGGTCCTGACGGAGTCCCCAGCATCCACTTAGGACGTTAGAGAAATCTATGTTAAGACAGAGGTCTACTCTTCACAGAAAATCGGAGTCTCTGTTTGTCCTGTATGAGCCCAAGAAACTTGCGTGTCCTGCTTCTAAGCAGACGATCTCTCGTTGGATCAGGATCAGTATCCAGCATGCATATTCTACGGCAGGATTGCCGTGTTCTACATCTGTTTAGGCCCACTCTACTCGTAAGGTGGGTTCTTCCTGGGCGGCTGCCCGGGGTGTCTCGACTTTACTGCTTTGCCAAGTGGCTACTTGGTCTGGGTCGAACACGTTTGCTAAGTTTTACAAGTTCGATACTTTGGCCGCTGAGGACCTGAAGTTTGGTCAATCAGTTCTGCAGGAGCTTCCGCGCTCTCCCTCCCATTCTGGGAGCTTTGGTACATCCCTATGGTACTAATGTGGACCCCAGCATCCTCTAGGACGTAAGAGAAAATAGGATTTTAATTACCTACCGGTAAATCCTTTTCTCGTAGTCCGTAGAGGATGTTGGGCGCCCGCCTAGCGTTTCATGATCCTGCAGTGGTTATTTAGTTCAGTACTGCTTAGTTCTTGGTTACGTACAGTTTTGTTACTTGATAAGTAATCTTGTTCAGCCGTTGCTGATGTTTCAAGCTAGTTAGCTTGGATTTTCTTGTGTGTGAGCTGGTGTGAATCTCGCCACTATCTGTGTAAAATCCTTCTCTCGAAGTTGTCCGTCTCCTCGGGCACAGTTTCTAGACTGAGTCTGGTAGGAGGGGTATAGAGGGAGGAGCCAGCCCACACTCTCAAACTCTTAAAGTGCCAGTGGCTCCTAGTGGTCCCGTCTATACCCCATGGTACTAATGTGGACCCCAGCATCCTCTACGGACTACGAGAAAAGGATTTACCGATAGGTAATTCAAATCCTATTTTTTATGTATTCATTTTATCTTTACAAGTGGAAGCTCAAGCAGGGGATCCAAGGCCTGATTTAGAGTTGTACAAAAACCTGATTGTTTCGCAGTTGAGTGACTATTGGCCGACTGCACATGCATCTGAATTGCGTGCGTGCAGCAATAGTCTTGTTACTGCAGTGGCAGAGGATTTATTTGTAAAGTGATTGACAGCTAGGGACCGCTTGGGGGAGGTAATGAGGAGTGCCGGCACAAAACGCAGACGTGTTTTGTCTGCGATCCCGTATGGAGCAACAGTGGCTCTGAAGTCTCAGTTTCTGTGGTCATGCTGTGCGACACAGGACTATGTCTTTGTATGTAGCTGCTGGGACTCACTACTACTCTATATTTTATACTACTCTATATTTGAAAGTCCTGCTACAAGAAGTGGCAAAAAAATATTTACATATAATAAAATTGATAAATAAACCAATGAATGAGGTAGCATCACATGATCTGGGATGCTAGGCTTACCATACTATCCCTTTAAACTGGGACACTCATGCATTACACAGATTCTATGGCTGATTAAAATCAGGTGAAATGCTGACTTGAATTAAGCCAGCCACAGTATCTGTGTGATTCATGAGTGTCTCAGGGGCAGATGTATTAACCTGGAGAAGGCATAAGGAAGTGATAAATCAGTGATATGTGCAAGGTGATAAAGGCACCAGCCAATCAGATCCTAACTGTTAATTTACATATTGGAGCTGATTGGCTGGTGCCTTTATCACCTTGCACATATCACTGGTTTATCACTTCCTTATGCCCATACCTCCCAACATGACCCTCTCCAGGAGGGACAGAATGCTCTGCTCCTGGACTTTTCTCTTCATTCTTGATTGCCAGCACCTGTGTTGAACAGGTAATGGATAAGAAAGGTGTTTCAGCACAGGTGATGGCAATCATACATTAAGAGGGAAGTCCAGGAGCAGAGCATTCTGTCCCTCCTGGAGAGGGTCATGTTGGGAGGTATGTTATGCCTTCTCCAGGTTAATACATCTGCCCCTCAGTTTAACGGGGATAAGCCTATGAATTGCGCATTACAACCTCCTACTGTATACTAAGTGAGATGATGTCCTGGATTCAGATATGGTTACTCCTTATCGTTCCTCTTTAGTAATTCCTCCATATTATCCTCTTAAACATTGATAAAGGGGAATGAAAGAGTGTATTTTCCTATCAGAGGATAGAACCCCAGTTTGGTGTTTGGGGAATCACAGGGTTAATGAGAGTTGCAGAGTAACGAGAGCTCTATTTGCTTGTTCCAGATGATGTAAATATTTCACAGATGAGTCAAATGATAATAAATGTAATAAAAAACAGTCATGGCACTAACACAGCGGGTACTTCACAATGCCAGTTACACTGCAGAGATCAGATCAAACAATGGCAAGCTACAGCCCTCCTAATGCTATGGAACTACAACCAGGTATGTGCTATGAAAGATTAGCCTTCCCACAGATCAAGCACTGTATTATGGGCCTAATTCAGACCTGATCGCAACAGCAAACTTTTTCTCTAATGGGCAAAACCATGTGCACTGCAGGGGGGGCAAATGTAACATGTGCAGAGAGAGATAGATTTGAGTGGGGTGTGTTCAAACTGAAATCTAAATTGCAGTGTAAAAATAAAGCAGCCAGTATTTACCCTGCACAGAAACAATATAACCCACCCAAATCTAACTCTCTCTGCACGTTACATCTGCCCCACCTGCAGTGCACACGGTTTTGACCATTAGACCACAACTTTGCTTTTGCGATCAGGTCTGAATTAGGCCCAATGTTTGATTAAAAAATATATGAAATTTATAGCACTTACAAATGTATTGTACAGACAAGCACTGGTACAGCAGCAGCACTTCCCGCACCTGCTAGAGGTACCAGATTAATGAATAAGGAAGAGCCCCTGCTACCACATAGGAAACAATTTCTTATTTCACGGCCAGAGAGGGCAATATATATATATATATATATATATATATACTAGCTACTAATTTGCATAAGTGCCCTAATTAATAAAGGAAAGCACAAAGTTAAAATAATAAACAAAAAATACATATACATAAAAAGTGTTATAATTAAAACCACAAGGGATAAGTGTTTCTAGAATGAACAACCAGGATGTCTTTGTTTCCGCAGCATTGCTAGATGATCACCACTTCTAGGATCTACACGGTCGAGCCACATTATTATGACCACCTCCTACATTAGACGTTGTAGCTTGTAGCCCATGCGATACGTCACGTGTCGTGCACTGGCATGGTGCGTATGGGTGTGGTATGGAAGGTAGATAGTAACTAGGTCGTCAGTGTCTTGGTCGACCACTATTGGTAGACAGTAACTAGGTCGACAGGGTCATTAGGTCGACATGGTCTAGGTTGACAGGTCAAAAGGTCGACATGAGTTTTTTATATATATTTTTGGTGTCGTTTTCTTTGTAGAGTGACCGGGAACCCCAATTAGTGCACCGTGTCCCCTCACATGGCGAGCAAAAGGTTACTGTTCCAATCGTAGTCCACGTGGATCAATAAGTATGAAAAGGATCAAAAAAAGAAAAAAAATCTGAAACTCCTGTCGACCTTTTGACCTAGAACATGTCGACCTAGAGACCCTGTCGACCTAGAAACCCTGTCGACCTAGTTACTGTTGACCAATAGTGGTCGACCTAGATAGTGTCGACCTAGTTACTGTCGACCTAGAGACGGATCCCCATGCGTATATAATGTGTGCGATAGGCTGTATGCATACATATCACTTGCTGCTGCCATGGGTAAAAGGGGCGATTTATCACTGTTGCAAAAAGGGATGATTATTGGCTTTCAGGCCAAGGGTGACAGTATTTCTGAAACAGCGCAGTTCATAAACTGTTGGCGTGCTGCTGTGGTGAAGGTGTATCCTGACTGGACAAATGGCACCATGGCGAATAACCTATGTGGAAACTGCAGAGCCGCCCTGCATGCCGAGTCCTCCCCCGCCCGCTGGAATGCGAGCGCATCGCTTCTAAGTAATGTTTACAGCTCTTCTATGATTTTTTTTTTTTCTTAAAAAAGGCCCGATCTCCAAGTCAGAGTGTGCACATGGTATTGCTTCTACCGACACAATGAAGACTTTGATATTGGGACTTTTTAAGAAAAACCAAAAAATCATAAGAGCTGTAAACATTACCTAGAAGCACTCTGCACCTGTTAATGTTTTGCTTATTATTAACCTTGTGTTTACAGCATTAGACTTAAAAAACTTCATACACTATACATACAAGCGCTCCATCTATATATCATATCTAAAAGCAATTACTATGGAGCAGCTATAGATTAAGCGCAGTACACTATTTTTTCTTTAGCATAATTCCCTCTATACCCGTGACCAGTCTTACACTGTGCTGAGCTACCTGCACCGGAATACATACGATAGCCCAGAGCCTGGGATGCCTGCTGTCACAATACAGACAGCTGCATCCCGGAGGTGAAAATCCCAAAAGTCCCCCAAAACCTAAGCTAACCCTGATCCCTCCTCCCTCTCATCCTAACCCACCTTTCCCACAGCTTGACCCTAACCCCCCCTACCCCCCCTCCCGCGCAGCCTAATCCGTGCTACCTAACCCCAGCTCTCCGCAGCCTAACCATAATCCTCCTTGGGGGTGCCTAACTGTAACTCCCCTACCCGACTCCATAACCCTAACCATCCCTCCGCCCACAGCCTAAACCTAAATCCCCCCCATCCGCGGCTTACCAGTAGTGTAGTCCGGTGTTTGGTATCCTGGCGCTGGCATTTCAATTGATGTTAGGATGCCGGCGTCTGCATTCTGATCAGTGTCAGGATTCCAGCATTGGCATCCCAACTGTTGGTATGCCGAACACCGGTGTCTTAACCACATCCCCCCTGCACCAGCCACCAGACATTCCGTGATCTGTATACTGCTGACATGCATCTGATCCTTGTGCCCAAACTAAGATCCAAACAACTCGCGAGCACTCTATTACTTACTAACACACAGCCGCCGCCAGGCCTCCAGGCTCCTCACAAGCTGCTAGCCTGCCTGAGGATGTTTCTTCTTTCGAAATTGGCACACCATGCAGTCACATGTAGCAGTCCACTCGCCATTCTTCTAAGGTGGAGACCCGGACCGTCGTCACCACAGCACAGACCGGGAGGGCAGAGAGGACGGGAGGACGCAGCTATGTCATCCCGGACAGGTGACCTGGGGCTGGGGGCAGTGGACGGTTTCTAGCGCAAGGAAAGGGGGGGGGGGGCATGCTTACAAGTTAGTAGTAATAGTTATTAATTACAGCGGGCGGGCAGCTGCGCAATCTATGTAGTTAACTTCACATCCATGCTGCAGCCACCGCACAGCTGGACTTTGGGGCCCCCTTACAATGTTGCCCCCCCCCCCCCTATCGCCGGGCCTGGGAGCGGCTGTCAGTGACATATACTGAGAATTACATCCACTATACAGGAATATAGAAGTGTTGGCTGTGTTAAGTATAAAGGTCCGTATACATTAGACGACATCGCTCTGTGAGCGACGTCGTCTAATGTTTCCCCCTCCCGGGCCGGCCGGTCGGCGGCCGACTGTACACACGGAGCGATATCACCGCTCACATCGCTCAGTGACGTCACGCCCCCTGCCAGCCCTGCATGCAGGTCATGGACGACAGTCCAGATCCTGCATGCATGCCCTACCGACAGCTACGATCGTTGGCGACCCGCGGGGCATTGCATCGGTCGCAGCTGGTGGCATACACACTTGCCGATAAAATGAGCGACGTCGCTCAGGGAGGGGGAAAATGAGCGACGTCGCTCATTTTATCGGCAAGTGTGTATGGGCCTTTGGAGTAATTATTGCGGCTGGTCTGTGGGTTACAGCTCCCAGCTCTGCAAAAATAAAAGAGCAACAATGTAATTTGAGTGACAAGCTGCAGAGATTAACCCTTTCTGTGACTGCTGTACAGGGATCACACAACCTCTATTTATAGGACTGAATTCCATTAGGGGAGATGTTCTCGACCCGCAAGTGCAAGTATACACCGCATAACCTTACCGTTGGATTCACAGATATTTTCTTGCAATACACCATGGGGGTAATTCCAAGTTGATCGCAGCAGGAAAATTTTTAGCCGTTGGGCAAAACCATGTGCACTGCAGGGGGGGCAGATGTAACATTTGCAGAGAGAGTTAGATTTGGGTGGGTTATTTTATTTCTGTGCAGGGTAAATACTGGCTGCTTTATTTTTACACTGCAAATTAGATTGCAGATTGAACTCACCACACCCAAATCTAACTCTCTCTGCAAATGTTATATCTGCCCCCACTGCAGTGCACATGGTTTTGCCCAATTGCTAACAGAATTCCTGCTGCGATCAACTCAGAATTACCCCCTATATACATAGAATTACGTGGCCCATCCAGTCTGCCCTTTAGGGTTAAGGTATTAGGCATAGTTTAGGGGTCTGGGTTAGGGTCAGGGCCGGCAACAGAAATCTTGAGAGTAGACCTGATATATCTAGGGACCCCCACAACTCCCCTAGACCATCCAATTTTAAAGCAGAGGGTGGCTTTAAAAACGATAGATAGATAGATAGATAGATAGATAGATAGATAGATAGATAGATAGATAGACTCTACATATATTTGTCTTAATATGCCCATCCCCGAACTTACGCAAAGCCCCTTCACACTTCTGTAGCAAGTGTCAATGTGATCGAATTACATTTTCGCAGCCTGCGCAGTGCAAAATCATGTAAGATACACTCTGCAAACCCTGCATCCGACCTTTATCTGCAGTCTTTCAGTTTTTGTATTGTTGCTATCTCAGTAAAAAAAAAAATCACCCGTCTACCTGGCAATGAGTAGGTTAAACCAATGCATTTCTAAAGTGATCTCAGACCACCATGGAAAATTCACAGTCCACGGAAGCGAGAAACGTAACCATAATCCTGTCTAATTAATCTAATCACAATATTTAACGAGCAGCGTTCCCGCTGAAGCAGCTAATTAAGCTTTCTGCCATCAGTCAGTGTTTTGATTAAGTGATGCAGCCATGACTATTACAAACTTAATACAAGATATACAATTAGTGTATACATTACATCAGCACCAAACAAAGGTCCTATTCAGTACAAAGCCAGGCACCGTCATTGCACAGTGTGCGGGTTTCCAGTCTGATATTAACAAATGATTGTTTTACATGGAGCCGAGCGCAGACCAAACTATGAAGGCAAGATCGCACCCAAATGCTGCACCAAATGTACCTTTTTCTGGGTAATACAACATATATATTATATAGTTATAGAAAAAAAAAATTATATATATATATATATATATATATATATAAATTTTGAACTGGGATTTAATGCATGTGCGTGAAAGGGGACGTGTCCTCACACCTCGGCAGGCTCTGGCCCTTTATTTGTAATTTTAGGGCTGCGACCATGTGTCATGCCCCCATTTTTGTCATGATGGGGGCTAGCCTAACACTCTGACAGCTGTTGGGCTACACCTAGTCTCCTACCGGCACTAAATGGACGCCACGCGCAGAACAGTGGTGCAGAGTGTCAACTGACCACCTCCGGAACACTGAACGGGGACAGTGCCCACAAAGCGGGACATTCCGCTGAAATTGGTATGGTTGGGAGGTATGCCTACACCCAGTGCACTCAAACGTGGTCCCAATATGTGGCAAAGACCATATAGGCCATAATGTAGGAGGACCCAAATACTACAGGACATAGAATACCCTGTATTTAATAATTTTTTAACTTGCGTATAGAGGCGCTGCACAGATACCAGTTTTACTTCTTTCACGATGTCATGTGATTTACTCTGCACAAGAATCCGCAGCCGATATAGGCCCTGTCGCATGTGTAAGGTCCTTAACTGCGTTCTCTTCATTACACAGTTCAAGACCTGGAGAGTTGGGAACGGGGCGTCAACGATCCATTTAAGAGGCGCGGTCCGGACAGCGGAGGCATGTCCGGACCATTGATGGGGCGTGTCGTGGTGCTGCGTGACTTCACACGCAGCCGCAGTGACCCTTAACATGGCGGGTAGCCATCTGTCTTCGCAGCTAGGCTTTGTTGGCAGAGGGCTACTCTAAACAAGTGAAAGCATCGCCGCCGTTTAAAGGGAAGAAATAGCGCCTTTGAGACAAACGTCCATCATTTTGGCACACTCTCTGGGGTGGTGGTACTTTCAATACGATGATGCTATCTAGATATATCTTATACAATAAAGGTCATTTATATATGCTCATAGGGTCTAATTCAAATCTGATCGCAGCAGCAAGTTTGTTAGCAGTTGGGCAAAACCATGTGCACTGCAGGGGAGGCCGATGTAACATGTGCAGAGAGAGTTAGATTTGGGTGGGGTGTGTTCAAACTGAAATATAAATTGCAGTGTAAAAATAAAGCAGCCAGTATTTACCCTGCACATAAACAATATAACCCACCCAAATCTAACTCTCTCTACACGTTATATCTGCCACACCTGCAGTGCACATGAGCCCTCATTCCGAGTTGTTCGCTCGCTAGCTGCTTTTAGCAGCATTGCACAAGCTAGGCCGCCGCCCTCTGGGAGTGTATCTTAGCTTACCAGAATTGCGAACGAAAGATTAGCAGAATTACTACTAAATAATTATTTGCAGTTTCTGAGTAGCTCCCGACCTACTCACAGATTGCGATCAGCTCAGTCCGTTTAGTTCCTGGTTTGACGTCACAAACACGCCCTGCGTTCGGCCAGCCACTCCCCCGTTTCTCCAGACACTCCCGCGTTTTTCCCTGACACGCCTGCGTTTTTTGCAAACGCTGGGAAAAACGCTGAGTTACCACCCAGAAACGCCCCTTTCCTGTCAATCATCTACCGAACAGCAGTGCGACTGAAATGCGCCGCAGAATCCACAGCAAATCTGCTAAGTTTTTAGTTAAATAACTAAGCGCATGCGCCCTGCGTGCCTTGCACATGCGCAGTCTGCAACAAATCGCAGCATAGCATTTGCTAACAAATTTGCTGCTGCGATCAGATCTGAATTAGGCCCATAATCCAGTGTCATTAAAATATTAAATTGTACAAATGTGACATCGTAATTGTACTTGCCAGATATTAGGTCCAAGTCGCCAAACATGTACATCTTTCTATTCAGTCTTGCTATGTAATTAATATTATTGATGACATTCACCAGTAGAATTTACAACATTACACGATTCTAGTTTGGACTATCTGTCTACTTTATTCTTGGTTACATGTGTCATCATCACCTAGCGCCATTGTGACGCATGGCACAAATTAAACACAGCACTATTGTCAACAGACGTGCAGTGTACTGGGGACTTCCAATTTGGACTTTTGTCTCTATCTTTATACAGCGCGGCGGAAGCATGGTCTATCTGTCCCGTCTCTTACCTTTTTCCACAGCTTTACGTCTGTTTCGCACTGCTATTGGTACGCAAGTCTACAGACACGTGCTAGGTATGCAAACCTTCATACTTAGGTGGCAAAAATGACGCATGGCGCACTCAGTCGCATTTTTCATTGCGTGACAAATAGGCCCGATGTATTTGTTGTATTTACTGTATAGAATTTGTCGCTCAGTAACTAATTACATTCCAAAAACTTTTCCAGCAACAACTAATCTATTCTAATAATTCCATGCAATAGTGCACTGCATTTATTCAGCACTACAATACCATACTTGCCTACTCTCACGAAATGGCCTGGAGGCTCCCAAAAATTGGGTGGCGTTTCCGGCACCCTGGAAGAGTGGGCAAGTCTCCCGGACCGCAGCCACCTGTCCGCAAACACTCGCCGCCACTCACATGCAGC
This sequence comes from Pseudophryne corroboree, assembly GCF_028390025.1. NCBI lineage: Eukaryota > Metazoa > Chordata > Amphibia > Anura > Myobatrachidae > Pseudophryne > Pseudophryne corroboree. The sequence goes on from NC_086452.1 coordinate 92,910,191, forward strand.
CGAGGGGGGGCCAATGACGTGATTGGCGTCATTGTGGCCCCGCCCCCTTGCCTCACAATGCCTGAAATCTCGGCATTGGGTGGTGGGGGGCGGGGGGCGGGTCAGCAATGACGGGAATTTACCGACACGCCCCCGCCCCTACCTAGCAGCTGAATGACCCCAGTGTGCTACACCACGCCCCTCACCTTCGGCAAGTGTGCTCTATGATTGAAGCCAGACAGAAGCACATCACATTTATTGTTTCATGATGTAATATATGTGCTGGCTGGCTGTCTGTGCCCGGGGGATCAGCAGAGCTGTTCATTTGACCGCTGCAGCTGTAGCCGGGACGCAGCATTCGGCTTCACTTGTCCTTCTAAGCCGGCCCCCAAACTCTGATTACAAAGTGTGGTCTGTGCTGCAGACCACAGGCAGCAGCCACCACTGGTCCCATCTCAGAATCAGATCCAGTGTATCAGGCAGTGTAAAAAGAAGTGGAGAAGTTACCCATAGCAACCAGTTTATACCTAAATTTTATAGAATGTACTTGACAAATGCTATCTTAAAGCTGATTGGTTGTTATGGGCTCTAGTCTTTACTAGTAGTCTTTGTAACATCTCCCCTAGTATTAGTAGCAACATACAGATAGATCCAGTTAAATTGGGCTCTGTGCTCTGCCTAGGCACATCATGGTTTATTTACATAAACTCTTCATCTATTGTTCTCAGCTGCAATACAATACAGAGAACAATACAGCAGGGGATTAAGTCATTACAGCAGGAAATGAAGTCCGACTGCCCAGTCTCAGTTAATCCTATTAAAGACCAAGATAAACATGGACCCATCTGTATGTCATCTTCGAATGTATTGCTGCAAGGGTAACAGCGCTATTACATACAGTAATGACCCATACCTTATGCAATTAAGGTATATACTTATAAAAAACAATTAGCGGGAAATCATCCTATTTTATGGGGATACCGAAACAGGACGACTTCATCCTCAGGATGTATTACAGGGGTTTTGCACCAGCTATCTCTGATAACATCTGCATTCCATCGTTTACAATCACAATAGCTTCACGCATAGGTTTCCATGGGGGCTTCTGTATTGTGAAATTCCCTAAGCTTGGCTCTAGTATCTAACGCCATCCTTAGATGGTCTTAGCCATTGCAGCCCACAGGCTACAGATTGAATCAGAACCCATCCGCTTTATACTTTCTGAAAAGTTTGTCCTGAGCAAGGTTTTTGCACGCCTCGAGAGCAGAAGGAGGCTCGCGTGCAATATGCTGGCCAGGTTTGATGGTGGTCTTTCAAACTCTGTCTGGGAGATCATCAGTGGCGATGAATCCTGGATATAGAGTTTTGGAGAGCGAAATGACAGACATAGGAATGGAGAGAGTTAAACCTCCTGTGAGGGGTGGACCTAACTGTTATGAAAAGTACAGCCAATGGTAGAGAGGGGAGGGATCAGTATATATAGGGATGTATAGGCTAGCTAAGTCTCTCTTGCTGCTGGTTTGCCTTCCCGCCCTCCCACCCCATTTGGTAGAGGTTTTGGCACGGAGTGCCTTGGCTCTAAATTGTTAGCGTGGTTTATCGTTGGCTATTGTTGGCGGAAAAGAACGGCAGGTTGTAGTTTGACTTGTTAGTTACAGTTGTTTACAGTATTGGTGTGGTTTAGGTGCACTCACCTCCATTGACTTTTAAGGCCGCTAGATCACCCATCAGGGGGCAGCGTCATCACCCATCAGGGTGGGCAGTCAGCGTGGAGGTCTGAGTCAGGCACCTATTACCTATGTATGGTTTGTGGTAAATTAGGATCGTTTGGGTTTTAATGTTTTTTGAGGTTATCGTCAGTGGAATATAGCCGTTCTTTTTTCTGCCACCATATGCCGGCTGAATCGGCATGTTAACTTAAATTTTACTTTACAGGTTTTTTCTAATGGTTAGGGTACAATAAATAGCTAACAATTTTCTGCCAAATTCAAGTCTCCGTGTCATTATTTCTTGGTATTAAAGGTATTGAATGCTTTACTTTTTGAATAAGGGTCCACACATTATCATTAGGAGGTTTAAACCCCAAGACCAAACCAATAGTCGGCCCAGTGGACCCCAGCTGGAGGTGCGCTGCCACAATAGTTCTGACATGAGTGCACGCAGATGGTCTCTATTTTTGTGTCCAAGATTTGTCATGTAGCTACCATAACACTCGTGCAGCAGCACACCATCCCTCGAAACTGGTACGCAAACTAATGCCTGCCGCAAATGCTGGAAGCCATTTCCAGGCGCTGCCCGAGAACTCACGCTCATGGTGGCCTTTTCCATCACAAGCGGTGGATTTCTGGCCCATGAACGCATCCAGGAGCTTGTTCATCTGCCTTACATTCCAGACCAGGGGGTATATTTACTAAAGTTCGATTTTGTGTGTTTTTGTTTGATGTTAGATCAATGTGAAGTCGATTTTAATCGATGTTGGGCTTCCAGGGTTAAAACACACATTTACTCATATTTAAAAATTAATATAAAAAAATCATCTGCTAGTAAATGTGTGTTTACTTTTAACCCTGGAAGCCCAACATTGATTGAAATCTATTCCACATCGATCTAACATCGAACAAAAACAAACACAATCGAACTTTAGTAAATATACCCCCTGGCCCTCTGCGACTACTTTGTGTTCCCACAAATCAAGCGCAAGATGCATGGGATTCGTTTTGTGTCACCGGAAGCTGCGGTGGAGACCTTCATCCAGCATGTAGAAGACATATAGTACCTGCTTCAGACTGGTCCAGCTGCTTCACCAAGTGGTTTGAGCGCATGCAAGTTTGCATAGACTTCTCTTCACTTTGTAAATACTGTATAATGGACCTCATTCCGAGTTGATCGCTAGCTGCCGTTGTTCACTGCGTAGCGATCAGTGAAAAAAAAAACGGCTAATCTGCGCATGCACTGCAATGCGCACGCGCGACGTATGGGTACAAAGGGCATCGTGGTTTTGCACAGGTTCTAGAGAAGCTTTCAGTCGCACAGCCGATCGCAAGGAGATTGACAGGAAGAGGCCGTTTCTGGGTGCAAACTGACCGTTTTCTGGGAGTGTTTGGAAAAACGCAGGCGTGGCCGGGAGTTTCCTGGGCGGGTATCTGACGTCATTACCGTGTCATTCGTCGCAAAAAATCATCGCACAGAATAAGTAACTACAGGGCTGGTCTTGTCTTGCACAAAATGTGTTTGCTGCCGTGCAGCTGCACAGGCACTCGCACTCCTGCAAAGCAAATATACACTCCCCCGTGGGCGGCGACTATGCGTTTGCACGGCTGCTAAAAACTGCTAGCAAGCGATCAACTCGGAATGACCCCCAATACTTTTTGTGCATCCGGAAACTTATTGCACATTCCATGTATTGGGTCTAAAACCTGATAATAAATGTGCCCCTATGTGTCATTCATTCATATTAGCTCTCTGAGATCTAAATATTAAAATAAAGAATATAAAACTATATGACAAACAATGGAGTTTACAACTGTAAAGGCGTACATACAGTATGTGTGTAATTGTGTTGTGCAATGGCTGCACAGTAGCCTGTAAGTGTAACCGTGTGTACACAGCATCCGCTGCAGTATCTGTGTACGCTGCCATTACATCACTGAAGAATAACCCCCCTTGGTCCTCTCATAAAGTCCATGACTGGTGAAAGATTCCCAAAAGGCAATAAATTTTGACCTGTAGGGGCTAGTACCCTCCAGATGTATTAATTCCACACAGCGCAGCTGGTAGCAATTATTTACAGGCAGAGGTGAGATTTACAGTTTAGGAATGTTACATTTGGATCCTATTTACATTCTCTGAAAGATGAGTGTTCAGTATTTATGGCTTATTTGCAATGCACTATTACTGTATGTGTTGTGTATGCTCTAAGCAGTATGGGGTACATTCACGTCCCTGCTTTACAGTTTGAAAATGCTACATGTGCGAAAATGCGATGAACAATTTAGCCTCCTGCTATCACTGTTTTGTGTTGCTGCGACCTGAAACAGAACTTTTCACAACAATGTTATTTCCTCACATGGGGGGTAATTCCAAGTTGATCGCAGCAGGAATTTTGTTAGCAGTTGGGCAAAACCATGGCCCTCATTCCGAGTCGTTCGCTCTGTATTTTTCATCGCATCGCAGTGAAATTCCGCTTAGTACGCATGCGCAATATTCGCACTGCGACTGCGCCAAGTAATTTTACAATGGAGATAGTATTTTTACTCACGGCTTTTTCATCGCTCCGGCGATCGTAGTGTGATTGACAGGAAATGGGTGTTACTGGGCGGAAACAGGCCGTTTTATGGGCGTGCGGGGAAAAACGCTACCGTTTCCGGAAAAAACGCAGGAGTGGCCGGGGAAACGGGGGAGTGTCTGGGCGAACGCTGGGTGTGTTTGTGACGTCAAACCAGGAACGACAAGCACTGAACTGATCGCAGATGCCGAGTAAGTGTGGAGCTACTCTGAAACTGCTAAGTAGTTTGTAATCGCAATATTGCGAATACATCGTTCGCAATTTTAAGATGCTAAGATACACTCCCAGTAGGCGGCGGCTTAGCGTGAGCAACTCTGCTAAAATCGCCTTGCGAGCGATCAACTCGGAATGAGGGCCCATGTGCACTGCAGGTGGGGCAGATATAACATGTGTAGAGAGAGTTAGATTTGGGTGTGGTGTGTTCAATCTGCAATCTAATTTGCAGTGTAAAAATAAAGCAGCCAGTATTTACCCTGCACAGAAATAAAATAACCCACCCAAATCTTACTCTTTCTGCACATGTTATATCTGCCTTCCCTGCAGTGCACATGGTTTTGCCCAACTGCTAACAAAATTCCTGCTGCGATCAACTTGGAATTACCCCCATAGGGCGGGATGTAGTAACATACTGTACATCGCCGCCCACTCCAGCGATGCTAATCGCATATGTACTAACATATTCAATTAACAACACAATGCGGTGACGGAGGCCCCCCCGCCGATACCTGTGAGGTGGTGTGCGGGGGGGTCTCCATCACATCCCTAGGGTCTCCATCTCCTCACATGCCGGGAAGCAGCAGCAGGCTGTCCCGGGCGCCTCCTCCTCCCTGCAGCCGGAAGGACCTCTGGCTGTGTTGCTAGGGGGAGGAGTGGTTTCTGGGACCAGGGCTTCCTGGATGGAGGTATGCCAGGGGGAGGGGGGAGGAGTCAGCGCCGTGAGGCGATATCCTCGGCAGCGAAAACCCAGTGGCCGGTACATATAAAAATGTGGTAAAAACCCCGAAAACAGGGGTTCTACCGCATTTTCCCTTTAGTACATCTCGCCCATAGGGCCTAATTCAGAGATTTAACCAATTTGTCTGAAAGACCATTTTTGTCCATTTTCCAGCTGATTGTCATTTGCTCCAGTACATTACTAGATTTTCGTTCCATCCTGTATACAAATAATAAATGTATTTTCACCCCTTATATTGCAGCATGGTTTGTCCAGGTGCTCAGTTATTCGCTCATTCTGCTTTACCGCCAATTCAGAATCAAGCCTTTAATCTTCCCAATTCTGCCATTCACCCTGGTGCAAACTTCTGTTGCTCTGGAAGTACTCAGATCACTACGCTTTTACGGAAAACTTACACAAACTTGTGACATCACTAAAGATCCTATCTGCTGTGGCTCTACATTTCTACAGTATACACACAGACAGAAGCAGCAACTAGGGAGGCCAATCCCGGGATCGGAAGGATGCCCGCCACGTCTGCGCTTCAGCGCGCCTGCCTGCCAGTGAGTCCACTCGCCATCAATTCAAAGCTGGTGAATTGTGAATGGTGTGTGGTGAATGGGTCTGCTGCAGTGCTGTCACTGTGCTGATGCTGCCTGCCTCTCAACCTTGGGGACCCTTTTACTTACTGTAGTGAGTATGTTCTTTTTTTCCCCCTGAATTTGAAATGGGGCTGTAGATCAAAGTACAGTTCAATCCCAGAATCCCGGGATTGAGCATTTTTCAATCCAGAATCCGGGATTGAAAAAACAGGCTGGGATTGGCTTCCCTAGCAGCAACCAAGTAATTCCAGCACAGCTACAGTATTTATTAACAGATACTTATATACATTATGTAGTGTAACACTGTAGGGGTGCAAGGTGCCTTTTCCTGGGGAATATGGCAGCACGCAGCAGCTGAGGAACAACACAAGTCCAGTTTCTGGTACAACTGACCCCGGCCAGTTTTATTGAAACAGAAAATAAAACAAACCCCAAAATAAAAATACCTTGCCTGTCCGGCACTAACTAAACATAAGATGTTCCTAACTGTCACTAAACAAAACACAGAGTTCTTCAGTACATACTGTATAGCTTACTTGCATCAGAAAGCGTGTCTCTCACACACAGATCCTGCAGCCTTCCCAGGCAGTCTGCCCATACTAATCAGGTTAGAAGCACTATATCACTCTTACACAGCTGAAACCCTGATTAGCCCTCTGTGAGGCCAAAGACCCGAACTGGGCCCAATGTCTAGAACTCGCCTTATCTCTCTCTCAGAGCCTTTACCCAGCTTTTACAGCAAACTGAAAAGGTTCAGACAAAACAAAAAGCATTTTTCCTAGAAGTTAACATTTTCTAAAACATGTAAGACAAGAACCTGGGACAAATATACCTGCCCTCAAACACTATCCCAGTGTTCTTGTCACATATCCCCCTCCCCTGTTTCGACCTAGGGGCCGGAACACTTGTAGCCCCCAAACAGAAGATGCGAGACAATGCATCTGCGTTGGCCAATTGTGTTCCCGGTCTATGTTCGACAGTAAACTTAAAGTCCTGCAACGCTAGAAACCATCTAGTTACACGAGCATTCTTGCCTCTATTTACATACATCCATTTTAAAGGGGCATGGTCTGTCACTAGTCCGAATTGTCTACCCAAGAGGTAATATCTCAAGGTATCTAGTGCCCACTTAATGGCCAAAGCCTCCTTTTCCACAATGGCATACCTTTTTTCATGCTCATTGAGTTTCCTACTCAAATAAATGATAGGGTGTTCGTCCCCATCTCTGGTTTGGGACAGCACAGCACCTATCCCTACCTCTGAGGCATCTGTCTGTACCACAAATTCTTTTGAAAAATCTGGTGTTATCAACACCGGTTGTGAACACAAAGCCACTTTTAACGCTTGGAACGCCTTTTCTGCATCAGGGTTCCATTTCACCACATTTGACTGCTTCCCTTTGGTAAGGTCTGACAACGGCACCGCTGTGGTCGCAAAATTAGGAATAAACCGTCTATAGTACCCAGTAATTCCCAAAAAAGCCCTTACCTGTTTTTTATTCACTGGACGAGGCCAGTTTTGAATAGCATCAACTTTATTCAATTGGGGCCTAATCAGACCTCTGCCTATGGTGAAGCCCAAGTATTTGACCTCCTCCATTGCGAGGCAGCACTTCTTTGGGTTAGCAGTTAACCCTGCCTCTCTGATTGAGTCCAGTACTGCTTGTACTTTATGTTGAAATATGGACAACAGACTATGGTTTCGTTTATATGCATGTAGTTACCGTACAGGGGCAGCAGATGGCGCTGTATAGTTACAGAGATGTAGTGTTTGTCTGTTGCATATGTTATGTACTTGTTTGTTTTACCTCACATGTGTCTTTCTAGAAGAGTCTCTGAGGGAGAAGGACATAAGCTGATGATACTGAAACCTGTTGTATTGATCCTGCTATTTCAGTACTATATAAAGGAGATATACATCTCAAGTCTCGTTCTGTCTGTATACAAGGTAACTCCTGAGGTAATACTTTATCTAAGGCTCCCCACTGCACACCTATGGTATCGATCCATCGCACTATACCAACAGGTTATGGGCCCAGACTGGAGTCTGTACAAGATAAAGTTTTCAGGAGTGCATCCCAAGCAGCATCCAGATCACGAGTCGCACTGCAAGTCCCAGCAGGCGCAGACAGCAGACTGTGTAACGCACAAGAAACAACCCAGGAGAACCTTGGAAAGAAAACTGTGAGTAAAACAAGTTTAATACCACAGAAGAATAGAGAGATCTATACAAGGAAGGGTTATGGCAAATTACACAGATCTCAGACTAGCTGCTAGCAAGCTTTCTAATGAGAACTATCAAACATGGAAGTTTAAAGTAGAAATGCTATTAACCAGAGATGATTTATGGGATGTTATAAATGCAGACAGACCTGAAGGAGAGGATCAACAGTGGATTAAGAAGGACAGACAGGCAAGAGCCACTATAAGTTTACTAGTGGAAGATGAACAGCTTATACACATAAGACAAGAGAGTACAGCTAAAGGCATGTGGTGTGCTTTGCAGAGAGTGCATGAAGGAGCAAGTTTGAACAGCAAACTATTCCTATTAAGAAAATTATATCAAATGAGATTTAATAAAGGCAAGACAATGCAAGAACACATCAGTGCACTACTAGAGATAACCATACAGCTCAGGTCAATGGGAGAAGAAATCAAAAGCAACCACATAGCAGCCATCCTCCTTTGCAGTTTACCAGATACATACAGTGCACTAATAAACGCACTAGAAATGAGACCTGAAGCAGAAATCACACCAGACTTTGTGAAGAACAGGCTCATAGAGGAGTATCAACGCAGAAAGGAGCTTACAGAGTGCAATACTGAAAGTGACACAGAGAAAGCACTTAAAATGGCGGACACTAAGCCACACACCAGGGAAACAAGAGCATGTTTCAGATGCAAGAAAGTGGGTCACCTGAAAAGAGATTGCACCATATGGAAGACAGAGCAGCACAAACCACCAGAAAGATTACACAAACAAAGAGCCAAAGCCACACTTACAGATACAGGAGCACACAAGTGGAATGGAACATTTAAAGCGACAGTAAACCAATTATCAGAAAAGTGGTATGTAGACTCAGGAGCGACTAGTCACATGACAAATAACAAGGACTTCTTTACTGAACTTGATTTGAACCATAAAGAAACAATCTACCTAGCAGATGGAACAAATATCATTGCAGAAGGGAAAGGGAATGGTAAATTCCTATGTTCCAAGGGTAATGGCAGCTATACAGAAATACCCGTAACAGATGTGCTATATGTTCCCAAGCTTGAGGGAGCACTGCTATCAGTAAAGAATCTAGTAGAAAAAGGACTTACTGTAAAGTTTCAGAATAATAAGTGTTTTATCCAAAACGGAAGAGAAACACTAGCTACAGCCAGAATAAAAGAACATTTATACTGTCTGGATATCGCAGCACAGCAGGCAAAGCTGAGTACACAGAAACACGCTGACTGTATTCACAAGTGGCATAGAAGATTAGGACACAGACACCCAGATTGCATAAAGGAAATGCAGAAGAGAGACCTAGCCAGGGATCTCAAAGTGTCAGACTGTTCAGAAATGATGAAGTGCCAATGTTGCATAAAAGCGAAAGCGACAAGGACAACAATTCCTAAGAAAAGTGAAAACAGAGCTTCCAGACCACTAGACCTGGTACATAGTGATGTATGCGGACCTATGAAAACGCGAACCGTAGGAGACAAAAGGTATATGCTGACATTCATTGACGACTACTCCAGGTTCACAGTCACTTATCTAATAAAAAGTAAAGATGAAGTCTTTGAAAAGCTGCAAGACTACGTGAACATGACCAGAAACAGGTTCAAGAGGAATATGCTAACTCTTCGCAGCGACAATGGAGGCGAGTTCACAGGACAGAAAATAGAACGGTACTTAAGAGGACTCGGTATTGAGCATCAGAAGACAGTACCATATACACCAGAGCAAAATGGCGTATCTGAGAGGAAAAACAGATCACTAACAGAAATGATAAGGTGCATGCTTACAGATTCAGGACTACCTGATAAATATTGGGGTGAAGCAGCAGCAACAGCCACCTATCTTCAAAACAGACTACTTTCCAAAGCAGTAAGGAAGACACCATATGAGCTGTGGCACGGTAAGAAACCCAGCTTAAAGCACATTAGAGTTTTTGGATGCAGAGCCTTCGTTTACATTCCTGCTGAAAAACGAAGCAAGTTGCAGAACCGAGCAGAAGAGGGAGTTCTAGTCGGCTATAGTGAACACTCAAAAGGCTACAGAATCTTAAATCCAAGAACTGGAAAAGTAGTTATAAGCAACAGTGTGACATTCATAGAAGAAACACGAGATGATGTCATAACTCCAGTAGACTCTACTGAAGAAGAAGAAAGCACCAAATCCAAAGAAACAGATGATGTAGAGATCACTCAAGAAGTTGAAGTACAACACAAGACAAATACCAGCGACACTCATGAGAGTGCATCCGAGGGGGTGAGACGCTCTTCAAGAGAAAACAAGGGAAAAGCACCTACACGTTTATCTTACAAAGCAAAAGCCATTAACATACAAGAACCGGCATCATGGGAAGAAATTGCAAATTTTTCTGAAAGAGAAGCACAGAAATGGCTAGGAGCCGCAAAAGAAGAAATGGAATCAATGGAAGACAATCAGACATGGACATTGACCAGACTACCATTAGACAAAAAGGCCATAGGATGTAAATGGACGTTTAAGGTCAAGTATGATTCTGAAAGAAAAATAGAAAGATACAAGGCAAGACTTGTTGCTAAAGGATATTCACAGAAATTTGGAGAAGATTATGATGAAACGTTTGCTCCAGTTGTGAAGCACACTACCATTAGAACCTTACTCCTAACAGCAGCCATAAAGGGTATGAAAGTGAAACATTTCGATGTAAAGACGGCTTTCCTACATGGTGAACTAAAGGAAGATATATACATGGAACAACCACCAGGCTTCGTGGATTCTCAGAACCCAGATCACGTATGTAAACTGAACAAGAGTATATATGGTCTTAAACAAGCAGCAAGAGCATGGAATACAAAGATAAATGGAGTTCTGACAGAAAAGGGATTCATCAGAAGCAAAGCAGACCCATGTCTCTATACAAAGTTGATAGAGGGAAGATGGTTCTATGTATTAATTTACGTGGACGATTTGCTAGTTTGTTTCGAACAAGAAGGGGACGAAGTTGAATTGTTACAAGAACTAAACCGTCAGTTTGAAACAAAAGACCTCGGCCACATAACGCATTACTTGGGAATGCAAATCTCAAGAGAAGGTGATGGAACATTCACACTCAGTCAAGAAGTGGTATGGTTAATACAACTACTATCAGACCTAGGAATGACTCAAGAAGAACCTATCAAGATATATGAGGATAATCAAGGATGCATTGCATTAGCGCAAACAGAAAGAGTGAACCCAAGAACCAAGCACATTGATGTCAAGCATCACTTCCTGAGGGATCTACAGGAACAAGGTCTTATAGAGTTGAACTATTGCCCAACAGAAGATATGACAGCTGATATCATGACTAAGCCTCTTACCAGAGAGAGACATTGGAGACTTACGTCAAAGATGGGTCTAACTGAAGAAACCCAGTCTGTTGAGAAGGGGTGTTGAAATATGGACAACAGACTATGGTTTCGTTTATATGCATGTAGTTACCGTACAGGGGCAGCAGATGGCGCTGTATAGTTACAGAGATGTAGTGTTTGTCTGTTGCATATGTTATGTACTTGTTTGTTTTACCTCACATGTGTCTTTCTAGAAGAGTCTCTGAGGGAGAAGGACATAAGCTGATGATACTGAAACCTGTTGTATTGATCCTGCTATTTCAGTACTATATAAAGGAGATATACATCTCAAGTCTCGTTCTGTCTGTATACAAGGTAACTCCTGAGGTAATACTTTATCTAAGGCTCCCCACTGCACACCTATGGTATCGATCCATCGCACTATACCAACACTTTAACCAAATGTGACCCCCAGTCTGTACTGTGAATTACCACATCATCCAAATAGGCAGCTGCATATTTTCTATGGGGCCTCAAAATTTTATCCATCGCCCGTTGAAAGGTTGCTGGAGCCCCATGCAACCCAAAGGGTAACATCTTATACTGGTACAGCCCCTCCGGAACCGAAAAGGCTGTTTTTTCTTTGGCGCTATCAGATAAAGGTATTTGCCAGTAACCTTTGGTCAGGTCCAATGTGGTGAGAAACCTGGCTGTTCCCAGCCTTTCTACAAGCTCATCCACACGGGGCATGGGGTATGCGTCAAACTTGGACACCTCATTTAACTTACGAAAGTCATTACAGAAGCGTATGCTACCGTCGGGCTTCGGGATGAGCACTATGGGACTGGACCACTCACTGTTAGACTCCTCTATGACTCCAAGTTCTAACATGGTTTTAACTTCCTTAGAAATAGCTTCTCGCTGAGCTTCAGGAATCCTATATGGCTTTAAATGAACCCTGACCCCTGGTTCTGTGACAATGTCATGTTTTATTATGGTCGTTCGGCCAGGCAGCTCTGAAAATACCTCCCTATTTTGGATGAGAAATTCTTTAACCTGATTGTTCTGATCAGCTGATAATGTCTCTGACACCTTCACTGCGGGAAGCAACCGGGGTGAAGACACCGAAGGGCAAGGCTCCGCTGACAGAGACAACCTATCTTTCCAGGGTTTGATTAAGTTAACATGGTAGATCTGTTCGGGTTTTCTCTTTCCCGGCTGGTATACTTTGTAATTAACCTCATTCACTTTTTCCCTAATCTCAAATGGACCCTGCCATTTAGCTAGGAATTTGCTTTCCACAGTGGGTACCAAAACAAGAACTCTATCTCCAGGAGCAAATTCCCGTATCTTGGCACTCCGGTTAAAGACCCTCTGTTGAGCACTTTGGGCCTGTTCCATGTGCTCTCTGACAACAGGTACCACGGCTGCAATCCTATCCTGCATTTGTGTTACATGCTCAATAACGCTTCTATAAGGAGTGGGCTGTCCTTCCCACGTCTCTTTGGCAACATCCAACAGCCCTCTGGGGTGTCTACCATACAACAAATCAAATGGAGAAAACCCCGTAGAGGACTGAGGAACTTCTCTGATGGCCATTAACAAGTAGGGCAACAAACAATCCCAGTTTTTCCCATCTCTCTCAACAACCTTTTTTAACATACTTTTTAATGTTTTATTAAACCTTTCCACCAACCCGTCAGTTTGGGGATGGTAGATGGACGTCCTGAGGTGAGTGACCTTAAATAACTTGCACAATTCTTACATGATCCTTGACATAAATGGAGTACCTTGGTCAGTCAAAATTTCTTTTGGTATTCCCACTCTACTAAATACCTGCACCAGCTCCCTAGCTATCGCCTTGGTTGTGATAGTGCGTAAAGGGACAGCCTCAGGATATCGAGTGGCATAGTCCATAATTACCAGGATATACTGATGGCCCCGAGCAGACTTTAACAAGGGCCCCACGAGATCCATGGCTATTCTGTCAAACGGGACCTCTATAATAGGCATGGGAACTAGTGGGCTCCTGAAATGGGGTCTAGGGGCATGATACTGGCATTCAGGACAGGAAGAACAATATTCGGACACTTCTTTATAAACCCCTGGCCAAAAGAACCTTTGTAAAACTCTTTCAGTGTTTTTTTCTGCCCCTAAATGTCCTGCGGTAACGTGACTATGAGCTAAATCTAGTACCGTTCTCCGATAAGGCTGGGGAACTACCAGCTGTTCCACCACATCCTCACCCCTTTTGACAATGTGGTACAAGAGCTCATTACAGATGGCCATGTGGGGATACGTAACCCTGTCACCTGGTACCACAGGTTCCCCATTAACAATCTTAACATTCTCTCTAGCCTTTATTAAGGTAGGATCCTTTAACTGTTCAGACGCCAACAGATCCTTCTTTACCTCCAGGTCAGGCACGCTTTCAGTTCTAACTACTATGTCTCTGTTCCCGGCAAGAGGGTCCTCACTGGACTCCCCATCTGTCACTTCCCCAGCCAAACTAGCAAAAGGCAAAGGGCCAGAAAGTTCCGAAGACCCACGTACATCCATAAAATCACCGGTATTATCAACTGGCTTTTTACTTCTCACATCTGTTGATAACCGTGATTCCCACAGTTTCCAAAAATGAGGAAAATCCCTCCCTATTATGGCCTCATGCACCAAGGTAGGGACCAGTCCCACTTTAACCATTGCTGACCCACAACAAGTTTCTATATTCACCTCAGCAGTGGCATAATATTGGGTATCCCCATGTATGCAAGTTACCCCAATAGGTATTTGCTGGACCTTTAAGGGGTTCACTAACCCAGCTTTCACGAGGGTAACTAAACTTCCTGAATCTAGCAAGGCCTCTACCCGGTTACCTTCTAAGAACACATCACACATTTGTTTTTCCAGCTCAGGTGAAGGTACCACAGTACAGGCTAACCTAGCAAAGAAAGACATTCTGCGACATTCAAAGGCAGCATCACATTGCATGGGTTCTTGCGTGACTGGGCAATTGGCAATAACATGACCTGGCATACCACACCTAAAACATTTAACCACACGATTATCAACCCATTTGGGCAGCATAGACCGTTCTAGCCCCATTGGCCTGTTTCCAGGGCCAGTGTTTACAGTCTCTCCAGCCTTGCGTTCTCTTAACCGCCCAGCAACGTTTTCCCACGGAACAGTCTTACCAGTCTTTACTGAAGGGCGCTGTCGAGGATCTATGGGTTGCTGGGTGGTCATCAGTAGTTCCTCTGCTGCCAAATACCTCTCTACCATGTCCACTAATTGGTCAGCAGTACCCGGGTTTCCATGGCTCACCCACTTGCGCAGGACCATGGGCAAAGATCTCAAGTAGCGGTCCATGACGACTCTTTCCACCATCTGGGGACCAGTTAATGTCTCTGGCTGCAGCCATTTTTTTGTTAGCTGAATAAGGTCGTGCATCTGGGAGCGCGGAGGCTTCTCCATGGCGTACAGCCAACGGTGCTCCCGTTGTGCTCGTACTGACAGCGTGACTCCCAGGCGGGTCAGGATCTCAGTCTTTAGTTTATCATAGTCCCGAGCCTCAGCAGGGCTTAAATCAAAGTAAGCTTTTTGGGGCTCACCTGACAGGAAAGGTGCCAGCAGACTGGCCCACTGTGCTTTCGGCCAGTTCTCACGCTCGGCAGTCCTTTCAAACGTGGTCAGATAGGCCTCCACATCATCAGCCTCTGTCATTTTCTGCAGGAAGTGACTGGCTCGTATAGAACTAGAGCTGGTTGGAGCACTGACGGCCACATCTCCAACCCGAGCTGCAAGTCTCTGCACCACTTCTGCTAAGGCCTCTCTATCCTGACGCTGTTGCCTGTAAAGTTCATCAACAACTGCCTGCTGTTGTCTCTTATTTTCCTCCATTGCCACCTGCTGCTGTCTGTTGGCCTCCTGCTGAGCCGCTGTAGCTTGCAGCAAGGCTTTAAGCAGATCCTCCATGTCAACAGATTTTTCAGGCGGCTTTGCAGCTGCTTTCACCCAGGACATATATCAAACCCTCAGGGGTGAGTCTCAGTAACTTCACACTGGGCTGTATCTGCACAAACCACCGTTTTCTGCAGGCCTCACAAAGCTGCTGCTTTCACTTATGCGCAGAACGGCCTGCTCGCATTCTCCACCAAGTTGTAACACTGTAGGGGTGCAAGGTGCCTTTTCCTGGGGAATATGGCAGCACGCAGCAGCTGAGGAACAACACAAGTCCAGTTTCTGGTACAACTAACCCCGGCCAGTTTTATTGAAACAGAAAATAAAACAAACACCAAAATAAAAATACCTTGCCTGTCCGGCACTAACTAAACATAAGATGTTCCTAACTGTCACTAAACAAAACACAGAGTTCTTCAGTACATACTGTATAGCTTACTTGCATCAGAAAGCGTGTCTCTCACACACAGATCCTGCAGCCTTCCCAGGCAGTCTGCCCATACTAATCAGGTTAGAAGCACTATATCACTCTTACACAGCTGAAACCCTGATTAGCCCTCTGTGAGGCCAAAGACCCGAACTGGGCCCAATGTCTAGAACTCGCCTTATCTCTCTCTCAGAGCCTTTACCCAGCTTTTACAGCAAACTGAAAAGGTTCAGACAAAACAAAAAGCATTTTTCCTAGAAGTTAACATTTTCTAAAACATGTAAGACAAGAACCTGGGACAAATATACCTGCCCTCAAACACTATCCCAGTGTTCTTGTCACAGTAGACACAAGTGTTTGGACACTGACAGCAAATAGATCAACAAGATTTTATTGATGTCAGTACTTCGTAGGTTCACCAGGCGCAGTGATTACTGCAGACACCCTTCTTGGCAAATTGTCCACAAGTTCCTGAACAACAGAAGACGGTATGTTGTGCTATTCCACCTTAAATACAATGACCAACTGTGACACTGAAGAAGGTTGAGCCGGCCTAGAATGCACCTGTCGCTCTATTTCGTCCCAGAGGTTCTCAATGGGGTTAAGATCTGGACTCTGAGCTGGCCAGTCCATCCAGGTTACCAAATTATCTGTATACCAGTCCAGGATCGCCCTGGGAACATGACAGGTGGTACTGTCATCCTAATAAATAAATACATTAGTTGTTTCTGTAGAACTGCCACAACGTAGGGAGCAAAGAGTTATCGAGAACATCTCTATACTTCTCAGTTAATGTGACCCTACATTACAACTAGTGGACCCATGACAAACCAGCCCCACAGTGTAACGCCACCACCTCCATGCTTTAATGTAGGTGCTGTACTGTACATCAGACGTTCTTCTGACAATCGCCAAACACGTCCATCTGATCTGAAAAGTGTAAATGGTGATTCGTCACTCCATAACACTTGCTGCCATTGTTCCATTGTCCAGTGTTGCGCTCTTTACACCATCATATGAGCTGGGCTGCATTCTTCTTTGTGATTAGAGGTTTATGAGCAGCTGCTCGCCCATAATATCCTAGTGCATGGGCCTCCCTACGGAGTGTTCTTGTTGAAACCGGCACATTAGTGGCCATTTGGAACTCGTGTGCAATGGTATGCATGGGACGGTCCCTGTTCATTTGCAGCTCCCTGGTTAGCACTCTCTGGTCCCTGGGTTGCAGTTTCGGGGGTCTTCTAGGGCGAGATGGTATTGGGTTCTGTCAAAGTCAGAAAAATATCCCTATACATGCTGCCATATTTGCACCTCACGCTGGTCCGCGCTGCGCATGCGTGCGCTTTCCCGTGATAGCGCATACCCGCTGATGCGTGCACCCGCTCGCATCGGTATGCGTATTTACGGTAAAGAGTATGTAGTCGTAGCGTGCGACCCAATCGTTACATATTTCCACAATTAACGTAGTTTATAGATCATGGTCCCTTTGATAGACTCTGAAAGTTTGGTTAATATAGAATGTCCCTAAACGGAGGGATCCCTCTTTGTATTGCAGGAAGGGTCTAACAGGAGTCATACAGTAGTGTTTGGTACCCATCGGAAGAGTATTTAAATAGCAATATTCCGGTGTTGGTTTGGAGCGTATTAATCGCTTGTGCGAATAGTTATGGACATAAGAAGTTTATGTCCATTACTATTATTTACTCTTACTCAGGTATGCGGCGGGAAACCCAGTTTCCCACCCACCTGAGCTGTTTGAAATCGTCACAGCCCACCTGTATGAATTACCCAATGACCTTTTGTTATGATGCGAAGCCGAATTCCTGTGTCCAATGGACGACAAGATTGTAGGGACCATTAGATTGCATTGTGTGTGGGGCATAAATAGGCAGGCCGACCACATCCAGCTCTCACTCTTCAACGGTTCTCATTGCTGAAAATCGGGTGCTGGATGTCCAGGCGCATGCGATCGTTTCCCCTTATGCGTAAGTTTTTCTCCGTGATCATATTGTCTTACTGTGAGCCATCTCTCTCATCTCATCTCTCTCTCTCTCTCTCTCTACTCTTTCTCCCATATTTTCCTTAAAGTATCTCGACTTGTATTGTATTGTATTTATAGTGTAGTTATTTGGTTAGGAAGTCTCTGTTATATTGTAGTGTATCATTTGTACTGTGATTCCTTTTTACAAGTATATTAGTTATAATACATTTAATAGGCTTTGGACCCTAAACAAGTATCTGTGTATTTTCTCATAGTGTTAAGTGTTCACAGAGCGTCGGTGACGCTCAAGCAGCTTTGTAGTTAATCAGGTTACACCAGGTTGCACTTACACACTGTCTCTACATAAAGGTATATTGTGTATCTCATTGTTAAAGGTATAGATATCAAGGTATAGCGTTGTGAGCGTCTGCGCCGCTGGTGATCTCCTCGTGGTCTCGAGCGTCCGCTACGCCATAGCGAATCATTACGTTTGTCTGTAGCCAATAGTGTGCCAGTCTGTGATCTCTGGGCCGTGAGCGAACGCGACGCTTGAGCGTCTCGCCTACGGCTGAGCGATCGTTACGCAAGTAGCGTACCCTTACGGTACTTCTTGAATAGTCAGCGTACAGTGTTCTTAGACCTCTTAAAGGGATATTTATACGATAAATAGATTCAGCTTTATCAATTGGCGGCTCGTCCTGTCCTTCACATATCTGCACTAGGTAGATCAGCAGACATTATCCCCCAGCAAAGGGTGGGAGGTTGTCTCGCAGTGCTGACGGGATAAGCGTCTGCTTCACTTAGATAAAGAGTGCTGAAGGAATCCGGGAACCGGAGGTAAGAACAAAACGTTTGTGTCTTTAAAAAAAACAAAAAAAAACAAAACTGTTTATTTGTCTTCTGTCTTGCGTACACACGCACGCATACATATATCTGCATTTCTTTTTCATTTTCGTATATCACTATCCTGTTTGCCAATTTTATAGTTGATAGAAAAGTGCTAAAAGAGACTTGCTGTTATTTTATAATTTAAGAATAGAGGTAATAGTTAAAAGTGTAGAGAAACACACAGGTTTGCCTGGGAGATAAGGCAAAGCCAGTGGGGTACGCGGTAGATGATCAGGGATCGTCTACATTGATAAAAGTATATGGTGTTACGGTGGATCTTTGCATTGCGTACACGTGTCTCTAACAAAGACTAGCGTACGCAATCCAAAGGCCGACGCACGCAGCGTGCATTACGCAACGGAGCGTCCGGTTACGCCCACGTAGCTCAAATCACGAAAAGTTGAAATTTTAGCGCAAAGCGATAATTAACGCAAAGGCGATGGTTAGCGCTAAGCGGTAAATAGCGCAAGAGGCGATAAATAACGCAAGTCTATTTTTGGAAAATCTGAAATTTAGTCTAACAGATCCTGCTCCTAATTGGTAACACAGCTGGGCTGAAGAAAATTTCTGCGCAGAAATAGATATTGAAACGAAAGTGTACATGTGTTGAGTGAGTGTGTTTTTATCACATAAGTTTATATAACTTAGAGGTTGAACCAAAAGGAAATCGGGTACTCGTAAGGGACATACGTGTAAGTGACATATACGGTGGCTAGGGAGGCATCCCTGGTTAAACATAATATTTGAGCATTAGAGTATAGCGGACCAGTACAAGACCAGGAGGTCGTACAGACAAGACCAGGAGGTCATAAGGAGACAAAGAGGTCCGCTATAAAGGTAAGAGGCACAACCCCGGGGGTTGGTGCAAAACCCATATAGGCCATATAAGCTCTGGCTGAAGGAATTCGCAGCCGAAATTTTCGATTCCACTGATCTCTCAGTACATAACAGGTAGTGCTTATGTACTGAACGATTGTACCGCACGTCATTGTGTGCATTAGTAAACCTGACTAGTATCATTTTGCGTACAAAAGTCATAAACGCTAATTGTACATTCTGACGTGATTTGTGTAATTTTTTATTTTTGAAGGGAAGTTCGCTGGTCACTCAGGAACTATCTAACAACCCCACCTTTACTGGAAAGAGTAAGTGTCCTGCGGGTAACCCTCATATGTTCCAGTAAACAGAAGGTTTCTGGTAGGGCCCTGTATCGAGTACGCCAGCACCATATCGGTGTGATCAGGTCGTATTGGTCGAGGTGGGCGAGTGAGTGGGGTACTCGGTAAACCGCCACCGCCGGCCTATTTTGAATAATTTGGTTTGCTGTAAGGGTTCGCTGAAGACCGTGATATAAAGATCAAAGGAGTAGTAAGCAACACCTGCAGATTATGGGGGCCAGTTGTTCAGGTGGGGGGCGATCAACCTCGGTTCGGGTTGATTCAGAGAACCGACCAGTTGGGTCGGCAAGGTACATCATGTGTGAGAAATATGGAAGTCACACAGAGGTTTTATGTGATGAATGGGAGAGAATGACTGTACGAGACAGGGAGAAATTCCCAAGAATAGGTAGCTTCAGTCCAGAAGTGTTACAAAATTTAAGGAGGAGGATATGTCTCATAAAATCAACAAAGAGACGAATCCAGCATCATGATTACTTACAGTTATGGCAACAGGAAGGTGAGATACAGAGAGGTTTGGCTCTGGCGGCGGGATCTGGGGCAGTCAGGAAACTGATAGCCACAGCCCCGCCTCCACCATACATTGCAGGAGAGAAGTTGATTGCGGAGAAAAACGCACTGGGGCGTAAAACACAAACTCTTAGCAACCTTGTAAATGTTAATGATGTTAACCAAGTAACCCATGCAATTATTGACCCGTGCAAGTTGTACCCTGTTCTGAACTTTCCCCAGGAGTGTGATCAAGAAGACGATTCGGCAACAATTTCAGCACTCTCTCTAGCGGCCACCATATCAGAAACCACAGTAGGAACTGCACCACTCACGAGATTAGTGAAGGCCCCTAGCGGAGGGATAGGTGAGGTCGTGTCAACGGGTAAGTACGGCACCATGCATTATACCGAAACAATTTCACCACAAGCTGTAGAATCTACACAGAATGAGGTTGTTAGAGTTAACCCTGTTAGAGTAATAGCAGTCCCCAATGGGAAAACAGATGCATCAGGAGCCACTCCCATAAGGAACATTGCCATGTACACTCCATTTTCCCGAATGGAATTAAGAACCATAGTGTCCGAATTTCCTGACCCCAGGAAAGACTTAGTTGCTAGCCAAAAATACATCAGGGATCTAGGGAACACTGTAGAACCCAACCACAAAGATTGGCAGATACTGCTAAGAGCTTGTTTACCTTCAAATGTCGACTCAGTTCAATTCTTGGCTGATTGTGGACTAGATAAAGATGTACCGCTTTCAGATGTGTACAACAAAGATAACGTAAAAAGGATAAATTTACAGCTAAAGGAGTATTTCCCAGCCGTTGTTAAATGGAACAAAATATTCTCCATTAGACAAAAAGAGTCCGAAACGGCAACAGAATATTTTCACCGGGCACTATTAGAAATGGCAAAATACACTGGTATAGAAGACATTAAGACCAACCCAAACCACCAAGAAGTAGCAGTATCTGTACTGATGGATGGTTTAAAGGAAACATTAAAGGCTAGGGTACAGACCACGCAACCATGTTGGCGAGGTCTGTCAGTGTCCACTTTGAGAGAGGCTGCTATTGATCACGACAGAAACATCACCAGGCACCGAGAATCACAAAGTGATAAGTTAATGTCAGTAAGTATACAGGCGCTGACCACAAAGCAGCCTGCGTATGTACCATCGAATCCTGTAAGTAAGTCAACTGAAATAACTTGTTATTCCTGTAACAGACAGGGACACTATGCACGAGACTGTAGAACAAAGAGTGTACAAAGATCTTTTCAACCCCCTAGACAACGACACAACACAAGACATTGGGAGCAGGGTCCACAGAGGCGGAGTTTTGAGCCACATACAGGGGAAACAAAAAGATACCCCCCGAACAGAGATTGGCATGCCTCTGGTAGTTCCCAGCTACCTCCCCCCCAAGTAGTTGCTGCCAGCGGGATTCAGGGGGGTCAGCATACCCAATAGGGGTGTGGCCATACCTGTAATCTGCAGCCGGTTAAATTGATTGCCAGTCTTGGAAGTGAACCAGAGATTGCAATCAATGTAGCTGGTAAAACTTTAAACTTTCTTGTAGACACAGGGGCGGCCAAGTCAGTGATAAATTCGACAGTGGGCATGAGAACCACTGGTAGGACCATTCCAGCCATGGGAGTAACTGGAGTAGTACAGCATTACCCTGTTAGCAAACCAGCCGAGATTACAATAGGGCCTTTGCATACCAAGCATTCCTTCTTGCTGGCTGCATCGGCACCAACCAATCTCCTGGGAAGAGACCTACTATGTAAAATGGGGTGCGTCATTTATTGTACTTCTGAAGGTGTATTCTTGGACATACCTGAGAATCACGCTCAGGAAGTACGAGACATGTTAGACTCCCCATCAAAATTAATATCACATTCCAGTATGACAAATAGGAATCCATCCCAAGTAGAAGAGATGACATCTCAAATACCAGAGTCACTTTGGACAAAAGACGGACAGGACACTGGATTAATGGCAAACGTAGCTCCAGTAGTTGTACAAGTAAAAGATGGTAGGATAGCTCCAAAAGTCCCACAGTATCCTCTGAAGCCAGAGGTGGAGTTAGGAGTTTTCCCAGTAATAGAGCGCTTGCTACAACAGGGCATTCTGTTAAGAACGTCCAGCACTGCCAATAGTCCCATCTTCCCTGTTAAAAAGAGTGGGGGGAGGGGTTACAGGCTAGTGCAGGATCTAAGGGGGATTAACAAAATAGTTGAGAGTCAGTTCCCCGTAGTGCCAAATCCAGCTGTCATCCTAATGCAAATTCCTCCCACTGCCAAATTTTTCACTGTTATTGACCTCTGCTCCGCTTTCTTTTCGGTACCTCTGCACCCTGACAGCCAATATTTGTTCGCATTCACATACAGAGGAGTCCAATACACATGGACTCGACTACCCCAAGGTTTCATAGATAGTCCAAGTATATTTTCTCAGGCTTTGCATGATTGTTTACAGTCTTTCCAACCAGAGAGTGGATCAGTATTGATACAGTATGTGGATGATTTATTACTGTGTTCAGATTCACTGGAAGCATCCCTGAAGGATACGAAACAGCTCCTGTTTCATCTTTCAGACACAGGACACAAGGTTTCCAAAGACAAGTTGCAATTATGCCAAACTAAGGTTGTCTTATTGATAGATGGGAAGGACCATACCAGGTCTTATTAACTAGCACCACAGCATTGAAGGTTGCTGAGAGAGAGACTTGGGTCCATTCATCCCACTGCAAGAAGGTTGCTGATCCAGAGAAGTCCCGTGATAAGGAACAGACGGTAGAGGTTGTATCACTGGAGTGTCTGTTCCAGGAGGACTGAGGCGGCACCTGAGCCTTGAAGACCGAAAGCAGTTGTCGACTCCCCAATCCCTTTTATTGTTTTTCTCCACTTCCCATCCCCTCTCCCTTGAAATTTCTTTTTCCCCCTTCTCATACTTCTCCATTTCCTCCTCAAAGATGGACTTGCCCCAAGAGACTGTGATCCGGATTTTCCTGTTGACCATGATGTTGACCAGAGCAGTCTGTTCCGGCGAGAGTACCATGGAGGTCGAGAGAGGTTCTGGAATGGGTTCCGATTATGATGATGAAGGCGTAGTTTTCCAAGATCAACCTAACCAACAAGCAAAGGCGAGTATCAGAAAACGATCCGATAGAAGAAATTGTGATGGATTGTTAGCTGAAGAAAACTGTATCTGCAGGCTTTGTAACAACTTGGTTGAGGATGGGTGCATAAAGAAATGCCAATCCAGTTTTAATATCCATATGGACCGGCATCCATTGAGTGATTATCACTCCTTAGTGGGTAATGTATTAAACAAAACAGATTGTTGGGTATGCTCTCAAGTACCTCAGGGTCATAGCAAATCAGGGCTAGTACCATTTCCTTTAGCGATAGGGGAGGTACTTGAGTTAAATGGTGGGAGACCGGTGGACAGGAGGTTTAATATCTCCAGCCCTCCTAGTTTGAAGCTCCACCAATACCATGTGGATAGGTCCCTCTTATGTTTCAACCTCTCCAATCCCCGACAGCCGGGAAATTGGGAAGTGTCATGGAGCAACCTGACCATGACCTTCTCGCATAGAGCAGATAGAATGCCTACAGATACAGAGCTTGTACGCCACATAGCCAGTAGAGGAAAATCTTTCAGGTATAGATATACCTTAGGAAATAGGATTACTAGAGTTGGAGAAGTATCACCAGGAT
Source organism: Pseudophryne corroboree (assembly GCF_028390025.1). NCBI lineage: Eukaryota > Metazoa > Chordata > Amphibia > Anura > Myobatrachidae > Pseudophryne > Pseudophryne corroboree. The sequence goes on from NC_086452.1 coordinate 92,934,167, forward strand.
ACTGTGCACATATCGTACAACCCGATACGTGTATTAAGCAGATGGAAGAATTAGTGTCAGGAGATTTCACCTGGAAGGTATGTAATATGGTAATGTCCTACTCCGTCCCATATGTTCTCCCCGATGATGCTTATTTCATATGCGGGAGAAAGGCGTACAAGTGGCTTGCCCCAAACTCTGAAGGATTGTGTTATATTGGAAAAGTATTGCCTGAAGTGATGACTGTAACTCATGATAAAATGAAAGACATACACCGTGGTGCCCAAGCTCCTTATACTCACACTCATTACGAGCACCTCGTTAAAAGACAACTGTCAGAAAGGTTAGAGCATCCGGCCTCTGATCTGATCCATGAATCCACCGGGATTCAGGTTCTGGTGGCGTTAGATTTCACTCGCACCGCTCGAGGAGTGATGAATTATAGATACATTTCCGCACTCGCCAATTTGTTAGATAATATCACTGAAATGTATGATGACACGTTTAGATACACTGGAAGAGAACTCCAAGCTTATAAAACAGAACTGGTACAGCATAGAATGGTTCTTAATTACCTCACAGCAGTGACAGGCGGATATTGTGTTACATTGGCAACACAGTACGGCGTGAAGTGTTGCACGTATATCACAAATAGCACCGAGGATCCGGTAGAGGTCATAGACCAAAAGATGGACGATATTCTCCAATTGAAGTGGGAATTTCGCCGAAAACACAATCTCACTCTTGCTGCTGTAGGTAATGAGCTGACTGGTTGGGTGTCATGGTTGAACCCGCGAAATTGGTTCTCCGGTTTGGGAGACTGGGCTCAAGGAGTCATAATGGATGTTGGAAAGTTTCTCCTATGTATTTTAGGTGTTGTTATATCTATTGGATTGATATTTAGATGCGGGCAGGCTTTAATGAGGTGCAAACAAAGTACAAGAGTGATGAGTTTGAGGAGTGAGGAAACTGTAATTAACCTGGATTTGATTTATGACCCAATGATAGAAACCAGGATGTGATGAAAATGTGATTATACGGTCCGTTTCTTTCACCTGTTTTTTCTGCTTTTCTCCAAGATAACAAGACCCCCTTGGACGAGGAAGTTGACGAGACGCTATACAGACAACGGATGGACCAAAGAAAGAGTTTTGACCACTTGAGAAATGGACACTTGATGAACTTTGCCATGGATCCCCAGTTTCCCTAGTATTTTTAAACTCACGCTAGCCCAACATTTTTGTAAATCTGATGGCACTGACAAAGCTTGTTGCTCATGCCTAAGGAGCAAAACAGCGCAAAGAAGACGACTTTCAACTGATACCGAACAAAACTTCGACGACAGATGTACATTTACCTGACATAGAATATCATTGCATTTTCCATAAGTGTTCTTCATCTTCATCTCTACAACCCTCAGGTAATAACACACATAGTATAGGGAATACAGGCACAGATATCAGCAATCACATATTCCCCCATTCATGTATCATCAACTAAAATGTGCTCCCCATTTTGTTCAAAAATCCGAAAAGAGCTCGGTAAAGTTTGACAGCCCATCCACAGACCTGTACCACAGGATAAGAAGGAATTCAAATGTATACTTCGCAATACCTCGAAGCTTGATTTACAACACGTACGGCACGATGATACATGACCCCCCCCCCCCGAACATGGACTCATACACACATGCTTCTGCTATCTCACTAGGTCATACCCTCTTCACACCTACTCCTCTCTCCTCCCCTACCCAACCATGGAAATGAATTAACCCCTGACATATATTTTTCTCCTTTTGAAATGTTTTAGAAGATGGCAGTTATTATTGACTGCCAAAGGGTGGACTGTCAAAGTCAGAAAAATATCCCTATACATGCTGCCATATTTGCACCTCACGCTGGTCCGCGCTGCGCATGCGTGCGCTTTCCCGTGATAGCGCATACCCGCTGATGCGTGCACCCGCTCGCATCGGTATGCGTATTTACGGTAAAGAGTATGTAGTCGTAGCGTGCGACCCAATCGTTACATATTTCCACAATTAACGTAGTTTATAGATCATGGTCCCTTTGATAGACTCTGAAAGTTTGGTTAATATAGAATGTCCCTAAACGGAGGGATCCCTCTTTGTATTGCAGGAAGGGTCTAACAGGAGTCATACAGTAGTGTTTGGTACCCATCGGAAGAGTATTTAAATAGCAATATTCCGGTGTTGGTTTGGAGCGTATTAATCGCTCGTGCGAATAGTTATGGACATAAGAAGTTTATGTCCATTACTATTATTTACTCTTACTCAGGTATGCGGCGGGAAACCCAGTTTCCCACCCACCTGAGCTGTTTGAAATCGTCACAGCCCACCTGTATGAATTACCCAATGACCTTTTGTTATGATGCGAAGCCGAATTCCTGTGTCCAATGGACGACAAGATTGTAGGGACCATTAGATTGCATTGGGTGTGGGGCATAAATAGGCAGGCCGACCACATCCAGCTCTCACTCTTCAACGGTTCTCATTGCTGAAAATCGGGTGCTGGATGTCCAGGCGCATGCGATCGTTTCCCCTTATGCGTAAGTTTTTCTCCGTGATCATATTGTCTTACTGTGAGCCATCTCTCTCATCTCATCTCTCTCTCTCTCTCTCTCTCTACTCTTTCTCCCATATTTTCCTTAAAGTATCTCGACTTGTATTGTATTGTATTTATAGTGTAGTTATTTGGTTAGGAAGTCTCTGTTATATTGTAGTGTATCATTTGTACTGTGATTCCTTTTTACAAGTATATTAGTTATAATACATTTAATAGGCTTTGGACCCTAAACAAGTATCTGTGTATTTTCTCATAGTGTTAAGTGTTCACAGAGCGTCGGTGACGCTCAAGCAGCTTTGTAGTTAATCAGGTTACACCAGGTTGCACTTACACACTGTCTCTACATAAAGGTATATTGTGTATCTCATTGTTAAAGGTATAGATATCAAGGTATAGCGTTGTGAGCGTCTGCGCCGCTGGTGATCTCCTCGTGGTCTCGAGCGTCCGCTACGCCATAGTGAATCATTACGTTTGTCTGTAGCCAATAGTGTGCCAGTCTGTGATCTCTGGGCCGTGAGCGAACGCGACGCTTGAGCGTCTCGCCTATGGCTGAGCGATCGTTACGCAAGTAGCGTACCCTTACGGTACTTCTTGAATAGTCAGCGTACAGTGTTCTTAGACCTCTTAAAGGGATATTTATACGATAAATAGATTCAGCTTTATCAGTTCCTGGCACTTGGGATGCCGGCGACAGAATACTGACAGTGGCATCCCGACGCGCAGAATCCCAACATCTGCTAGATAAGTACTGTAACCTTCCCCTCTACCCCTAACCTTCCCTACCGCAGCCTAATCCTATCGGAACATATTGGCTTCAAACACCTGTTCACGGGCGGCAACGTGGCATTGCAGGGGCAGGTAGCGACGGGCCACCTGCCTTTGCAGCCAGGCTGCAAAGTCAGGGGGCTGTCCACAGTTGCTGCGGCCGCAATTAAGTTGCTGACACAGCCGCTGGGCAGGACATTAAGCATACTGATCCTGCGATGAGCGGCCCCCAGCATGTGGAATAAAGAATTGCAGATTCTGCTTTTAGGCAAAATTTGCAATCCAACTTGAATAACCTCCCATGTCGGGATTCTGTTGCTGGGATTCTGAGTGCCGGCATCCCGAACACCAGTATGATGACCGGATCCCTCCAGGAGGAGGTGCATTCATGCAATGACCATTCTTCATCCACGCATTAATGACAAAAAACACTTTGGATTTAGGAACTTTCCTATCATCCGCAATGTTTCTTACACTCATACCTCCGATGGAGCAGCCTAAGATGATCTCCTTTTCAAACTCCTTACGGCAAACCATTTCGTTAGCAAATAATCTCTACCCGTTTTATACCTTCACGAACACGTGTCTGCTGCAGGAGCACACCATTTCGCTTGCGCAGGGGTGTCCAATCACTTTTGTCTACATAGTGTAGCATACACCTAGGTCCCAATCTTCACGCAACAGAGCGATTATCAGCAGACTGCGCAAGTGCCGCAATCGCAGTGCGCACGTGCCAAGGTGCATTTGCGATCATGCAAACAAATAGGTTTTCATTGCAGAGTGATTGACAGGAAGTGACTGTTTGTTGGAGTTAACGGGGAGTGTCTGCAAAAATGCAGGAGTGTCATAGGGGGGTCATTCCGACCCGTTCGCATGCAGTGGTTCTTCGCTGCGGTGCGAACGGGTCGGAACTGCACATGCACAGCGCCCACAATGCGCACGCGCGTCGTTACCCAGTGTCAGCCGGCGCCGGGCAACGACCAGAAGAGAGAAGAAAGTGATCGCTAGCGCGATCGCAAGAAGGTTGACAGTGGGGAGGCATTCCGGGGCAGATACTCACCGTTTTCCGGGCGTGGAGATCCGAACGCAGGCGTGTCCAGGCGTTTGGAGGGTGGCTGTCTGTCGTCAATTCCGGGACCTTCATCACTGGATTCATCGCACAGGGTAAGTAACTGCAGGGATAGTCTACTTCTGCAGAAAACTTTTTTAGCATAGCATGGCTGCACAAGCGATCACAGCCTTTCTATGCTAATATACACTCCCCTATAGGCGGCGTCTAGTTGATCGCACGAGCTGCAAAAAGTTGCTACGTGCGATCAACTTGGAATGACCCCCAATATTCAGAGGGATTTTGAACAGGAGATGTTTTGTAGAAGGACAGCTAACTTACAAATGTACTTAAAGTGCTACTAAAAAAAAAAAACCCTATGTGGGATTACTGCTTTAAATACTAACATACTCCTGAAGACATGTTCACAGGAGTGTGCAACCGATTGGCCACAATGATATGAATACACACAGGTAATAATACATATATCCCATCAGAGAAGCTATGTGATTTTAAATATTCTGTATACCTCGTATCTGATGTACACAAGTATGCAGAGTGAACTCACTTCATCACCATAAACGTAGAGTAGATCATGGCGCCCAGCATATAAAAGCAGACAAAAAGCAGAAGAAAAGGAAAGTATCATTAGCTGCCAGATTTGTCTTTACTTTTTATACTTGGTACCAATTATTGAGCCATAGAAGATGCCAAAAGTATAAAGCTAAACCATACTGAAGCCAATGATACTATGCTGACCCATAAATAGTGTCAAATTGAGAAAATAGAGCAATTAATGGTGGCAATGACAATGGGGGTCATTCCGAGTTGTTCGCTCGCTAGCTGTTTTTAGCAGCATTGCACACGCTAGGCCGCCGCCCTCTGGGAGTGAATCTTAGCTTAGCAGAATTGCGAACGAAAGATTAGCAGAATTGCGAATAGAAAATTCTTAGCAGTTTCTGAGTAGCTCGAGACTTACTCCTACACTGCGATCAGATCAGCCCGTTTCGTTCCTGGTTTGACGTCACAAACACGCCCTGCGTCCGGCCAGCCACTCCCCCGTTTCTCCAGACACTCCCGCGTTTTATCCTGGCACGCCTGCGTTTTTCCACACACTCCCAGAAAACGGTCAGTTTCCGCCCAGAAACACCCACTTCCTGTCAATCACTCTCCGATCACTTCAACGATGGAAATTAAATTCTTCGTTCGGACATGAGTAAATCTACTAAGTTTTGTGTTAAATACTTAGCGCATGCGCACTGCGTACCATGCGCATGCGCATTTTTGCCTTAATCGCTCCGTTGCGAAAATCGGCAACGAGCGATCAACTCGGAATGACCCCCAATATGAACCACATCTAGTGTCAAAAACAATATACTACGCCCAGTGTCGGACTGGAGCATGAAGGGCCCACCGGGGATATGCAGTGGTAGGGGCCCATGATTAGAGGTGTGGCCAGCCTCCAAAGGGGGTGTGGCCATCCACCACAGATGTTTGGCTAACCCTTATAGAGTACCTGGTCTGGACTCCTTGATAATTTATATAGTAATTAATGCTAGTGCATGCATGATAATGTGCCAGATTAATGACAGCAATGTACTGTAGAGAATACATCCTAATCCTGTGCAGTATAAGGTAACATATGTATAATATATAATTCAAGTGCACAGTCTAGAACCTGATCCCTAGAGGAGGAGGGCCCCCAGGCAGTGGGGCCTACCGGTGGTTTCCCCTGCACCCCTGTGGGTCTGTCCGAGCCTGACTACGCACTGTGTGGTGCCAAATAGGCTAAACTGAATTACACATGATTCCAACAATCAGTATAGGGCCATAATTGCTGCCTTTCTGGTATGAAGGCTCAATAAACTAAAACTAAAATTGGCCATATGCTGGTTTATTTTGTCAAATTTGGTTTATGGGCCCTCATTCCGAGTTGATCGCTCGCAAGGCGAATTTAGCAGAGTTGCTCACGCTAAGCCTACGCCTACTGGGAGTGTATCTTAGCTTCTTAAAATTGCGACCGATGTATTCGCAATATTGCGATTACAAACTACTTAGCAGTTTCAGAGTAGCTTCAGACTTACTCGGCATCTGCGTTCAGTTCAGTGCTTGTCGTTCCTGGTTTGACGTCATAAACACACCCAGCGTTCGCCCAGACACTCCCCCGTTTCTCCGGCCACTCCTGCGTTTTTTCCGGAAACGGTAGCGTTTTTATCCACACGCCCTGAAAACGCAGTGTTTCCGCCCAGTAACACCCATTTCCTGTCAATCACACTACGTTCGCCAGAGCGAAGAAAAAGCCGTGAGTAAAAATACTATCTTCATTGTAAAATTACTTGGCGCAGTCGCAGTGCGAATATTGCGCATGCGTACTAAGCGGAATTTCACTGCGATGCGAAGAAAATTACCGAGCGAACGACTCGGAATGAGGGCCATGGTGTAGTAAGCAGAGTGTTTTTTCACTTTATTTTATCACTGTTTTTATTTTTCAGTGAATGCCTTTTTTTTTCTTTTCTTTTTTTTAGTATTTTTAAATTTTCAAAAATATTTTTTTAACTCTAGTAAAGGGGGTTGGAGAACAATGACCTGAAGTTTTTCAATTGGCTGGAAGCGAGAAGTACCGGTGATAAATACTGCAATTCAGCTGGTGGTATGCCTAATACTAGTATAATAATAATAACTTCATAAAAGTGGCCAGTTCTGGTGTTAGGAAAAAGGGGTGTGGTCAAAATACTGGCAGTCGGTTTCCCGTCAGCCAGCAGACCAACAGCAGGATCCCGACTGCCAGAATCCAAACCAGGTTTAGGGTAAGGCAACATGGGAAGGGGAGGGATAGGGTTAGGCTGCAGGGGTGCAAGGTTAGGGTTAGTCTGTAGGGCAGGCCGGGAGGTTCCAGAAAATCGTGTGAAGCTCCCGGCCCCCCGGAAAGGTAGGCAAGTGTCCCACATCCGTCGCCAGCTCCCGCAACCCCCCTTGGTCGCCCACAACGGAGCACCAGTGGGTGGTCCGAGGGGGACCCGATGACGCGATTCGCGCTGAATCGTGTCATCATAGCTGCGCCCCCCGCTCTCCAGTGCCTGTTTCCTCGGCACTGGATAGCGGGGGGTGGAGCCCTTACTACCAGACATTCCCCCCCTGTTCGCCGATCAGGCTACCTCCTCCTGGAAGAGGGGGCAGCTATATCGGCCAGTATGCAGTAGGGAGGTCTGTTAGAGTTAGGCTGGGGGGGGGGGGGCAATTAGGATTTTGCTGCAGGAGGGGGAGGATAGGGGTAAGATTAGGGGTAGGGAGAAAATGCAGAGATGTGTCAAGATTCTGACCTTCAGGATCCTGCTGACTATCTTTCTGACTATCCCTTTAAACCAGGACACTCCTGAATTACACAGGTTCTATTGCTGGCTGATTTCAAGCCTGCACTTCACCTGGTTTTAATCAGCTAGAGAACCTGGGGAATCCATGAGTGTCCCAGTTTAAAGGTATAGTATGGTAAGCCTAATCATATACTTTCCCCCAGTCTCCAAGGGGCTTCAGTTTATTGTACTAAAACAATGTGCGCAATTGACTGTACACACTGTAAGATCCGCATAATATCGTTCCGATATGACATATATTGGCGATATCATGCAAGTGTGTACCTGTTCTTAGGTCCATGTTGGGAGTCAAACCAATGACCTCAGTGCTGTGGGGCAGTAATGCTATTACACAATCCATACTGAACGCAGCTAATTGAATTGACCCCATACAGGTATCATTTGCCAACTTGCTTTTTGAGCACACCTGAAAACTATCCTACTAAATTTATTCTGACCATCCTCAATGCAAATACCATCATCGAATCGCCGGAACCCCAACCTTACTCAGGTAGTGGGAGGCAAATGGAAGGATGGCCACTATCTCTGCAGTCTGGTAGAGCCAATCGAAAACCGGGACTCTCCTGGACAAACCGGGAGAGTCAGTAAGTATCCCATGAATTCTTGTTTTTAATGGACATTTTATAAAGAGGAACTGTCTTGAATATAAATACATCAGCAATGTCCAGCGTATTAGGAAGGAACTGGTTATGTTTTGTCCAAGTCTGTGACCTTGGTGACATACAGTATGTAATATGGGTTTATTAATATATACTCCCAAATTGAGATTGCAAGCAATTACCTCACGAGTCCTGGGTTGGAGTCACACAATGATAACGTAACCCACTCTCCATCCACAGATTACAAAATTGAGTATACAGCAAGAAGCACGGGCTGGGATGAGAGTTTATTCTCTTTCCATACATAAGCATATTAAGTTCACTAATTTCTGCTGTCTCAGACAATCAAAATTCCAATTGTCTGGAACACTGAATCTAAGAAAGCAGGAAAATTAATCTTCAAACATGAAGGTCTTGCAGGCATTGCCTCATTATTTTGGTTGGACACTTTTCTGATTATAATGCAGATAAATCTCAAATGCAATAAAACTAAAATAACACATACTAAGTATGAAACATAACAGGATATTGCAGGGAGATTAGACGGCTTCCTCTCACTACCGAATGGCCTTAGTGAATGGGCCATAGAGAAGAACGCAGAATGATAGAGGGTTAGAGGGAGAAGACTGAGGACCTCGTGGTAACGGACAAACCAGGGAATCCTTCTGTGCACAAATGAGGAGGACTGGGCAGTAATTGACAGCAGATGGAGGGATGAGCTTGTTACCACCGGGCTTTACCTTGTGTTCACTTTGTGGGACCATCATAAAAGGATTAACTGGCATTTTAAAGGACCACTTATTTACAATAAAAATGTCTCATTGATTTCCTGTTTTCAAGTAGCCAAAATTCCTTTGTCTATTAGAGCACAGAATATCTCAGTCCGGCATGAAGAGCAATGTTGTTTTGTGTGATGACATTTCTAACTTAATGTATTTTTACAGAAATGATTATCAATACATGGGATGTAGTCAGGATCCTGGAGGTTGGAATCCCGGTGGCCAGAATCCCTACACCCCATCCCTGACGCTTACAATGCCAACAGATGCCCAAGGTGAGTATTAGTGTTAGGGATAGTTCTAGGGTCAGGCACTAGGGGGAGACCTAGGCTGCGGGGGGTTGGGAAGGTTAGTGTTACTCTGCTGGGGGGGAGGTTAGGGTTAAGCCGCAGGTGGGGTGGGATAGGGTTAGGCACTAGGGGGAGGCTTAGGTTGCCGGGGGTTTGGAAGGTTAGGGTTACTCTGCTGGGGGGAGGTTAGGGTTAGGCCGCAGGTTGGGTGGGATAGGGTTAGGCACTAGGGGGAGGCTTAGGCTGCAGGGGGATAGGAAGGTAAGGGTTACTCTGCTGGGGGGGGGGGGGGGTTAGGGTTAGGCCGCAGGTGGGATAGGGATAAAACACTCACTGGGATGTGTCGGCATTTTGAGCATTGGGATTCCGATGTCAGGATTCTGACTGTCGGGATCCTGACCGCCGGAAGTTCGATACCAGCCCCCCAATATAAGGAGGAGTATCCAGTCACAATGTGGATAGTACATTTTACTGCTAGATTTAGGGTTAGGTTTAGAGTTAGGCTAAAATAGTGAAAATATGCTATGTTGACATACAATGTCAACACAATGAACATGTCAATACTATGACTGAGTTGACATGCCCACATATTACATGTCAGCATAATGCCCATGCCAACATTTGAAATGTTGACATGACATACAGTACCACGCTCTATAGGGAGATGCAGCAGATATAGGCCTATATCAGATACGGTAAAACCACGGCTAGATAAAAACGTGGCCTCCCCAGTTGCAGAGACAGTCGAGGGAGTTACAAGTGGGAAGAAACAATTAAGCCTCTTGTGATATCCATATTGCCAATGTATTGCCCCAACGTGATGCCCATTACATAAAACATATTGCCCCCCTGATGCTGATTATACAAGGAATGATATACAATATAAGGATCACCTGCCTGGCCTTTGGGAACCAGGTCAGGTATAAGGGCTGATTTTGAATTGGACACAGCTCACGATTTTCTACTGGCTGTGCATGCGTCAGAAGCTGCAAATGGCATCTGTGCATGCATCACATGATGTGTGTTTAGCAAGTAGCTCCATCCAAGTCGAATCTCGAGCAGAGTGAGCATGCGGTGAAATAGGCGTTTCAGGCCAGCAAATGGGTGCTGACTTTTTGGACACGCCTGGTGAGAGTGCCATGTGAGTATTGTGGGTGTGTAGCCAGAATTCCATACTTGTGTGAGGTGTGCCGATGCAGCAGGGAATCTAGTTTTCAATGGATCTTTTGCACCCAGTATGAGGTGGGTGCAAGAGCCAATAGCAATGGTAATAGTTGTGGCTTCGGAAGGAAAATCTGTGGGTGGTGTGACTCAGATTCATGTGGACACACCAAGGCCATCTTAAGCATTGTAGGCCCTGGCCAAAAAAATATACTGGGGCCCCTATCTAATAATTCATGGGAATAAAAAATAAATAAATCATAACTTACCCCTTCTTTCTCTCCACATACTTTCATACAGTGAATGACTGTCACTTTGATTAGTGGATAGCTCCAGCATTCACTGTCTGACTGCAGGCTGGGAGGCAGGTAGAGAATGCTGCACTCTAATTGTGTGGAATTCACAATCCGAGTGGGTGGGCAGCATTCTCTACCTGCCTCCCAAGAAGGGCCCTACTCAAATGTCCTTGGAATCGTGGTGCCCTGGGCAGCTGCCCAGTGTGCCTATATGTTACGATGGCCCTAGGACAAACAGATATTTGCATAGACCAACAGAGGCTCCCATTTCTGTAGGTTTTGGGTCCAGCCAACAGAATCAGCCCAATAGGGTGACCCAGGACTACTGCGGTGTTTCAGCCCTGTGGCTTTTATATCTCTTAGTCCCTGTACATTATGAAGGATTTGAGCACATGGCACCATTTTATTATAGAGGACCCTTTCTGTATACTTTGATGTTAGATACGGAGTTCCTGGCAAACTAGTACTGAAATGGTCTGTGTAATGCATATCTGTGCTCATGTACCAGGAACAGGCACTTATAAATATAGGGCTCCATTCCAAGTTGACGGTAAAGGCAAGCTGCACCTTTCTGTAAGTGCGCCTGATTCGCCTCTTTGTCTTGATGACTCGGCCTCACTTACGGCTCCCTGCAACCAGGAGACCGGGATGGGGTTAGGAGGCTGCTTCTAGACGTGACCAAAGTCCAGTAAAGGGCATGTCAATGCAAAAGGTGTACCAAGATGGACACTTAAAAGGTGTAAAAGAGATGACTTGCAATTACTGGACTCTTGCTGCAAGTTACAAGCTGATGATGATGGCGGCCATTGGTCGTGTCTGATTCGCTGAAAGTCTCTAGATACCCACAATTATGCAAATGTAGTATAACTGTGATGTCAGCGATATTAACAAAAGAATTACAGTGTACTGAACACTCCTTTTTCTACACAGTTGGGAAGGGTAAGGCTGATAATATGGCAGTGACTTTAATATTTAAAATGTAACATATGCATCTACAGATATGCCCTCATTTACCTTATGTGTTTACGCCATATGGCGTGAGATATCACAGATATGCAATTTTGTACTTTTGCATCTTTAGCGTCTCTTTCACATGGAAGCCACACAAAGACAGAAGAGCAGTGTACTGGGGATATAGCATTTGCAGAGTACATTCGCACAATGCTGCATAGAGGGATGCATGGTGCAGCTCCGTAATGACAGTCCCCGGACTCTTTTATTAGATTAGTGAATTTTTTGCACTGCTATAGTGTATGAATCCACTAGTGGTACACAGGGCATTCATACCTTGTGCCTCTATCACATTAGCAGTGCGAATAAAATGCATGCTGTGTCTTAATCACATTTTTTATGGTGCACCAATAGTGGATATTTGGTGCAATTTGAGAACAATGGTGGTCATTCCGAGTTGTTCGCTCGTTATTTTTTTGTCGCAACGGAGCGAATAGTCGCTAATGCGCATGCGCAATGTCCGCAGTGCGACTGCGCCAAGTAAATTTGCTATGCAGTTAGAAATTTTACTCACGGCATTACAAGGTTTTTTCTTCGTTCTGGTGATCGTAATGTGATTGACAGGAAGTGGGTGTTTCTGGGCGGAAACTGGCCGTTTTATGGGAGTGTGCGAAAAAACGCTACCGTTTCCGGGAAAAACGCGGGAGTGGCTGGAGAAACGGGGGAGTGTCTGGGCGAACGCTGGGTGTGTTTGTGACGTCAAACCAGGAACGACAAGCACTGAACTGATCGCAGATGCCGAGTAAGTCTGGAGCTACTCAGAAACTGCTAAGAATTGTCTATTCGCAATTCAGCTAATCTTTCGTTCGCAATTTTGATAAGCTAAGATTCACTCCCAGTAGGCGGCGGCTTAGCGTGTGCAAAGCTGCTAAAAACAGCTTGCGAGCGAACAACTCGGAATGACCACCAATGTGTATGAGGACACATCTGTAGTTTGGTTTACTTTTAACAGGCACCAGGAGACTTGAGTACATACTATCGTCACTTTCTGACCACTTACTGTAATGTGCGTGTATTGGGACTGATTCATGTTTGTAAGTAAAGCAAAGAAGCAAGCAACTGGGCAAAACCATGTTGCGCTGTAGGTGGGGCAGATGTAACATGCAGAGAGATTTAGATTTGGGTGGGGGGTGTTCCAACTGAAATCTAAATTGTTCTCTAACATTTCTGGGCTACATGCAAAAGTAGATAGTATTTACCCTGCACAGAAAAATATAAATGTATCTGCTCCCCTTGCATGGCAATATGGTGTTTACTTACACAAATCAGGTACATTGGGGGTTAATCAGGTTCGTTAGCAAACCAGAAAAGCGCACTTATGAGCAGAACCATGTTGCACTGTTGGTGGGGCAGATGTAACATGTGCAGAGAGATTTAGATTTGGGTGGGTTATATTGTTTCTGGCTGCTTTATGTTTACACTGCAGTTTAGAATTCAGTTTGAACGCACCCCAAACCAAATCTAAATATCTCTACACGTTACATCTGCCGCACCTGCTGTGCAACATGGTTCTGCCCATCAGTGTGCTTTTTTGCACTGTGTCTTGCCTATCTGATGTACTCCTGGCCTGTTCCATCTACTCCTGCTATTTGCCTGGGTAGAGAGGCGTTTTTGCTACCTATGCCGAGTTGGTCACATGTCACTTATCCAGCTAACTCTACATACTACATAGGCAGCAAATGCAGAGCTGATAGTCCTTATTTAATTTCATATAAAACATTCATTCTTGACTGCAAGTGATGTGGCCTTTTTAAAGTATCTTTTAAATAATGGACAGCTATATAGGTATAGAAGGAGATGCATCAAACCTTCTAAAGATAATAGGCAGAACAGTTGCCCATAGCAACCAATCAGATTCTAGAGGGTATATTTACAAAGGTGCAGATATACAAAAGTGGCGAGGTTGCCCATAGCAACCAATCAGATTTTAGCTATTATCTTCATGTAGGTGCTAGATAAATGACAACATCTCCACTTTTGTAAATGCGCACTTTAGTAAATATACCCATAGCTTTCATTTATAGAATGTGCTAGATAAATGATATCAAGAATCTGGTTGCTGTGGGCAACTTCTCCACCTTTCTAAGGTTTGATACATCTTCCAGACATTAAAAGTGCTTGGTTTGGAATATCTGCACTTACCATACACTTGTTTGGCTTCTCCCCAGAGTGCACCCTCATGTGAATAAGCAGTTTGTAGCGTGCATTGAAAGGTTTGAATCGTCTTGCACAGCCAGCCCAGAAACATGTGAAATCCTCTCCTGTGCGCTGGTCAATATGCGTCTTCTCAATGTGCCTCACCAGCTCCTCCTGCTGTTCATACAAGGCACTGCAGTCTATCCAGCGGCACAGCTGTCTCCTCTGCGCTCCAAGTTCATCTTGCTCATCAATTGGAAATGTTTTTGGGGACATAGCAAGGGGAAGATGGAGCGGAGACATGAGTCCTTGCTGACACGTATCCTCTGGTTCTTGCTTTAGGAAATTAAGCCTACTACAGTCACTAGGTGTTGCGCTCAGAAGAAGATTGGCACTGCCCTCTGTGCAGGGCACATTTACCTGTTCAGCAGGTTTCAGTTTACACTCATCGGTATTAGGAAGCAGATACTGTGCAGATGATGGCAATCCACAAAGACCCTCAGGTTGGGATGCTTTTGGTGGGCTCCAGTTAGGGACACCCCCTGAGTTAAAGAGCGTTCTAGGTGGAGATACACAAACTGTGTTCACACAAGGGGGCAGCGATGTGTGAGAGGAGTGAATAATTCCCACAATTTCAACACTGTCAGTGAAACAGCCCCTTCTCCCTCCAGACTGGAGCCGGGCAGAGGTAGACGTGCTGTTGGCTGTCAGCGAGCCTGGGAAAGTGCTGTTTGTGGAGTCTACAAAGTAAGATGAAAGACAGGTTTTAAACCCATTGTGTGTGGCAGCTGTGTCAGGGAGCAAAGATGCCCTTAACTCTGAGATGCCCAACTGGCGAGAAGCAGCTGACAGGTCTGAGAAGTCACAGGGACCCTCTTGTTTTATGCGACTGGCAGGGTGTGTCCCATTCGGATGCAAAGACATGGAGGTGGGAATCCGGGCAGACCTGTAGGAAAACAAGGCAAAGAATTTACATATTTTACCTTCCAGAAATAAAATAATTCTATGTTCAGCTAAAGGCATGCCTTTGTGCAATGGCGCACATGGGAGGCATTGGCACGACTGGCATCATTGCAACAAGAACATATATGACATTTTTTACAATAGGTAAGATGCCGCAGTGGCACAAGCAGCTGAAATTGCAGCACAAGTTTTAAGAAATAATAAGATTTTACTCACCGGTAAATCTATTTCTCGTAGTTCGTAGTGGATGCTGGGAACTCCGTAAGGACCATGGGGAATAGACGGGCTCCGCAGGAGACTGGGCACTCTAAAAGAAAGATTAGGTACTATCTGGTGTGCACTGGCTCCTCCCACTATGACCCTCCTCCAGACCTCAGCTAGGATACTGTGCCCGGAAGAGCTGACACAATAAGGAAGGATTTTGAAACCCGGGTAAGACTCATACCAGCCACACCAATCACACCGTATAACTCGTGATACTATACCCAGTTAACAGTATGAAATATAACTGAGCCTCTCAACAGATGGCTCAACAATAACCCTTAGTTAGGCAATAACTACATACAAGTATTGCAGACAATCCGCACTTGGGATGGGCGCCCAGCATCCACTACGGACTACGAGAAATAGATTTACCGGTGAGTAAAATCTTATTTTCTCTGACGTCCTAGTGGATGCTGGGAACTCCGTAAGGACCATGGGGATTATACCAAAGCTCCCAAACGGGCGGGAGAGTGCAGATGACTCTGCAGCACCGAATGAGAGAACTCAAGGTCCTCCTCAGCCAGGGTATCAAAATTGTAGAATTTTGCAAACGTGTTTGCCCCTGACCAAGTTGCAGCTCGGCAAAGTTGTAAAGCCGAGACCCCTCGGGCAGCCGCCCAAGATGAGCCCACTTTCCTCGTGGAATGGGCTTTTACTGATTTAGGATGCGGCAATCCAGCCGCAAAATGCTCCAGCTGAATTGTGCTACAAATTTAGCGAGCAATAGTCTGCTTAGAAGCAGGAGCACCTACTTTGTTGGGTGCCTACAGGATAAAAAGCGAGTCAGTTTTCCTGACTCCAGCCGTCCTGGAAATATAAATTTTTAAGGCCCTGATTACGTCCCGTAACTTGGAATCTTCAGAGTCCCTAGTAGCCGCAGGCACTACAATAGGTTGGTTCAAGTGAAAAGCTGATACCACCTTAGGGAGAAACTGGGGACGAGTCCTCAATTCTGCCCTATCCATATGGAAAATCAGATAAGGGCTTTTACATGACAAAGCCACCAATTCTGACACACGCCTGGCCGAAGCCAAGGCCAATAACATGACCACTTTCCACGTGAGATATTTAAAATCCACAGTTTTAAGTGGCTCAAACCAATGTGATTTTAGGAAACTCAACACCACGTTGAGATCCCAATGTGCCACAGGAGGCACAAAAGGGGGCTGAATATGTAGCACTCCCTTTACAAATGTCTGAACTCCAGGCAGTGAAGCCAGTTCTTTCTGGAAGAAAATCGACAGAGCCGAAATCTGGACCTTAATGGAACCAAAGTTTAGGCCCATAGTCACTCCTGACTGTAGGAAGTGCAGAAAACGACCCAGCTGAAATTCCTCTGTTGGGGCCTTCCTGGCCTCACACCACGCAACATATTTTCGCCAAATACGGTGATAATGGTTTGCAGTTACTTCTTTCCTGGCATTTATCAGCGTAGGAATGACTTCCTCCGGAATACCCTTTTCCTTTAGGATCCGGAATTCAACCGCCATGCCGTCAAACGCAGCCGCGGTAAGTCTTGGAACAGACAGGGCCCCTGCTGTAGCAGATCCTGTCTGAGCGGTAGAGGCCATGGGTCCTCTGATATCATTTCTTGAAGTTCTGGGTACCAAGCTCTTCTTGGCCCATCCGGAACCACGAGTATCGTTCTTACTCCTCGTTTTCTTATTATTCTCAGTACCTTTGGTATGAGAGGCAGAGGAGGGAATACATAAACCGACTGGTACACCCATGGTGTCACTAGAGCGTCCACAGCTATTGCCTGAGGGTCCCTTGACCTGGCGCAATATCTAGTTTTTTGTTTAGGCGGGACGCCATCATGTCCACCTGTGGCCTTTCCCAATGGTTTACCAACAGTTGGAAGACTTCTGGATGAAGTCCCCACTCTCCCGGGTGTAGGTCGTGTCTGCTGAGGAAGTCTGCTTCCCCGTTAACCACTCCCGGAATGAACACTGCTGACAGTGCTAAGACGTGATTTTCCGCCCATCGGAGAATCCTTGTGGCTTCTGCCATCGCCATCCTGCTTCTTGTGCCGCCCTGTCGGTTTACATGGGCGACTGCCGTGATGTTGTCTGATTGGATCAGTACCGGCTGGTTTTGAAGCAGAGGCCTTGCCAGACTTAGGGCATTGTAAATGGCCCTCAGTTCCAGAATATTTATGTGTAGGGACGACTCCTGACTTGACCAAAGTCCTTGGAAATTTCTTCCCTGTGTGACTGCCCACCAGCCACGAAGGCTGGCATCCGTGGTTACCAGGACCCAGTCCTGTATGCCGAATCTGCGGCCCTCTTGAAGATGAGCACTCTGCAGCCACCACAGTAGAGATACCCTGGTCCTTGGAGACAGGGTTATCAGCCGATGCATCTGAAGATGCGATCCCGACCACTTATCCAAGAGGTCCCACTGAAAGGTTCTTGCATGGAACCTGCCGAATGGAATTTTGCTTCTTAAGAAGCTACCATTTTTCCCAGGACTCAGGCACCGATACCTGTTTTGGTTTCAGGAAGTCTCTGACTAGAGATGACAGCTCCTTGGCTTTCTCCTGCGGGAGAAACACTTTTTTCTGTTCTGTGTCCAGAACCATCCCCAGGAACAGTAGGCGTGTGGTAGGAACCAGCTGTGACTTTGGAATGTATAGAATCCATCCGTGCTGTTGTAGCACTTCCCGAGATAGTGCTACTCCGACCAACAACTGCTCCTTGGACCTTGCCTTTATAAGGAGATCGTCCAAGTACGGGATAATTAAAACTCCCTTTTTTCGAAGGAGTATCATCATTTCTGCCATTACCTTGGTAAAGACCCTCGGTGCCGTGGACAGTCCAAACGGCAGTGTTTGGAATTGGTAATGGCAATCCTGTACCACAAATCTGAGGTACTCCTGGTGAGGATGGTAAATGGGGACATGTAGGTAAGCATCCTTGATGTCCAGGGATACCATGTAATCCCCCTCCTCCAGGCTTGCAATAACCGCCCTGAGCGATTCCATCTTGAACTTGAATTTTTTTATGTATGTGTTCAAGGATTTCAAATTTAAAATGGGTCTCACCGAACCGTCCGGTTTCGTTACCACAAACAGTGTGGAATAGTAACCCCGTCCTTGTTGAAGTAGGGGCACCTTGACTATCACCTGCTGGGAATACAGCTTGTGAATTGCCTCTAGCACAGCCTCCCTGCCTGAGGGAGTTGTCGGCAAGGCAGATTTGAGGAAACGGCGGGGGGGGGGGGGGACGCCTCGAATTCCAGCTTGTACCCTTGAGATACTACTTGAAGGATCCAGGGATCCACCTGTGAGCGAGCCCACTGATCGCTGAAATTTTTGAGGCGGCCCCCCACCGTACCTGGCTACGCCTGTGGAGCCCCGCGTCATGCGGTGGACTCAGAGGAAGCAGGGGAAGAATTTTGATTCTGGGAACTGGCTGACTGGTGCAGCTTTTTCCCTCTTCCCTCGTCTCTGTGCAGAAAGGAAGCGCCTTTGACCCGCTTGCTTTTCTGAAGCCGAAAGGACTGTACCTGATAATACAGTGCTTTCTTAGGCTGTGAGGAAACCTGAGGTAAAAAAATTTCTTCCCAGCTGTTGCTGTGGATACGAGGTCCCAGAGACCATCCCCAAACAATTCCTCACCCTTATAAGGCTCTATGTGCCTTTTAAAGTCAGCATCACCTGTCCAGTGTCGGGTCTCTAATACCCTCCTGACAGAATGGACATTGCATTAATTCTGGATGCCAGCCGGCAAAATATCCCTCTGTGCATCCCTCATATATAAGACGACGTCTTTAATATGCTCTTATGTTCGCAAAATAGTATCCCTGTTTGACAGGGTCACAGACCACGCTGCAGCAGCACTATCTGCAGGTCTCAGTCTAGTACCTGAGTGTGTAAATACAGACTTCAGGATAGCCTCCTGCTTTTTATCAGCAGGTACCTTCAAAGTGGCCGTATCCTAAGACGGCAGTGCCACCTTTTTTGACAAACGTGTGAGCGCCTTATCCACCCTAGGGGATATCTCCCAGCGTAACTTATCCTCTGGCGGGAAAGGGTACGCCATCAGTAACTTTTTAGAAATTACCAGTTTCTTATCGGGGGAACCCACGCTTTTTCACACTTCATTCACTCATTTGATGGGGGAACAAAACACTGCCTGCTTTTTCTCCCCAAACATAAAACCCTTTTTTAGTGGTACTTGGGTTAATGTCAGAAATGTGTAACACATTTTTTATTGCCGGGATCATGTAACGGTTGTTCCTAGTGGATTGTGTATATGTCTCAACCTCGTCGACACTGGAGTCAGACTCCGTGTCGACACCTGTGTCTGCCATCTGAGGGAGCGGGCGTTTTTGAGCCCCTGATGGCCTTTGAGACGCCTGGGCAGGCGCGGGCTGAGAAGCCGGCTGTCCCACAGCTGTTACGTCATCCAGCCTTTTATGTAAGGAGTTGACACTGTCGGTTTATACCTTCCACCTATCCATCCACTCTGGTGTCGGCCCCACAGTGGGCGACATCACATTTATCGGCATCTGCTCTGCCACCACATAAGCCTCCTCATCAAACGTGTCGACACAGCCGTACCGACACACCGCACACACACAGGGAATGCTCTGACTGAGGACAGGACCCCACACAGCCCTTTGGGGAGACAGAGAGAGAGTATGCCAGCACACACCAGAGCACTATATAATTTAGGGATTAACACTATATTGAGTGAATTTTTCCCAATAGCTGCTTGTATATACAATATTGCGCCTAAATTTAGTGCCCCCCCTCTCTTTTTAACCCTTTGAGCCTGCAAACTACAGGGGAGAGCCTGGGGAGCTGTCTTCCAGCTGCACTGTGAAGAGAAAATGGGGCCAGTGTGCTGAGGGAGATAGCTCCGCCCCTTTTTCGCTGACTTTTCTCCCGCTTTTTTATGGATTCTGGCAGGGGTATTTATCACATATATAGCCTCTGGGGCTATATATTGTGATATATTTGCCAGCCAAGGTGTTTTTATTGCTGCTCAGGGCGCCCCCCCCAGCGCCCTGCACCCTCAGTGACCGGAGTGTGAAGTGTGTATGAGGAGCAATGGCGCACAGCTGCAGTGCTGTGTGCTACCTTGGTGAAGACTGATGTCTTCTGCCGCCGATTTTCCGGACCTCTTCTTGCTTCTGGCTCTGTAAGGGGGACGGCGGCGCGGCTCCGGGAATGAACACCAAGGCCAGTTCCATGCGGTCGATCCCTCTGGAGCTAATGGTATCCAGTAGCCTAAGAAGCCCAAGCTAGCTGCAAGCAGGTAGGTTCGCTTCTTCTCCCCTTAGTCCCTCGATGCAGTGAGCCTGTTGCCAGCAGGTCTCACTGTAAAATAAAAAACCTAAAATAAACTTTCTTTCTAGGAGCTCAGGAGAGCCCCTAGTGTGCATCCAGCTCGGCCGGGCACAGAAATCTAACAGAGGTCTGGAGGAGGGTCATAGTGGGAGGAGCCAGTGCACACCAGATAGTACCTAATCTTTTTTTTAGAGTGCCCAGTCTCCTGCGGAGCCCGTCTATTCCCCATGGTCCTTACGGAGTTCCCAGCATCCACTAGGACGTCAGAGAAATCTCAATATCGGCTGTGTTTTGTGGCTTCAGGTCTCCCTAGTTTCCATAAATTTGATATTATATCCTTCAATATTATTTGTCTGTGTCACTGTCTCTTCCTTCATTATTACATCCTTCAGGTTCACCCCTACGTTCTTACAACTCTCAGGGGCAGATGTATTAACCTGGAGAAGGCATAAGGAAGTGATAAATGCAAGGTGATACACACACCATCTAATCAGCTCCCATATGTAAATGAACAGTTAGGAGCTGATTGGCTGGTGCATTATCACCTTGAAATTAACACTGGTTTATCACTTCCTTATGCCATCTACGGGTTAATACATCTACCAGTCAGTACCCAATTTGCATTTTAGATATAACATTATATCAAAGCAACTCATTACTATAGTTTGTAGTGTCTTCTATTCATTTGTCTGTATTAACGTTATTATATCGCTTATAGACAGTACCTATTATTAAATCCCTCACTGTTACTTTCATCACAATTATATTTATTTTATTTATTAGTATTCATTTATATAGTTCCAGCATATACCATTGTGCTTTACAAATGGGAACAAAACAGTCATAAACAAGACTTAGCAATAACAGGCAGAGAGGTAAGAGGGCCCTGCTCAAGCTTACTATCTGTAGGGAAGTATGAAATTGATACATGGGTATATGTGCTATATATTGCAAATGGTTCAGCCAAATGGCAAAGGTTCATAGTGGGCTGTACGATCCAGTCACCAGCAATGTTGGCCTGGGGTCAGTGGGTTGTGTGAGTGTAGAAAGAGAACATATTGAATAGTTCTGTGTGGTGGACTGTATAAAGCGGAGCTAGTTGGGTAGTATAGCTATGGAGGTTATGTGGCTGGTTGTGGAGATTGATAAACTGCCTAAAGAAATGAGTTTTTAGGGATTACTTGAATGGTAGAGGCTATAAGTCTTGTTGTGCGAGGGAAGGAGTGCCACAGACTGGACGAACTCCAACAGAAAGTCCTGTAACCATGATTGGGAGCAGGTAATGTTTGTGGAAGAGATAAATCTAAAGTAAGTGAAGAAATGGATGTCAGACTAGTGTTATTTATGGTCATGCATGTTAGCAGAAGGTCACTGATGAAGCACTAAATGGCTAAAGTGCATCATGTGTCTCATTTTGCACCACAGCGGCTTAAGTGGTCCGCCAACTGCGTAGTTTGATCAGTTGTATAATTTGCTCATTGCAGAGCATCAGTAGCCAGTAGCGGCCTGTGGGAGGAGTTGAGAGATTCCTTGCAGCAAATCATAGTGGTGTCACCACATGCTGAGTCACTGAATAATGAGTTCTCATTTTTGTGAAGAGAAAGTGTTGGAATTAGGTAATAAGGTGGGTTTGACAGATTGCTGCACATGTCAATTTTGTCTTTGCAGAATGTTAGTGTTGCTCCAGCTCAGAGATAGCATGGATCTGGCCTCGTCCTGTGCTTGCAGCCAGTGGCGCAGAGAGGGGGGGGGGGGGGAAGGGTACAAATTATCTGGTCCCAGGTCTGATGGAGGGGCCCAGGTCCATACCTCCTGTGATTAGGCCTTGCCCCCTGAAAAGCACCCTGGCCCAGCCAGGCTCTCTACTGACCTGGCTGGGAGGCATGCCATGCTCCTGTGAGTGTGTGCTCATGTGCTAGATACGGCCCAAAGAGGCGTGGCTATGTCCCCAGCATGCTGTGGCCACACCCCCTCCATGGGGGGGCAGGGGGGCCCAGGAAGAAGTTGTTCCGGGGCCCAGGATTTCTCTTGGCAGCCCTGCTTGCAGTGACACGCATCTTAGGCCTAATTCAGATGTGGATGGAGGTGGCATCGCTGCTGCAGCGATGCACTACTATGTTAATGCAACAAGAGGCGTCTAATATAAGTAGATGCCTCCTGCTTACATTAGCGATCTGTGCTGTTTCCTAGGATGCAGCATCAAATCACCAGCGACAAAACTGGCCAGCTGCGTGACCCGCAATGGTTCACCCAAGCCGGACGTTGCCGTTCCTACAAACAGGCCAGGAAATCTCTATCTTGACCTCGGCACTCGGTCAAAATGGCGGCAAGGCGCATCCATTTTGGAAAATTATGGCTGTCGCTGCCCCCAAATGGCTGCAGATTGTCAATGTAGTGACGTCTGTGGGCTTAGTGCGTTCAAATATATGTGCAGTACGGGTCCGTTGCAGACACAAAGTACCAAACATCGTTACTATGTGCTATGTGCCTCAGATCTCTTAGGATCTGAATTAGGCCCCCTGTTCCTTTCAGTTGCACTTTAGTGAAGACGCACATCCCTTGGCGTACTGTGAGCAATGTTAAACAACGCTTTGTAAGACACCACTTTGTCCCCTCATGATTAATTTAAGCCCCAAGTGGGGGAAAACTGAGCAGCGTCTAATAAATAGGGAGGCTCTATAGTAGTAGGAGGTTGATTTGATGTGGCATTAGAATAGAACCAGGGGTATTCAACATGCGGCCCCCCTCCAGCTGCTGTGGAACTACACATCCCAGCATTCCCTGCCACAATTCTAGCATGCCCTAATCGCAATACTAAACTGTGGCATGGCATGCTGGGATGTGTAGTTCCACAGCAGCTGGGGGGTCACATGTTGAATAGCCCTAATCAAGACTGCTTCGCGGTGCTGACAGTAACTGCAGGGATTCTTGGAAGGTGTGTCCCTCTGTCTGCCAATGCGGTGAGCAGAAAATACCTCACAACTATATTAAAGCTCTTTGAGGGGGTGGGGTTAGCAGACTTAGACACGCCCCCGGAGACCACAATCCGCATATACTGAATTCATATATTAGAATGTTGAGCTAAGAAATGGCACTTTTGCACAATTTTGTCTTTGTGGCCAAAAATCTGCAATTTGCAGATAGCTGTCCTGAGAGGATAGGAGGCACTTAGATGCAGAGTGCTGTCCTGAGGATAGGAGGCACTTAGATGCAGAGGGCTGTCCTGAGAGGATAGGAGGCACTTAGATGCAGAGTGCTGTCCTGAGGATAGGAGGCACTTAGATGCAGAGGGCTGTCCTGAGAGGATAGGAGGCACTTAGATACAGAGGGCTGTCCTGAGGATAGGAGGCACTTAGATGCAGAGTGCTGTCCTGAGGATAGGAGGCACTTAGATGCAGATGGCTGTCCTGAGAGGATAGGAGGCACTTAGATGCAGAGGGCTGTCCTGAGAGGATAGGAGGCACTTAGATGCAGTGGGCTGTCCTGAGAGGATAGGAGGCACTTAGATGCAGTGGGCTGTCCTGAGAGGATAGGAGGCACTTAGATGCAGAGGTCTGTCCTGAGAGGATAGGAGGCACTTAGATGCAGAGTGCTGTCCTGAGGATAGGAGGCACTTAGATGCAGAGGGCTGTCCTGAGAGGATAGGAGGCACTTAGATGCAGAGGGCTGTCCTGAGAGGATAGGAGGCACTTAGATGCAGAGGGCTGTCCTGAGGGGATAGGAGGCACTTAGATGCATAGGGCTGTCCTGAGAGGTTAGGAGGCACTTAGATGCAGAGAGCTGTCCTGAGAGGACAGTGGGCACTTACTGTAGATGTGCACTAAAGGTGCATACATACTGAGCGATTTTCCCCCCTGCCCAGCGATGTCAGCGGGGGGTGAATGGCTTTCCATAGCAGGACGCTATAGAAAGCCATTCACCCCACCGGTCATCTGCTGGTAATACCAGCAGACGAACGGTGGCCACCGGCGATGAAGCGGGGGTGTGCATCAGCGCTCATCGCCGGGGCATACACACTGGGCGGTTTTGAGCTGAAAGCAGCACAAAACACCAAAAGTGACCCAGAGGCGGGGGAGGGGGGGGGGGGGGGGGGGGTGAGTGACGGGGGGAGTGAAGTTTCTTCACTCCCCACGTCACTCTGCTCCATAGCACTGAATGCTAATATGG
Organism: Pseudophryne corroboree; assembly: GCF_028390025.1. NCBI lineage: Eukaryota > Metazoa > Chordata > Amphibia > Anura > Myobatrachidae > Pseudophryne > Pseudophryne corroboree. The sequence continues at coordinate 92,958,874 of NC_086452.1, forward strand.
ACAAGATTGTCCATATTGGTATGCATGTATAAGCGATGAACGAGTGCGGGGCCGCGCATCGTTCGTCGTTGGTGCCGACACACTGAAAGATATGAACGATATCTCATTCATTAATGAACGAGATCGTTCATATCTTTCAGTGTTATTGCCTAATGTGTAGGGCCTATAAGAGTAACAATCCAGCTATTTTGTGCTTTGCAAGTACATTTTGTATAACTTACTTATATTTCAGTGTCACTACTACTACATTGTCTTATTATCAGATCCCTGTATGTCACCAACCCTACATTATATTTCCCAGGATAACACTTGCCATTATGATATCCCTCAGAATCATGCTCCTTATTATATCCTTAATAATACCATGATTATTCCATCCTCACTGTCACTACTGTCATTATCACCATTACGTCCTGCTTCTAATACATAATAATAAATGCTAATATTTATAATATAACAGTAAACTGTTTAACATGTAATCTTTTTACTCTCATTATTACATTATTTATTGTTACTTTTGTTCATGTTTAATATATTAAGATCACCCTACAGTATAACATTCAGCATTAGGTTGTGCATTGTTACTGTTAGATGATCTGATGTCTCAGAAACACAGTATTCATTATCACACTAATACTTTCCACAAAACCCACAACAACATACATTATATAATAAATAATAACAATATACATCTACATCACCTGAGTATAAAGCCTCGATATACAACATCCACCTGTATAGCAACACAGCTTAACACCACCTTGTGTTACCCTGCTCCCAATAGAGCCCCTGTAAGACGGCTCTTATCATCAGACTTACTGTTTCTTCCTGCAACATCACACCATTCAGTACAACAGCCCAGACGGGTCCATACAGAGCTACATTCTGTTGACAAGTCTCAGATGAATAACCTGATTGGTGAGGCTAAGATAGGACCATTTGACAAGGACAATGAACTTGCACCAGTTCAATGTATCTATTCGTCCTGGGAAAAACATTAGGGATGAGATGGAGCGAGAGGTCGGATTTCTGATCTACGAGCATCTCTCATCCCCTCTTTATGGAAAGCACAATATGGTAACCAGTATCCGGGCTGACCCTTAACCTCTGCTTTATACTCAGCCTCCTAATTACCTTTGTTTTATAATTGCCCTCAATGAGAGAAGATGAGACTCCATAATTACACTCATCGCTTCTTACTGGGATAAGAGCTATTACTTCTGCCTGGATGATTCCTTTACCCCAAGTACACAACTACTGTCCCCGTCACCACCTTCATTATAGCACCACCCGCTTCTTCTACTGCTGGCATGTGGGAGGTCACATGACTTTAGGGACTGGAGCAAGAGGTATTTTATAGAGTGTTGCTGGATCAGGTGACTCATAGGAGATTCCTACATAATAACACACCACTAAAATAATGTACCGGCAAGATCTACATCAATGTCAGCAAGCCTGACAAGACCTGTGTTGTGAGTGTGTATATGTGTGATATATATATATATATATATATATATATATATATATATATACATACAGTATGTATATCTCCTATATATTAGCCCTGTGACTCTGTGGCTGCACTTCTAACGCTGGGTGGAGTCACAGACCCTGCCCTATCTGTGTCAGCACACCACATGACACACTATAGGAGAAGGGACCACCAGGAGACACACCATTCTCACTGACGGCCCACACTGCCAGGTAAGCAAACACCCACACACCCTCACCCCACTCTACTACACCCACCTTACCCACCACACACCCGCTACTAAGGCCGCCGCTAGCCCCCCCCTACCATCTCACTCCACGACCACACTGCACAGCAGCCTCCTTCATATCCACCCCCCTTCAGCAGCCAAGCAAAGTTCACCACACCTCCTGCCTGGCCAGCCGCGGACAGCCGCCGCTGGCCGCCAAGCCACCATTCACTGCCTGTATTCCACTGCCCAGCCGCGGACTGCACAGCAGCCGCCACTGGGCGCCAAGCCGCAGCCGCTTCCCGGCCGCCCGTTCCCATACCTACGCTCCCCAGTCCGCGGACGCCGCTTCCCCCCTCCCTCCCGCGGTTAGCTTCTGCTAGCCGCTACCCGCCACAGCTGCGGAGCCGCGAACGGCGCCTTTGTATGCAGAGGGGGGAGAGCTGAAAGGCTGACCGCAGACAGCTCTCACGGCAGCCGCGGTCCGTCTCTGAGAAGGCAGATCGCGGGGGGGGGGGGGGGGAGTAATGCCCACAGGGAGGCCCCATAACTAAGCTGCGTTTAAGGCAGCAAACAGCTCAGGCTATTAAGCCTGTGAGGGGTCAGTGATTTACAGGACTGCTGAGCACTAAGATGTGTGTGTATATATATAGGGGTGTGGAAATCTATATGGATGTGTGTATATTTCTGGATATATATTTCCTAATAAAATATGTTTGTATATGTGAGTGTGTATTGGAGTCACAGACCCTGCCCTATCTGTGTCAGCACACCACATGACACACTATAGGAGAAGGGACACACCATTCTCACTGACGGCCCACCCTGGCAGGTACGCAAACAGACACCCACACACCCTTACCACCCACCACCACCTACTACACCCACCTTACCCACCACACACCCGCTACCAAGGCCGCCGCTAGCCCCCCCCTACCATGTCACTCCACCACCACACTGCACAGCAGCCTCCTTCACATCCACCCCCCTTCAGCAGCCCCGTCACCCTCAGCACACCGAGGTGTACCACTGACGCTTACACACATAACACCCCCTGCATCAGTGCCACTTACACACGTAACACCACCCTGTACCATTGACACTTACACACATAATAATGCCCCCCTTTACCAGTGACGCTTTCACACGTAACACCCCTGTAGCAGTGCCGCTTAGACACCTAACGCCCCTGTACCAGACCCGCCTAAACACGTAACGCCCTCTATACCACTGCCGCTTACACACGTAACGCCCACCCTGTACCAGTGCCGCTTACACACGTAACGACCCCTGTACCAGTGCCGTTTACACACGTCATGCCCCCTGCAGCAGTGACGCTTACACACGAAACGCCCTCTGTACCAGTGCCGCTTAGACACGTAACGCCCCCTGTACCAGTGACGCTTACACATGTAACGCCCCCCCTGTACCACTGCCGCTTACACATGTAACGACCCCTGTACCACTGCCGCTTACACACGTAATGCCCCCTGTAGCACTGACGCTTACACACAAAACGCCTTCTGTACCAGTGGCGCTTACACACGTAACGCCCTCTGTACCACTGCCGCTTACACACGTAACGCCCACCCTGTACCAGTGCCGCTTACACACGTAACGACCCCTGTACCAGTGCCGCTTACACACGTCATGCCCCCTGCAGCAGTGACGCTTACACACGAAACGCCCTCTGTACCAGTGCCGCTTAGACACCTAACGCCCCCTGTACCAGTGACGCTTACACATGTAACGCCCCCCCTGTACCACTGCCGCTTACACACGTAACGACCCCTGTACCACTGCCGCTTACACACGTAATGCCCCCTGTAGCACTGACGCTTACACACAAAACGCCCTCTGTACCAGTGGCGCTTACACACGTAACGCCCCCTGTACCAGTGACACTTACACACGTAACGCCCCCCTGTACCAGTAACGCCTACACACGTGACGCCCCTGTACCAGTGCCGCTTACACACGTCATGCCCCCTGCAGCAGTGACGCTTACACACGAAACGCCCTCTGTACCAGTGCCGCTTAGACACCTAACGCCCCCTGTACCAGTGACGCTTACACATGTAACGCCCCCCCCTGTACCACTGCCGCTTACACACGTAACGACCCCTGTACCACTGCCGCTTACACACGTAATGCCCCCTGTAGCACTGACGCTTACACACAAAACGCCCTCTGTACCAGTGGCGCTTACACACGTAACGCCCCCTGTACCAGTGACACTTACACACGTAACGCCCCCTGTACCAGTGACACTTACACACGTAACGGCCCCCTGTACCAGTAACACCTACACACGTGTTATCACGCTCAAGAAAAGCACATCACGTCAAAGTACACATTACACCAACTGAACAACAAGGCCAGCTCCTTGGTGACACCCAACACTTTACTAAAAATGTTGTTTTCACTCAAATTTTTAACATGTAAACCATATCTTCACATACTTGCCTTGAACAACCATCTCCTCTATACATAACATTGACACCTACAATCTTACCAGCCTCCCCTATACACACTGCTCACCCACTCACAAAAGCCTGCACCCCATTCACCAGCACATTCCCTTTTGTCATACTACATCTACCCACAAACAAACCAACCATTCCACCACAACTTCACCATCTACTATTCTACTCCTTCACTTTTCTGTCCAGTTTACCGGGGCGTAGCCCCTTACGACGGTGTGAAGAGCGCCCGTAGGGCGCGATGAATCACCTAGTATATATATATATATATATATATATATATATATATACATACTGTATCTATCTATCTATCTATACATAAATATAGGAATGGTATCAAGATCCCGGCACTTGGGATGCTGGCAGTCATAATACTGACAGCGGCATCCCGACGCTTAGTATCCCGACACGAACTAGGTAAGTATACTATCTGTAATCACGAAATCCCTACTCTAACCCTCCTTTTCTGCAGCCTGACCCCAACGCTCCCCGGTGGTGCCTAACCCTAACTACCGGTTCCTGCAGCCTAAATATAACCCTACCTCCCTCTCAGCCTAAATATAACCCTACCTCCCTCTCAGCCTAAATATAACCCTACCTCCTTCTCAGCCTAAATATAACCCTACCTCCCTCTGCGCCAGCCTTCCAAGTAGTGTCGGGATTCCGGCGTAGGTATTTCAACTGCCGGGTCCCATATATGTATGCCTTATGTACCAGGAGTCCCAGTATGGAGGTGACACTCAGAGAACTTCCCTGAAGAAAATTATCAAACTGAAACGTTGGATTAAACCTTACTAGTCAATTTTTATATATTTCAAATTCCCTTGGTGCCACCGTCATACCGGGACTGAAGTAATAATGCATGGAATGTAAGGATATTTGCAGTAGTGGTGGGCTTCAATTTCATTTTAGGTATGTAATTCTTAAATCTAAAGGCCTTATGCTTAGCTAGCACTATACTGATTACAATTATGGGATCTGTTATGCAGAGAAAAAAAAAATTCTAGAATGCTCCAAGCACCATAATAGAAAATTTAATTATTGCTGCTAAGTGATTTTGTCATAGACACAGACATAATTAATTAGTGATTCTTCCTACAGATACTGTGAGGAGCTCTGCTAAACAAATTTCCTGCAGAGAGGAATACCTGCAGCAGAATGCGGGAAAGGCAGGAGCCATTTTTAAATGTGTATTAAATTAATAGATTTAAAACAGGTTACCTAAATTATGGTAATGTTCTCTTGCCAGAGACCAAGACCCAAAATGCTAACTATTCAATACATACCTGAATTTTCCTTTTTCTGAAGTCTGGGTGATGTGTAGTGCCTGTGATAAACATGCATTACCTGTTGTCAGTGTATTCATTGCTGGCTGTATCCTCATATGTCCCCAAATGGTCACCACAGGTCGGAGTATTCCTAACTGGGCTGCAGAAACTCTCTCTGGCGTCCAGAACGTCCCTGGATATTCCTTCAATTCCTATCATGCTCTTTTTCAGGTTATACTGAGCATATCCGCCATTCACTGAAAAAAAAGCAAAATTATTTACTGTCATGTTCAAAATGATATCTGGATTGTGGTAAATAAAGTTCATTTACTAACCATACAAAAGGTATTTTCTTTGTTGAAATTAGTATATTTCTCAAAATTGCTCTACGCAATATTCTAACTGCAGAATACTTTGTTTCTTCACGGGTATTCGGAGTTAAGTGTATAGTATGGAATTCCCCTTATCTGTTTATTCCACCCGAACCAGGTCAAGGTATACATTATAAATGCTGTGAAATGTGGAGTTTATAAATGCCTTGTGGATTGCTATTGAAAAGAAAAACCTTGACATTGTATTGCCATAACTTTGCATTTCTTTGAAATTACCAATCGCAGTACCATTTACTATCCAGAACTTGGAGTCTTCTCTACATAAGGTCACTGCCCACCCTATCGCACAAACAAACAAACACAAGTTATTCGGGATCCGGTCTCTAGGTCGACAGTAACTAGGTCGACACTATCTAAGTCGACCTCTATTGGTCGACACAAACTAGGTCGACGGGGTTTCTAGGTCAACAGGGTCTCTAGGACTACATGTTCTAGGTCGACAGGTCAAAAGGTCGACATGAGTTTTTCACAATATTTTTCTTTTTTTTTTACTTTTCCATAGTTAACAATCCACGTGGACTACAATTTGGAAAGGTAACCTGTGCCCGCCATGCGAGGGAACGCGGTGCACTAATTGTGGTTCCCGGTCACTCTACGAAGAAAATGACACAAAAAATATAAAACAAACTCATGTCGACCTTTTGACCTGTCGACCTAGACCATCTCGACCTAAAGACCCTGTCGACCTAGTTACTGTCGACCAATAGTGGTCGACCTAGACACTGTCGACCTAGTTACTATCTACCTTCCATACCACACCCAGATATTCAACATTTGCTACAGTACAACATAAAAATTGGTGGATCTCAACATCTACAATTCAACACATTTCATGATGTACAGTACTGCATGAGGTTAGGATCTCCAAAGCAGAGTACACCTGTAAGAAAAAACTAGTGTGGCACCAACCTGCCCAGTAATGTATATGAGTTGTTTTTCATTTCATTGTACTAATTCTGATTATGCTACAGAATTTATATTATCTGCCTAGTAGGCACTGACACCATTTCATCTTCCTTGACAAGTTTTATTGAAACCTTATGAACATTTTTGCTATGTGCAATGCATTCAAACCCACCTAATGCCATAGTATTAGTCAGTGGGGGATGTAGACGCTCACAATACCACCGGCGGGATCTCGACCGGTCAAATTGCAGACAACTTCACAGGTAAGTATAAGGATTAGGGTTTGGCTGCGGGAGGGGAGGGTTAGGGTTAGGCTCCGCAGAAGGCACTTTCAGCAAGGCGCCTTCTACGACCCTTTCAGGGTGTGCAAATCTGTACAGGACTGTTATGAGATATGTCTTCCTTATTGCTAAACCTGTTTGTTATATGTGTCACACCTACTGCCAGCATGTACAACTCTCTTCTCACTAGAGTAGTGATTCCCAAACTTCTTGACTAGAGGCACCCCTAGGTCAAAAAGTTTCTTATTGATAAAAACAGAAAAACGTATTAAATTAAGTTTATTGTGCTTATATATAATCTGTAGCATCAGTTATGTGGTAGACAGGGTGGTACTTAAGTTCGTCCATATATTTTATGATTGGCAGCCCCAACAGCACTGCCTATAACATTGACCATAAATAAGGGGCGGATGTATTAAGCCTGGAGAAGGGATAAAGAAGTGACAAAGCAGTGATAAGTGCCAGGTGATAATGCACCAGCCAATCAGCTACTAACTGTCATCTTTCAAATCCATAATGATTGGCTGGTGCACCTTCCACTTATCACTGCTTTATCACTTTTCCAGGATAATACACCTACCCTACGATTTGGTCCTGGACCATCAATCCATGGCACCCCTGCAAATACCCCACAGCACTGCTGAAAGTGCCCCACGGCACCCAGTTTGGGACAAACTTCCTTAGAGCAATTCTCACTTCTATACAAATGAACAGCTCTGTCTGATAATATTAATACATAGCTGAACAGCACAGAAGACAGCTAGAAAGAAAAGCTGTTTAATAAGTAAAAGTTGCAGGAGGGCATATGCAAGCCTATACATTAATAAAAGAGGCAAAAACCCGTTTCAGATTCTAAAATACCTAGTAAAACATATGCAGGAGCTGAATTGCATACTTCCCAACTGTTCTAATTCTGGTGGGACAGCCGAGATTTTGTGGACCTCAAAATGGAAGAGTTTGGGTGGATCAGGATTGGGGCTCATTTTGTCCTGATTTGAAATGTCTAAGGGACATATCCAATTAGCTAAGGTGTGGTACAGCGCAGCAGGGCCCTAACTAGGTGTGTGCGGAAGGGGGCACCGCATATAGCACTGCAGGGTAGGGAGCGCTGTTGGTGGCACTTTTCAATTACCTGTTTTCATTACTTTCACTTGCAGCTTCTCCCCTTTTTTGAAGCCCAGCCTCTCCTGACTGCCCCTGTCTCCTACCCAGACCCAGTGGCGCATGCAGGGGGGGTTTCCGAGTACCTGGAAACCCCCCTGATGAGCCAGACTTTTTATTTCCTCAGGAAAAGCCGCGATCGCGACCGCGGAACTGCTCCTGCAGCAGAGAGCTACGTACAGTAGCTACGTACAGTAGCTCTCTGCAGTCAGATTGTGGGGTGCTCTGGGGACAGATCTGCGGCGCAGCGCTGTGTGCTACTTGCAGCCGCCGGCGCTGCGCTCCACCTACCCCTGACCAATAAGAACCCGCCCGCATGTTACGTAAAGATACTACGCTGTATAGCGACTTGCCGTCACTCTCCTGTTCCAGCTCTCTTCATGTGCGCTCTCTCCTGCACCCGCTCCTCCCAATCTTAGTATGCCACCCAGGTAAACGCGATGCTATGGGGGAGTGTGTGTGAAAGGGGGGGATTGTCAGAAGTGTTTGGATTATTTTGTTAAAGGAATCCCTGCCTTCACGTGTGTGTGTGTGTGTGTGTGTGTGTGTGTGTGTGTGTGTGTGTGTGTGTGTGTGTGTGTATATATATATATATATATATATATATATATATATATTTACATACAGGAAGGATGCTGTGGAACTCAGAGACTTGTGATGGAAAAATATATTTAAAAAATCGATATACCAATGTTTCGGGGCCCATAGCCCCTTTGTCCACACCTGGCTAGGGGACCTGAAACGTTGATATGTTTCTGCAAATGTTATATCTGCCTCCCCTGCAGTGCACATGGTTTTGCCCAACTGCTAAAAAATTTCCTGCTGCAATCAACTTGGAATTACCCCCATAGTTTTTATGCAGGATCAAATAGCTCAATTAGTCGGGTGTTTGATTAGAATTCAACAGGTTATAGGTTTGATTCCTGGGTATGGCAGTATATTAAAATGTGTTCTTTATTAAAGGGTACTGTAATAACAATGAGCTCTAAAGTTAATTGCATGAATGTGGTATAAAGAGGATTTGTGTCCGAATACATTTTCTTGCAGTGGTCTATAAATGTGTAATATGTGTGTGTGTGTGTGTGTGTGTGTGTGTGTGTGTGTGTGTGTGTGTGTATATACATATAACACTATATATATGTGTGTGTGTGTGTGTGTGTGTGTGTGTGTGTGTGTGTGTGTGTGTGTGTGTGTGTATATATATATATATAGACAGATAGATATATATATATATATATATATATATATAGAAAAAATGGTATAAGGGTACCGGCGACCACTGGTGTAAAAAAATGTTTCAAACCATGTATATAATAAAATAAAATATACAAATTTATTTGGTACAGATAAAATACAATTAGTATGAAGGTAAAAATGTAAAAATAGAGGGGGGAGGGGTTGTGTTTTGTTAAAAACACACACGCAAGGTTCTAAGACCAAGAATTTTTGCATAAAAATGATAGTAAAAATAATAATAATAATTAACTGACAATGTTCTAAAATTAGAATAAATAAGAATAAAGGAGAGTCTTAACTTTGTAGGTAGAGGGTCACAGAGGGAGAGCCCAACGCGTTTCGTCCTGATGACTTCTTCAAGGGGTACAAAGTTAAGACTCTCCTTTATTCTTATTTATTCTAATTTTAGAACATTGTTAGTTAATTATTATTATTATTTTTACTATCATTTTTATGCAAAAATTCTTGGTCTTAGAACCTTGCGTGTGTGTTTTTAACAAAACACAACCCCTCCCCCCTCTATTTTTACATTTTTACCTTCATACTAATTGTATTTTATCTGTACCAAATAAATTTGTATATTTTATTTTATTATATACATGGTTTGAAACATTTTTTTTACACCAGTGGTCGCCGGTACCCTTATACCATTTTTTCCATAAACAATTACAACAGTAACTCACCACTACTGCGTACTTAAGGGACGGCAGACGCCCAAAATTATTGGGAGTGTTTTTTAGTCGGGTGTATCTGTAACACTTGTGGCGCTTGCACATTCTCTATTTTACATATATATATATATATATATATATATATATGTATGTATGTATGTATATCGTGTATATATATATATATGTATACACACTGCTCAAAAAAAATAAGAATTTACTTACCGATAATTCTATTTCTCGTAGTCCGTAGTGGATGCTGGGGACTCCGTCAGGACCATGGGGAATAGCGGCTCCGCAGGAGACAGGGCACAAAAGTAAAAGCTTTAGGATCAGGTGGTGTGCACTGGCTCCTCCCCCTATGACCCTCCTCCAAGCCTCAGTTAGGATACTGTGCCCGGACGAGCGTACACAATAAGGAAGGATTTTGAATCCCGGGTAAGACTCATACCAGCCACACCAATCACACTGTACAACCTGTGATCTGAACCCAGTTAACAGCATGATAACAGCGGAGCCTCTGAAAAGATGGCTCACAACAATAATAACCCGATTTTTGTAACAATAACTATGTACAAGTATTGCAGACAATCTGCACTTGGGATGGGCGCCCAGCATCCACTACGGACTACGAGAAATAGAATTATCGGTAAGTAAATTCTTATTTTCTCTGACGTCCTAAGTGGATGCTGGGGACTCCGTCAGGACCATGGGGATTATACCAAAGCTCCCAAACGGGCGGGAGAGTGCGGATGACTCTGCAGCACCGAGTGAGAGAACTCCAGGTCCTCCTCAGCCAGGGTGTGCCCCTGACCAAGTAGCAGCTCGGCAAAGTTGTAAAGCCGAGACCCCTCGGGCAGCCGCCCAAGATGAGCCCACCTTCCTTGTGGAATGGGCATTTACATATTTTGGCTGTGGCAGGCCTGCCACAGAATGTGCAAGCTGAATTGTACTACACATCCAACTAGCAATCGTCTGCTTAGAAGCAAGAGCACCCAGTTTGTTGGGTGCATACAGGATAACAGCAAGTCAGTTTTCCTGACTCCAGCCGTCCTGGAAACCTATATTTTCAGGGCCCTGACAACATCTAGCAACTTGGAGTCCTCCAAGTCCCTAGTATCCGCAGGTACCACAATAAGCTGGTTCAGGTGAAACGCTGACACCACCTTAGGGAGAAACTGGGGACGAGTCCGCAGCTCTGCCCTGTCCGAATGGACAATCAGATATGGGCTTTTGTGAGACAAAGCCGCCAATTCTGACACTCGCCTGGCCGAGGCCAGGGCCAACAGCATGGTCACTTTCCATGTGAGATATTTCAAATCCACAGATTTGAGCGGTTTAAACCAATGTGATTTGAGGAATCCCAGAACTACGTTGAGATCCCACAGTGCCACTGGAGGCACAAAAAGGGGGTTGTATATGCAGTACTCCCTTGACAAACTTCTGGACTTCAGGAACTGAAGCCAATTCTTTCTGGAAGAAATTCGACAGGGCCGAAATTTGAACCTTAATGGACCCCAATTTGAGGCACATAGACACTCCTGTTTGCAGGAAATGTAGGAATCAACCGAGTTGAAATTCCTCCGTGGGGGCCTTCCTGGCCTCACACCATGCAACATATTTTCGCCAAATGCGGTGATAATGTTGTGCGGTCACCTCCTTCCTGGCTTTGACCAGGGTAGGAATGACCTCTTCCGGAATGCCTTTTTCCCTTAGGATCCGGCGTTCAACCGCCATGCCGTCAAACGTAGCCGCGGTAAGTCTTGGAACAGAGATGGTACTTGCTGAAGCAAGTCCCTTCTTAGCGGCAGAGGCCATGAGTCCTCTGTGAGCATCTCTTGAAGTTCCGGGTACCAAGTCCTTCTTGGCCAATCCGGAGCCACGAGTATAGTTCTTATTTCTCTACGTCTTATAATTCTCAGTACCTTAGGTATGAGAAGCAGAGGAGGGAACACATACACCGACTGGTACACCCACGGTGTTACCAGAACGTCCACAGCTATTGCCTGAGGGTCTCTTGACCTGTCGCAATACCTGTCCAGTTTTTTGTTCAGGCGGGACGCCATCATGTCCACCTTTGGTCTTTCCCAACGGTTCACAATCATGTGGAAGACTTCCCGATGAAGTCCCCACTCTCCCGGGTGGAGGTCGTGCTGAGGAAATCTGCTTCCCAGTTGTCCACTCCCGGAATGAACACTGCTGACAGTGCTTATCACATGATTTTCCGCCCAGCGAAGAATCCTTGCAGTTTCTGCCATTGCCCTCCTGCTTCTTGTGCCGCCCTGTCTGTTTACGTGGGCGACTGCCGTGATGTTGTCCCACTGGATCAATACCGGCTGACCTTGAAGCAGAGGTCTTGCTAAGCTTAGAGCATTGTAAATTGCTCTTAGCTCCAGTATATTTATGTGGAGAGAAGTCTCCAGACTTGATCACACTCCCTGGAAATTTTTTCCTTGTGTGACTGCTCCCCAGCCTTTCAGGCTGGCATCCGTGGTCACCAGGACCCAGTCCTGAATGCCGAATCTGTGGCCCTTTAGTAGATGAGCACTCTGCAGCCACCACAGAAGAGACACCCTTGTCCTTGGAGACAGGGTTATCCGCTGATGCATCTGAAGATGCGATCCGGACCATTTTTCCAGCAGATCCCACTGAAAAGTTCTTGCGTGAAATCTGCCGAATGGAATCGCTTCGTAAGAAGCCACCATTTTTCCCAGGACCCTTGTGCAATGATGCACTGACACTTTTCCTGGTTTTAGGAGGTTCCTGACTAGCTCGGATAACTCCCTGGCTTTCTCCTCCGGGAGAAACACCTTTTTCTGGACTGTGTCCAGAATCATTCCTAGGAACAGCAGACGTGTCGTCGGAGACAGCTGCGATTTTGGAATATTTAGAATCCACCCATGCTGTCGTAGGACTACTTGAGATAGTGCTACTCCGACCTCCAACTGTTCTCTGGACCTTGCCCTTATCAGGAGATCGTCCAAGTAAGGGATAATTAAGACGCCTTTTCTTTGAAGAAGAATCCTCATTTCGGCCATTACCTTGGTAAAGACCCGGGGTGCCGTGGACAATCCAAACGGCAGCGTCTGAAACTGATAGTGACAGTTTTGTACCACGAACCTGAGGTACCCTTGGTGAGAAGGGCAAATTGGGACATGGAGGTAAGCATCCTTGATGTCCAGGGACACCATATAGTCCCCTTCTTCCTGGTTCGCTATCACTGCTCTGAGTGACTCCATCTTGATTTGAACCTTTGTATGTAAGTGTTCAAATATTTCAGATTTAGAATAGGTCTCACCGAGCCGTCTGGCTTCAGTACCACAATATAGTGTGGAATAATACCCCTTTCCTTGTTGTAGGAGGGGTACTTTGATTATCACCTGCTGGGAATACAGCTTGTGAATTGTTTCCAATACTGCCTCCCTGTCGGAGGGAGACGTTGGTAAAGCAGACTTCAGGAACCTGCGAGGGGGAGACGTCTCGAATTTCCAATCTGTACCCCTGGGATACTACTTGTAGGATCCAGGGGTCCACTTGCGAGTGAGCCCACTGCGCGCTGAAACTCTTGAGACGACCCCCCCACCGCCTTTGAGTCCGCTTGTACGGCCCCAGCGTCATGCTGAGGACTTGGCAGAAGCGGTGGAGGGCTTCTGTTCCTGGGAAGGGGCTGCCTGCTGCAGTCTTCTTCCCTTTCCTCTACCCCTGGGCAGATATGACTGGCCTTTTGCCCGCTTGCCCTTATGGGGACAAAAAGACTGAGGCTGAAAGACAGTGTCTTTTTCTTTATACGGCAATACTTCCATGTGCCGTTTGGAATCTGCATCACCTGACCACTGTCGTGTCCATAAACATCTTCTGGCAGACATGGACATCGCATTTACTCTTGATGCCAGAGTGCAAATATCCCTCTGTGCATCTCTCATATATAGTAATGCATCCTTTAAATGCTCTATAGTCAATAAAATACTGTCCCTGTCAAGGGTATCAATATTTTCAGTCAGGGAATCCGACCAAGCCACCCCAGCGCTGCACATCCAGGCTGAGGCGATCGCTGGTCGCAGTATAACACCAGTATGTGTGTATATACTTTCTTAGGATATTTTCCAGCCTCCTATTAGCTGGCTCCTTGAGGGCGGCCGTATCTGGAGACGGTAACGCCACTTGTTTTGATAAGCGTGTGAGCGCCTTATCCACCCTAGGGGGTGTTTCCAAACGCGCCCTAACTTCTGGCGGAAAAGGGTATAACGCCAATAATTTTCTATCGGGGGAAACCCACGCATCATCACACACTTCATTTAATTTATCTGATTCAGGAAAAACTACAAGTAGTTTTTTCACACCCCACATAATACCCTTTTTTGTGGTACTTGTAGTATCAGAAATATGTAACACCTCCTTCATTGCCCTTAACATGTAACGTGTGGCCCTAATGGAAAATACGTTTGTTTCTTCACCGTCGACACTGGAGTCAGTGTCCGTGTCTGTGTCTGTGTCGACCGACTGAGGTAATGGGCGTTTTAAAGCCCCTGACGGTGTTTGAGACGCCTGGACAGGTACTAATTGGTTTGCCGGCCGTCTCATGTCGTCAACCGACCTTGCAGCGTGTTGACATTATCACGTAATTCCCTAAATAAGCCATCCATTCCGGTGTCGACTCCCTAGAGAGTGACATCACCATTACAGGCAATTGCTCCGCCTCCTCACCAACATCGTCCTCATACATGTCGACACACACGTACCGACACACAGCACACACACAGGGAATGCTCTGATAGAGGACAGGACCCCACTAGCCCTTTGGGGAGACAGAGGGAGAGTTTGCCAGCACACACCAAAACGCTATAATTTTACAGGGACAACCTTATATAAGTGTTTTCCCTTATAGCATCTTAATATGTAATAATATCGCCACAAAAATGCCCCCCCTCTCTGTTTTAACCCTGTTTCTGTAGTGCAGTGCAGGGGAGAGCCTGGGAGCCTTCCCACCAGCAGTTCTGTGAGGGAAAATGGCGCTGTGTGCTGAGGAGAATAGGCCCCGCCCCCTTTTCGGCGGGCTTCTTCTCCCGTTTTTCTGACAACCTGGCAGGGGTTAAATACATCCATATAGCCCCAGAGGCTATATGTGATGTATATTTTGCCAGCATAGGTACTTTCATTGCTGCCCAGGGCGCCCCCCCCAGCGCCCTGCACCCTCAGTGACCGTTGGTGTGAAGTGTGCTGAGAGCAATGGCGCACAGCTGCAGTGCTGTGCGCTACCTTAAGAAGACTGGGAAGTCTTCAGCCGCCGATTTCTGGACCTTCTTCTTTCTTCAGCATCTGCAAGGGGGTCGGCGGCGCGGCTCCGGTGACCCATCCAGGCTGTACCTGTGATCGTCCCTCTGGAGCTAGTGTCCAGTAGCCTAAGAAGCCAATCCATCCTGCACGCAGGTGAGTTCACTCCTTCTCCCCTAAGTCCCTCGATGCAGTGAGCCTGTTGCCAGCAGAACTCACTGAAAATAAAAAACCTAACAAAACTTTTACTCTAAGCAGCTCTTTAGGAGAGCCACCTAGATTGTACCCTTCTCGGCCGGGCACAAAGATCTAACTGGGGCTTGGAGGAGGGTCATAGGGGGAGGAGCCAGTGCACACCACCTGATCCTAAAGCTTTTACTTTTGTGCCCTGTCTCCTGCGGAGCCGCTATTCCCCATGGTCCTGACGGAGTCCCCAGCATCCACTTAGGACGTCAGAGAAATAAAGGGAACACTTAAACAACACAATGTAACTCCAAGTCAATTACACTTCTGTGAAATCAAACTGTCCACTTAGGAAGCAACACTGATTGACAATTTCACATGCTGTTGTGCAAATGGAATAGACAACAGGTGGTAATTACAGGCAATTAGTAAGACACCCCCAATAAAGGAGTTGTTCTGCAGGTGGTGACCACAGACCACTTCTCAGCTCCTATGCTTTCTGGCTGATGGTTTGGTCACTTTTGAAAGCTTGCAGTGCTTTCACTCTAGTGGTAGCATGAGACGGAGTCTACAACCCACACAAGTGGCTCAGGTAGTGCAGCTCATCCAGGATGGCACATCAATGCGAGCTGTGGCAAGAAGTTTTGCTGTGTCTGTCAGCGTAGTGTCCAGAGCATGGAGGCGCTACCAGGAGACAGGCCAGTACATCAGGAGACGTGGAGGAGGCCGCAGGAGGGCAACAACCCAGCAGCAGGACCGCAACCTCCGCCTTTGTGCAAGGAGGAACAGGAGGAGCACTGCCAGAGCCCTGCAAAATGACCTCCAGCAAGCCACAAATGTGCATGTGTCTACTCAAACGATCAGAAACAGACTCCATGAGGGTGGTATGAGGGCCTGACGCCCACAGGTGGGGGTTGTGCTTACAGCCCAACACCGTGCAGAATGTTTGGCATTTGCCAGAGAACACCAAGATTGGTAAATTCGCCACTGGCGCCCTGTTCTCTTCACAGATGAAAGCAGGTTCTCACTGAGCACATGTGACAGACGTGACAGAGTCTGGAGACGCCAAGGAGAACGTTCTGCTGCCTGCAACATCCTCCAGCATGACCGGTTTGGCAGTGGGTCAGTAATGGTGTGGGGTGACATTTCTTTGGGGGCCCGCACAGCCCTCCATGTGCTCACCAGAGGTAGCCTGACTGCCATTAGGTACCGAGATGAGATCCTCAGACCCCTTGCGAGACCATATGCTGGTGCGGTTGGCCCTGGGTACCTCCTAATGCAAGACAATGCTAGACCTCATGTGGCTGGAGTGTGTCAGCAGTTCCTGCAAGACGAAGGCATTGATGCTATGGACTGGCCCGCCTGTTCCCCAGACCTGAATCCAATTGAGCACATCTGGGACATCATGTCTCGCTCCATCCACCAATGCCACGTTGCACCACAGACTGCCCAGGAGTTGGCGGATGCTTTAGTCCAGGTCTGGGAGGAGATCCCTCAGGAGACCATCCGCCACCTCATCAGGAGCATGCCCAGGCGTTGTAGGGAGGTCATACAGGCACCTGGAGGCCACACACACACACTACTTATTGTCACGATCCGGGTATCTGGACGCCATTACTTGCCTTTCAGATGCCTTCTGAGGCTGGCTCAGCGTTCCAGGGCCGGATCTCATCTGTGTTCCTGATGTCTACACTATGCATGTCCCTCCTGTCACTCTGAGACGCTGTCACAGCGGCGCCATGTTTGAATCTAGCATGGCGTCTCCCGTCCTCCGCGGCCTCCGCCGCCGCTCATGTGTTACAGTATGCAGGTTGTCAGAGTGGTGTCCCATGCCTGCCGCGGCCTCCGATGTCATCCATGTGTCTCAGGGTGCAGTTGTCAGTTTGGCGTCTCCTGTCCTCCGCGGCCGGCGCCGCCATTACTGTTATGATTCCACATGGTTTTCCAAACCAGCTTTCCCTCCAAGTACTAACATGGGCGCAGCCATGTTTACCTTAGTCACATGTTCAGTCTCCACCAATCTGCTACACAGTGAACCTGCATGATTGGCCAGCCAATGCCTGCCCTGCAGCAGGTATAAGTATCCTGTGCCTGAACCAGGAAATGGTCAGTGCTTTGTATGTCAAACCTTGTTCCAGTGTCTCTTCCTTGTAGTTGTTTTTCCAGGTTCCAGCTCCTGTCTCCAGCAGCTACTACGAGACCCGCACCTGCCTTCCATCTTGCGGTGCAGCCTGACTCTGCAGCCCTCCGTGGCTATTCCAGCTTCCAGCTACTATCATCTGCTTCCAGCGGTCAGCTTTCAGCAGTACTCACTTTCTTCAAAGTGCCGGTGTTACTCCAGCGGATCCCTACTTACCAGCAGTATCCACTACCACCGGTAACCTCTACACTACTCTCCTGTTTCCACGCTCCCTAGCATCTTACAGTATCTACTCCGTTTCTTCACCACCTGTCTGGTTCCATCCAGCATCCATTCTGTGTCTTCATCACCTGTCTAGTTCCATCCAGCATCCACTCCGTGTCCTCATCACCTGTCTGGTTCCATCCAGCATCCACTCCGTGTCTTCATCACCTGGCTGATTCCATTCAGCATCCACTCCGTGTCTCTACCACCTGGCTGGTTCCATCCAGTATCTACAACAGTCTGTTCAAGTTACCAACTACATCCACTGGCGTGTTCCTCGGCTATCTTCACTACTACAGCCAAGCCTGGTAAGGTTAATTCATCAAGGGACTTTAACATCTATTCCTTAACCTACCAGTGCTCTGTGATACCTTCTACGGTTACAAGTGATCCAGGAACTGTATTATATGCCACTTGCTTTTATCAACTGTGAATACTGTTGTTATACACGGAGTCTGTTAATAAAACCGTTTATTGACTTTTAACCTGGTTGTCATGGTCACACCTTCGGGTAATCTTTTACACTTACATGTCCAGGGGTCTGATTAAACCCTCCAGGTTTAATTTCATTCCAGCCCCTACAACTGAGGCTTCCTCCTGTCAGCCAAAACCCTCAGTTGTGACACTTATCCTCATTTTGACTTTTTTTTAAGGACATTACATCAAAGTTGGATCAGCCTGTAGTGTGTTTTTCCACTTTAATTTTGAGCGTGACTCCAAATCCAGACCTCCATGGGTTAATAAATTTGATTTCCATTGATAATTTTTGTGTGATTTTGTTGTCAGCACATTCAACTATGTAAAGAACAAAGTATTTAATAAGAATATTTCATTCATTCAGATCTAGGATGTGTTATTTTAGTGTTCCCTTTATTTTTTTGAGCAGTGTATATAGAGATATATATAGATAGATAGATAGATAGATAGATATACATAGAGAGAGAGGGAGATATGTGTGGGAAGAGGCATCATTATGCGTGGGCTGTCTCTGTGATCAATCATGCCCCTTCCCCACGAGGCTTGCACCTTATGTCCCTAATAGAAAAATTGGCAGGCGCCAAATCTCTCTCTGACACAGGGCACCAAAAAGTCTAGTTACGGCTCTGCTGTGCACTAGCCAAGGTTTTAAGGCGTGTGGAAAATGCTAGTTAATTGAATATCTCCAGGCGTGAAACACTGATCTTTTCCCTGCGCCTAACTGAATAGTTGGGAGACATGGAATTGTATTTGCATTTATTTAAGAAGTGTTTCCTTGTAAACATCTTTAAACTCCTCTAACAGCAACAGCATCATTTGGCAAATTATGAAGACAAATGGCAAAACATTTTTATAGAATTATCAGAGCAAATTCAGAATTATTAGGGGGAGATTAAAATGTTTGAAAAGTCGGTTGGGTGTCTGTTTTTTCCTGTCTATTAGATAGGAAAAAACAGACTCCCAACTGACTTTTCACACAGTTGAATCTCCCCCTTAGAGTCACTGAATCTGCCAGTCGAAGCTTTCATGGGGAATATTCTTGACTGTCCTGACAATTATATTATAGTCTATTTTGGCTGATCACAATGTTACGAGCACATGAAATGACCTTTTTAGCCAACATACCAAAATTACACACGAGATTCCCAGTGTTTCTGAATTGTGGTTTTGATTAAAAACCAGATTGTAAACATACTGTATATCGTGTGTCAGACTTTGGAACACGTTCCAGTGACAAATGGTTTGTTTCCTGAAGATGGAGATTAAGATGTCTTCAAAGAAACTCTGAAAGTAACTGCTACCTCCCACTTACCAACTAAGCTTCATATTTTATGTGCTATCCACCGCCGGCCATATCTTAAGAACCAAAAATATAATGAAGACAATTTTTGCATTTAGTGGTTGTTCTACCCTTGGTCACTGTCTACAACGTCTACACTCCAAATGCTAAAATGTGCTTATTACTGATAGAAATTAATGTTAACGTTGATTATAAGCCTGAGTAGAGTTAAACCCCAGGGTTGCTTTAATGGTGCCACCCTTAAGAATATTAGGGTGCACGTTTTATATTTAGATTGTGGCTAATTATGCTAGTTGTCAGGCTATAGTTTTAAATAAGTGGGGTTTGAGTTTAATAGTAGAGACTGCTGAATAACAGCACTTCCTGGGTGGGATGTATTAACATACATCGCCGCCCCTTGCAGCCCATCGCAGCGATGTTGATCGCATATGTACTAACATATGCGATCAACATCGCAATGCGGTGACGGAGGCCCCCCGCGATACCTGTGAAGTGGTGTGCAGGGGGTCTCCGTCATCTCAAAGGGGTCTACACACTCCTTGCACGCTGGTAAGCAGCAGCAGGCTATCCCCGGTGCCTCCTCCTCCCTCCTGCAGCCGGAAAGAACTCCTGCTGCATTGCTAGGGGGAGGAGGAGTTTATCATCCGGGTCCAGGCTGCCTGGAGGAAGGTATGCCGGGGATGGGGGTTGGCATCTGCCGGCGGAGGCCATCGATAAGAAGCCCATAGGCTTCTATAGGGTATCGCCATCTAGATGGCGATACCCTGGGCGGTGAAAAACCCGGCGGCCGGGTCTTAATACATTTGAAAATGCAGTAAAACCCCCGAAACCGGGGGGGGGGGGGGGGGGGGGGGGGTTTACTGTATTTTTCCCTTAGTACATCCCGCCCCCTATAGTTTGCGGAATAGTCTGATTTGTATGAGAGACGGACTAGTAAGACAACACAAACAAAATCCTTACTTTATTTTGGACTTAAGACTCCGATGAGAGAGTACAAAAGTCTGGTTGGAGCCTGCCAACAGGGGGCATATTATGTGACAGCCAGAAATGCTGAAATAATTATTTGGTAAGTTCTTAAGTATGTCCACCCTTTTTCAAGCATGCAGGACGCGATAGAGCATGAAAAATACTAAAAACATAATTTTTCATACTACTATTTGTTCCCAGGATGCCCAAACAAGCGTCCACATGGACAAGGCCTAAACAAAGATTTAATTAGATTTTAAATTCAAAACCAGTATAATGAAAAGATGAATAATATAACTATAATAAGACAAAGATTTACAATTTACATAGGGGCTAAGCCAGTGATGTCACAAAAGTTCAAATCGGCGTTATATCAGCTCTATCTTCTAGATAAGATATTATTAGGACACTGTATAATTGCTAATGTTTTAAAACAGTTTTCAGGGACACTGTTGATGGGTTGGTGCATCTTGTCTGTCTCTGAGTATAACAACAGCTACTGGCTGAGTAATGCTTGAGAAGCTGTACTGGAGGGATACTAGGTGGCGCTATGTACTCATTTGTCGATGTGGAAGTTTCTCTCCATTGTTATAGTGCACAGTCTTCCAGAAGTTTGTTGTTAATCTTTCATTTTGTTAATCCTTTATGTAATCAAACTACTGATGACAGTAAAGCTTTATCTCACAATTCTACTGCATGTTTAATGCTTGAACAGAGATGCATATTCTGCAACAGATCTAAGTACAGGTCTCTACAGACCTTGAGGTGCTACAAATTGCATCAGGTCATGTCTATTGAATTTGATCTGAAGGTACTTTTAGCATTGTAAATGGGCCTTTTTAGTAAATATTTATAAAGAAAATAAGATTTTACTCACCGGTAAATCTATTTCTCGTAGTCCGTAGTGGATGCTGGGAACTCCGTAAGGACCATGGGGAATAGCGGGCTCCGAAGGAGGCTGGGCACTCTAGAAAGATTTATGACTACATGGTGTGCACTGGCTCCTCCCACTATGACCCTCCTCCAAGCCTCAGTTAGGACACTGTGCCCGGACGAGCTGACATAATAAGGAAGGATTTTGAATCCCGGGTAAGACTCATACCAGCCACACCAATCACACCGTATAACTCGTGATACTATACCCAGTTAACAGTATGAATATAACTGAGCCTCTCAACAGATGGCTCAACAATAACCCTTTAGTTAGGCAATAACTATATACAAGTATTGCAGACAATCCGCACTTGGGATGGGCGCCCAGCATCCACTACGGACTACGAGAAATAGATTTACCGGTGAGTAAAATCTTATTTTCTCTGACGTCCTAGTGGATGCTGGGAACTCCGTAAGGACCATGGGGATTATACCAAAGCTCCCAAACGGGCGGGAGAGTGCGGGTTACTCTGCAGCACCGAATGAGAGAACTCCAGGTCCTCCTCAGCCAGGGTATCAATTTTGTAGAATTTTGCAAACGTGTTTGCCCCTGACCAAGTAACAGCTCGGCAAAGTTGTAAAGCCGAGACCCCTCGGGCAGCCGCCCAAGATGAGCCCACCTTCCCTGTGGAATGGGCTTTCACTGATTTAAGATGCGGCAGTCCAGCCGCAGAATGCGCCTGCTGAATCGTGTCACAGATCCAGCGAGCGATAGTCTGCTTAGAAGCAGGAGCACCCAGCCTGTTGGGTGCATACAGGATAAATAGCGAGTCAATTTTTCTGACTCTAGCCGTCCTGGAAACATAATTTTTCAAGGCCCTGACTACGTCCAGTAACTTGGAATCCTCCAAGTCCCTAGTAGCCGCAGGCACCACAATAGGTTGGTTCAAGTGAAAGCTGATACCACCTTAGGGAGAAACTGGGGACGAGTCCTCAATTCTGCCCTATCCATATGGAAAATCAGATAAGGACTTTTATATGACAAAGCCGCCAATTCTGATACACGCCTGGCCGAAACCAAGGCCAATAACATGACCACTTTCAACGTGAGATATTTTAGATCCACGGTTTTTAGTGGTTCAAACCAATGTGATTTTAAGAAACTCAACACCACATTGAGATCCCAAGGTTCCACTGGAGGCACAACCGGGGGCTGAATATGCAGCACTCCTTTTACAATGTCTGAACTTCAGGTACTGAAGCTAATGCTTTCTGGAAGAAAATCGACAGAGCCGAGATCTGTATCTTAATGGAGCCTAATTTTAGGCCCATAGACACTCCTGCTTGTAGGAAATGCAGAAATCGACCTAGTTGAAATTCCTCTGTTGGGGCCTTTTTTGGCCTCACACCAAGCAACATATTTCCGCCATATGCGGTGATAATGTTTTGCAGTTACATCTTTCCTGGCTTGAATCAGCGTAGGAATGACTTCCTCCGGAATGCCCTTTTCCTTTAGGATCCGGCGTTCAACCGCCATGCCATCAAAACGTAGCCGCGGTAAGTCTTGGAACAGACAGGGCCCCTGCTGCAGCAGGTCCTGTCTGAGCGGCAGAGGCCATGGGTCCTCTGATACATTTTCTTGAAGTTCTGGGTACCAGGCTCTTCTTGGCCAATCCGGAACCACGAGTATCGTTCTTACTCCTCGCCTTCTTATTATTCTCAGTACCTTTGGTATGAGAGGCAGAGGGGGGAACACATAAAACGACTGGTACACCCACGGTGTTACCAGAGCGTCCACAGCTATCGCCTGAAGGTCCCTTGACCTGGCGCAATATCTTTTATAGCTTTTTGTTGAGGCGGGACGCCTTCATGTCCACCTGTGGCCTTTCCCAATGGAGTACAATTCTTTGGAAGACTTCTGGATGAAGTCCCCACACTCTCGGGTGGAAGTCGTGTCTGCTGAGAAGATCTGCTTCCCAGTTGTCCACTCCGGGAATGAACACTGCTGACAGTGCTAACACATGATTTTCCGCCCATCGGAGAATCCTTGTGGCTTCTGCCATCGCCATCCTGCTTCCTGTGCCGCCCTGTTGGTTTACATGGGCGACTGCCGTGATGTTGCCTGATTGGATCAGGACCGGCTGGTTTTGAAGCAGAGGCCTTGCCTGACTCAGGGCATTGTAAATGGCCCTCTGTTCCAGAATATTTATGTAGGGAAGTCACCTGACTTGACCAAAGTCCCTGGAAGTTTCTTCCCTGTGTGACTGCCCCAGAGCCTCAAAGGCTGGCATCCATGGTCACTAGGACCTAGTCCTGTATGTCGAACCTGCGGCCCTCTTGAAGATGGGCACTCTGCAGCCACTACAGTAGAGATACCCTGGTCCTTGGAGACAGGGTTATCAGCCTAATGCATCTGAAGATGCGACCCGGACCACTTGTCCAACAGGTCCCCCTGAAAAGTTCTTGCATGGAACCTGCCGAATGGGATTGCTTCGTAGGAAGCTAACATTTTTCCCAGGACTCGCGTGCAATGATGCACCGATAACTGTTTTGGCTTCAGGAGGTCTCTGACTAGAGATGACAGCTCCTTGGCTTTCTCCACCGGGAGAAACACTTATTTCTGGTCTGTGTCCAGAACCATCCCCAGGAACAGTAGACGTGTCGTAGGAACCAGCTGTGACTCTGGACTGTTTAGAATCCAACCGTGCTGTTGTAGCACTTTCCAAAATAGTGCTACCCCGACTAGCAACTGCTCCTTGGACCTCGCCCTTATAAGGAGATTGTCCAAGTACGGGATAATTAAAACTCCCCTTTTTCGAAGGAGTATCATCATTCCGGCCATTACCTTGGTAACACCCTCGGTGCCATGTACAGTCCAAACGGCAGAGTCTGGACTTGGTAATGGTAATCCTGTACCACAAATCTGAGGTACTCCTGACGAGGATAGTAAATAGGGACATGCAGGTAAGCATCCTTGATGTCCCGGGATACCATGTAATCCCCCTCGTCCAGGCTTGCAATAACCGCCCTGAGCGATTCCATCTTGAACTTTAATTTTTTATGCATGTGTTCAAGGATTTTAAATATAAAGAAGGGTCACACCGAACCATGCGGTTTCGGTACCCCAACCGTGTGGAATAGTAACCCCGTCCTTGTTGAAGTAGGGGCACCTTAAGTATTACCTGCTGGGAATACAGCTTATTAATTGCCTCTAGCACAGCCTCCCTGCCTGAGGGAGTTGTCGGCAAGGCATATTTGAGGAAACGGCGGGGGGAAGACATCTCGAATTCCAGCTTGTACCCCTGAAATACTACTTGAATGAAACAGGGATCCACCTGTGAGCGAGCCCACTGATCGCTGAAACTTTTGAGACGGCCCCCCACCGTACCTGGCTACACCTGTGGAGCCCCCGCGTCATGCTGTGGACTCAGAGGAAGCGAGAGAAGAATTATGATTCTGGGAACAGGCTGACTGGTGCAGCTTTTTCCCTCTTCCCTTGTCTTTGTACAGAAAGGAAGCGCCTTTGCCCCGCTTGCTTTTCTGAAGCCGAAAGGACTGTACCTGATAATACAGTGCTTTCTTAGTCTGTGAGGAAAACTGAGGTAAAAATATTTCTTCCCAGCTGTTGCTGCGGATACGAGGTCCCAGAGACCATCCCCAAATAATTCCTCACCCTTTTAAGGCAGAATCTCTATGCGCCTTTTAAGGTCAGCATCACCTGTCCAGTGACAGGTCTCTAATATCCTCCTGACAGAATGGACATTACATTCATTTTGGATGCCAGCCGGCAAAATATCCCTCTGTGCATCCCTCATATATAAGACGACGTCTTTAATATGTTCTCATGTTAGCAAACTAGTATGTTTGACAGGGTCACCGACCACGCTGCAGCAGCACGCTCTGCAGGTTTCAGTCTAGTACCTGAGTGTGTAAATACAGACTTCAGGATAGCCTCCTGCTTTTTATCAACAGGTACCTTCAAAGTGGCCGTTCCTAAAATGGCAGTGCCACCTATTTTGACAACCGTGTGAGCGCCTTATCCACCCTAGGGGATATCTCCCAGCGTAACTTATCCTCTGGCGGAAAAAGGTACGCCATCAGTAACTTTTTAGAAATTACCAGTTTCTTATCAGGGGGAACCCACGCTTTTCACACACTTCATTCATTCATCTGATGGGGGAACAAAACACTGCCTGCTTTTTCTCCCCAAACATAAAAACCCAATTTTTAGAGGTTAATGTCAGAAATGTGTAACACATTATTTTTATTGCCGGGATCAAGTCACGGATGTTCCTAGTGGATTGTGTATATGTCTCAACCTTGTCGACACTGGAGTCAGACTCCGTGTCGACATCTGTGTCTGCCATCTGAATGAGCGGGCGTTTTTGAGCCCCTGATGGCCTTTGAGACGCCTGGGCAGGCACGGGCTGAGAAGCCGGCTGTCCCACAGCTGTTACGTCATCCACCCTTTTATGTAAGGAGTTGACACTGTCGGTTAATACCTTTTTACCTAACCATCCACTCTGGTGTCGGCCCCACAGGGGGCGACATCACATTTATCGGCATCTGCTCCGTCACTATATAAGCCTCTTCCTCAAACATGTCGACACAGCTGTACCGACACACCGCACACACACATGGAATGCTCTGACTGAGGACAGGACCCACAAAGCCCTTTGGGGAGACAGAGAGAGAGTATGCCAGCACACACCAGAGCGCTATATAATGAGGGGATTAACACTATAACTGAGTGAATTTTCCCCCATAGCTGCTTGTATATACAATATTGCGCCTGAATTTAGTGCCCCCCCCTCTCTTTTTTTCCCTTTGAGCCTGAAAACTACAGGGGAGAGCCTGGGGAGCTTTCTTCGAGTTGCACTGAGAAGAGAAAATGGCGCCAGTGTGTCTGAGGGAGATAGCTCCGCCCCTTTTCCGCAGCCTATTCTCCCGCTTTTTTCTGGATTCTGGCAGGGGTATTTACCACATATATAGCCTCTGGGGCTATATATTGTGGTATTTTTGCCAGCCAAGGTGTTTTTATTGCTGCTCAGTGTGCCCCCCCCAAGCGCCCTGCACCCTCAGTGACCGGAGTGTGAAGTGTGTATGAGGAGCAATGGCGCACAGCTGCAGTGCTGTGCGCTACCTTGGTGAAGACTGATGTCTTCTGCCGCCGTTTTTCCGGACCTCTTCTTGCTTCTGGCTCTGTAAGGGGGACGGCGGCGCGGCTCCGGGACCGAACACCAAGGACTGGGCCTGCGGTCGATCCCTCTGGAGCTAATGGTGTCCAGTAGCCTAAGAAGCCCAATCCGGCTGCAAGCAGGCGAGTTCGCTTCTTCTCCCCTTAGTCCCTCGCTGCAGTGAGCCTGTTGCCAGCAGGTCTCACTGAAAATAAAAAACCTAAATCTATACTTTCTTTCTAAGGGCTCAGGAGAGCCCCTAGTGTGCATCCAACCTCGGCCGGGCACAAGATCTAACTGAGGCTTGGAGGAGGGTCATAGTGGGAGGAGCCAGTGCACACCAGGTAGTCATAAATCTTTCTAGAGTGCCCAGCCTCCTTCGGAGCCCGCTATTCCCCATGGTCCTTACGGAGTTCCCAGCATCCACTAGGACGTCAGAGAAATTACAGATGCTAATACTAAGTAGAAAACTTCCATGTAACATGCAAAAAAAAAAGGAACTCTACTGTATTGTGCAGTTGGTCAATACTGAACAAAATGGATATTTCCAGGAAAAGGAGATTTATGGTAGACTTACCATTGTTAAATCTCTTTCTGCAAAGTACATTGGGTTCCACAAGGAAACATCGGGTGTAGAGTGGCTCTTGATCCAGAGAGGCATCAACAGGCTAAAGCTTTAGGCTGTCCCAGAATGCATTGTGTGGCTTCCTCTATAACCCCGCCTCCAGGCACTGTGAGCTCAGTTTTGTTAACCAGTCCAATGTAGGAGCAGGCAAAAGAGAAGGCACATGTTAGTCACATAGAACCACATTCTCATGACAGGAGAAGGGACCAGCAGCTAATGCCATACAAACCCATAAAAGCTAGGTGCGTCACGGTGGGCGCCCGGTGGAACCCAATGTAGAGATTTAACAATGGTAAGTCTACCATAAATCTCCTTTTCTGCAGCAGGGTACATTGGTTTCCACAAGGAAACATCGGGTGATGTCCTAAAGCAGTTCCTCAAGGGAGGAGACACATCTTAGCGGGTATGAGAACCCGGCGTCCAAAGGAAGCATCCTGGGAGGCGGAAGTAACAGAGGCATATAACCTAATGAGGACCACGTAGCCGCCTTGCACAATTGTTCAGCGGACGTGCCACGGTGGGCCGCTCGAGAAAGTCAAACAGACCGAGAAGAATGGGCAATAATAGCAGCAGGAACATATGGTTGTGAAGTACAGAGTACTTTCAATAGAGCTATAGTGGGATTTCCGGTTAATTCCAAAAAATGTACAGTAGCGGACAAAAATAATGGAAACAACTTGGTAAATGAGAAACATTAAGCAGAGGGTAGTGGTGTTCAGCGCCGGTAATTACAGCTTGTTCCATGGACTTAAAGAATGTAGCCATAACCAGCTATCACATGATCTATATAATTACTATTTCAGTAAGAACACACTTTATAACTGGACCTATAAATATAGCAAAGCAATACAACATTTTCAGGAAAAATAATCAGGTGTGGCAGATATAACATTTGCAGAGAGAGTTAGATTTGGGTGGGTTATATTGTTTCTATGCAGGGTAAATACTGGCTGCTTTATTTTTACACTGCAATTTAGATTTCAGTTTGAACACACCCCACCCAAATCTATCTCTCTCTGCACATGTTATATCTGCCTCCCCTGCAGTGCACATGGTTTTGCCCAACTGCTAAAAAATTTCCTACTGCGATCAACTTGGAATTACCCCCATGGTTTTGCCCAACTGCTAACAAATTTGCTGCTGCGATCAACTGAGAATTACCCCCGTAGTCTCCTCCACTGTATAAAGCTGGACACCGTACATGTAAACCCTGGTGATCTGTAAGTTGTCCAGCAGCCTTTGTCCTGGCACAAATTTGGAGATTTAATGGACTGAGTTTCAAGTGACTTGTGTCACAGCAAACTGCATTTGATCTCCCCTTCTCATAGACTTGTGCTGTCTTATCCGGCCAAATATCGGGGGTCATTCCGAGTTGTTCGCTCGGTAAAAATCTTCGCATCGCAGCGATTTTCCGCTTAATGCGCATGCGCAATGTCCGCACTGCGACTGCGCCAAGTAAATTTGCTATGCAGTTAGGAATTTTACTCACGGCTTTTTCATCGTTCTGGCGATCGTAATGTGATTGACAGGAAATGGGTGTTACTGGGCGGAAACAGGCCGTTTTATGGGCGTGTGGGAAAAAACGCTACCGTTTCCGGAAAAAACGCAGGAGTGGCTGGAGAAACGGGGGAGAGTCTGGGCGAACGCTGGGTGTGTTTGTGACGTCAAACCAGGAACGACAAGCACTGAACTGATCGCAGATGCCGAGTAAGTCTGAAGCTACTCAGAAACTGCTACGAGGTGTGTAATCGCAATATTGCGAATACATCGTTCGCAATTTTAAGATGCTAAGATTCACTCCCAGTAGGCGGCGGCTTAGCATGAGCAAATCTGCTAAAATCCGCTTGCGAGCGAACAACTCGGAATGAGGGCCATCACATGTTGCTTTTACCAAACTTGAGCCAGATCACAAAAGTCTAAAGCAGAATTAAACCCAGAAAATGAAAACATTTCATCATAACTGAGGTATCCAGCTAGTCACACATGTGAGAGCGACACTGGGTACAATATATATGTGTTCTACAGTCTCAGGTTTTTTTACGACCTTGCGACTGCCAAGAAAACCTTCTTATTTGTTCCAATTTTTGAGTCTGGATTGTTAGATGGGTAAAGTGCTGTGTATAGTCTATGCTAACACCATTGCATTCTTCTTAGGGGGCGATTAAGTGCTGGAGCTACCAGATACAATGCGGTAAATTTACAAAGATGGGAGTTCTATTTAAGATGGAATGTTGCCAATAGCAACCAATCAGATTCCAGGTATTATATTCTAGAAGGTGCTAGATAAATGAGAAGTGGAATATGATTGGTTGCTATGGGTAACATCCCATCTTACATAGAACACCCATCTTAGTAAATTTACCCCAATGGAGGTGATCGGGATGCCGGTAAATCATACTGAGCCCAAGTGATCAT
Organism: Pseudophryne corroboree; assembly: GCF_028390025.1. Taxonomy (NCBI): domain Eukaryota; kingdom Metazoa; phylum Chordata; class Amphibia; order Anura; family Myobatrachidae; genus Pseudophryne; species Pseudophryne corroboree. The sequence goes on from NC_086452.1 coordinate 92,988,660, forward strand.
CTCCGGATAGCAGATCTGAAGGTGCACCTACTCCATTGATGCAAGCAGCCACATTACGTGGCTGATTCTGAATCAGGAGTAACTGTGTCTCTTGGCAGTCGTCCATCTGAGACTTTTTAGGGGGCACTGTCAGTGTCTGTGGGCGATTAAATACTTATTGGTGCGTCTTTAGATGTACCATCGGTTACACTAGCAAAATTTGCGCCAGCCCTATATCAGTAGTACAAGCGTCCCAGAAAAAGGCTCTATGTGCTTTGCTCCTGGCAGCATTGCGAGAGTGATGTAATGTCGTCCATGATGCTGGCAGAGTAGCCAACTGCAAGAAAGGAGGCAAAGAATAAAATGATTGGCCACAACCTTTATCTTAACTCTGGACAAAGTTACTCCCTGGGTCAAATGAATTAGGAGCACCGTACAGGCGATTCCCATGGTGTGCTGTTGGAAGGCATTGGAACACAGGCACCCCTACTGTCAATTCACACATTTTAGTTTGCATCCCCATAGCATAACATAAAGTGCGTGATTTCAGGGGCTACCATATGTATACGTGGGTTGGAAATTATATCCCAACAGTCTGAATCCAGTCGGTCAGGATGTCGACAGTGGTAGCCTAACCCTAATCATGCCACCCCCCCCCCCCCCCAGCCTAACTGTATCCCTCCCCTAGTGCTTAAACCTAACACCAAGCCCAGTACTAACCATTGTGATCAGTCATGATTCTGAACGTCAGGATCCCACTGTCGGGATCCGGACTGCTGAGATCCTGACGGCATCCGGTATGTGCGCTGTACCGTCGGCATAGCGGATAATTGAAACTTATGTCATGCAAATATTGCCAACTTGATTACATCACAAAGTAACGCTGTAATTTTATACTTGGTCTTCGCACCATCTGGAAGGCAGAAAGAAGCTGTAAGCAAGTTTATTTTTTTAAGTGTTCTTAAAAAAAGCTTTTAGCTTCTAGCTTTTAGGAACAGATAATGTGCATGTAGTTTTCTGGGACATTAGAGGCTTTAGAAACTGTTTGCTAACAAAATGCACAACATACAGAGCCTAGTGATTTGCATTACTGTTTTTGCTGACACACAGGGCCTGATTCTGAGCCACATGCAAAATCGAATGCAGCAACATCTATTGGCAGTCAGTCACCCATCTGCGAGTTTACGCAAATGTGCTACAAACTTCTTACCCCTGTGTAAACCCATGCGGCCTACTTGCACCCGTCCTATGGCAGGTGGTTTCTCCATCTGACTATTGCTTCCTATGCCTGCGTCTGTGAATGCAGCTGCTTGCATTAACACAGCCAAGACACTCCCATATCACTCCCACTAAACGGACCATTTCTATCCACCTGTCAGTCATTGTGCATTGTGTGCAGCTCAGAATCAGGAAATAAAATTATGCTTCCAAAATTCAGCTTTGCACCAGCTTCAGTAGAGGCGAGAGTTGTCAGCAGTGGTGATCCCAAATCTGTGGGGGCTATTCAAGTCGATAGGAAAGATGGTGTTCAGCCAGGGCCATAACTAGGGTGGTGCAGCCGGTGCTGCCACATAGAGTGAAAATGCCCTGTGGGCAGACCCAGCTGCCGCAGTCTGTAAGCATCACAGATCCGGATGAAATGCAGAAGCAGAGCTCCGTACACCCAGAAGTAACAGCCACAGCTGGCAATCAAAAGTGAAGACAGCTGTAGACCAGATAAACCCCACACTTCAGGATCCCCAGAGCTGAGATCCATGTACATGCATGGAAACAAGAGGACAACAGGAACAAGCAGAGGTCACACCAGACCACAAAAAAAAAAAAACAGTGGGAAGAGAAGAACAGACCTGCTCTGTCTTCCCAGAAAGCAACATTATTGGAAAGCAAATAACACTCACAAAATGGCCTGAAACCTTGTATGATAATGTGTGGCATATTGTGTATAAGGGCACTACTAATGTGTGGCATAATGTGTAAGGGCACTACTAATGGGTGGCATAATCTGTATAAGGGCATTACTAATGTGTGGCATAATGTGTATAAGAGCACTCTTAATGTGTGGCATAATGTGTATAAGAGCACGCTTAATGTGTGGCATAATGTGTATAAGGGCACTACTAATGTGTGGCATAATGTGTAAGGAGCATTACTGTGTGACACTAGGTGTATCAGGGCACTACTAATGTGTGGCACATGTTTAAGGGCACTGCTAATGTGTGGCACAATGAATAAGGGCACTACTAATGTGTGACACAATGTGTAAAGGCACAGCTAATGTGTAGCACAATGTATAAGGGCACAACTAATGTGTGGCATTATGTGCATAAGGGCACTAATAATGTGTGGCATAATGTGTATAAGTGCACTACTGTGTGGCATAATGTGTATAAGGGCATTACTAACGAGTGGTATAATGTGTATAAGGGCACTACTAATGTGTGGTACATGTTTAAGGGCACTACTAATGTGTGGCGTAATGTGTAAGGGCATAATGTGTAAGGAGCATTACTGTGTGGCATTATGTGTACAAGTGCACTATTAATGTGTGGCATGATGTGTAAGGAGCATTACTTTGTGACATAATGTGTATACGGGCACTACTAATGTGTGACATAATATGTAAGGGGCATTACTGTGTGGCATTATGTATATAAGGGACACTGCTACTGTGTGGTATAACTTTTATAAGGGATACTACTATGTGGTGTAACGTGAATAACAGACACTACTGTGTAACATAACGCTGTCCCTGCCTGAGGTATGGGGGGTGGGGGACCAATGATATTTGTGGCACAGAATGTCCAGTTATGACTCAGTGTTTAACAAACATGGCTCATGACTGGAAAGTCCCAGTCAGTTTCTACTGTAAAGAAAGACTCCTCTCCCTGTAGCTCCCAGTACCGATGGTACAGTGGTGCACATCCCTCAATCAGTAACTGATTTGCAGAGAATATGGATTAAAAAAGTCCAAAACCACCCATCTGCGATCTGTATTGGTCCACTGCTCATTGCCCGTCAAGGGTCCCGTGGTTCACGGCCCTGTATCGACTGCCCTGTGGGGGGGGGGGTTCCCCGCGAGGGGATGCTGGAGCATCTCGTAGCTGCCCACGACGCATAACTGCCTCCATGCCCCGTTGATTGCACCATAACTTAGACCTCCAGTGGTTCTTTCTCTGGCTGTCTGGTTATTTCACTATAGTCTCCCTCTCCAGAGCTCTATTTATTCACCCTTCTACGCTTCAGCTTATTTGCCGAGGTGCAACCATGTCTAAGTCCACCGCGACTTCGAGAAAACGTGCTGGAACTGATATCTCTCAACACTTCACTAAAAACGATAAGAGCGATAAACATTCCTTGCCTTCAGGCCCCCCTTTTCCTAGCCTATCCTCATCGGGTAGAGATGATCCATCCCCCTCACCTGCTCTTTCGATCAAAGAGGATATTCTTGCCCTGAAATCGCTTATAGTGGACTTCAAAGAATCACTCGAGTCCAAATTAGATCGAGCGGTCACTTCAATCAGATCGGATATCTCATCTCTATCCTCCAGGACCTCCAAATTAGAATCCAGACAGGACATTCTCCAAGAGGATCACATTGAAACGGTCAGGGATGTCGACCACCTCATCCAGGATATATCTGAGCTGCGTGCAAAAAACGAGGACCTGGAAAATCATGAAAGGAGAAATAATCTCAGAATCCGCAACATTCCAGAGTCTATTCTCCCAGCGGCTCTCGAGTCATATCTACAAAGGTTGTTCTCCACACTTGTGCCAAATATAGGCCCTCGGGAGTTACCCTTGGAAAGGGCTCACAGGGCTTTCCGACCTAGACCTCGTGAAGGCGACCCCCCTAGGGATGTTATCATGCGCTTTCTTAGCTTCAAGGATAAGGAACTGGTTCTTCTCCCGACCCGGGGCAAACCGCATATCATGTTCAAGGACTCCAAGTTGCAGTTCTTTCAAGATTTGGCCCCCTCAACAATCCTTAAAAGGAGAGAACTTAAGGATTTAACCTTCGCGCTCCGCACGCGTGGGATCCGATATCGCTGGGGTTTTCCACTTAAGCTGCTGGTCGACTACAACGGCAAAACAACCGTCATCAAGGATCCGAGAGAAGGAGGGGACTTTCTGTCACACTTGGAGGACTCCGACCCGCCACCTGGGCCGATCTCTAGCTCTCGGTCTGATTGAATACTTTCACACCTGTGGTCCTGCGACCACTTATCTCGTTATGTTGTTCCAGTTACTGCACCGATTGTTTTTTCTGTTTTAGGCTATCATCCTGGTTATTACTGAATGCCTACTGTTAATTATCTGCCCCTTATCTCCCTCATAACACTTCACTATTTTCGTTACTCATATACCCGGGGCTAAGTTTATCCTACTGTCCCTATTCCCTCGGTTCTTAACGTCGCCCAATTGTTATTGATGCATAACCTATAACCATGTTTATATACCAGGATGTATGGTTGGGATTCTTTAGTAACTTTGTTGCTTAGGTTGTTGTAATACGGTCAATGCTACGACTACTTCTAGGTTCTGCACTTTCTCTCTTTTACTCTAACACAAGTTTTTCACACTCAGGCTCTTCACCCTCATAGCCATAACTGTTTATTCCTCATCGACAACCACTGGAGGGACTTGTTCCCCCATTATTTCTGCCTACCACACAAGTTCATCCTGTTGATTTATAATCTTTAGCCTCACCTCCCCACCCTCTCCCTTCTGTTGACGGAGTACGATTGACACCCGGCACTCCCCCACTTCGGATCCATTGATCCTACTCTCTGTGCCTGTTCCTTCTCGCTGGTCGTAAGGAACTCCTGCACAGACCCTTCCCCTCCCCTGACACTCTCTCATAGTATCTGTCTCTTCTTTCTCCCTTTCTTTCTTCTTCTTTCTCTCCTTCTTCCTTCCTCCGTTGGATTGGGGCCCGTACTTCGTTCTCTTTCTCCCCCCCCCCCTTCCCCTTTTTTTTCCTTTCTTTTCCTCTTCCTTTCTCTCTCTTTTCTCCTCTCTGCCCCTCATATCTTTCTAACAGACTCCTCCTCTTAAACACCTTTCAAAATGCCCCTAATCTTAACATCTCTGAACGCAAAGGGACTCAATACCCCTCAGAAACGTTCATCCCTGTTTCGCTCTCTCCAGACTCTTAAAGCGGGAATAGTGTTTATTCAAGAAACTCATTTCAAATCCCAGCTACACCCGACCCTATCCTCAAGACGCTATCCAACGACTTTTTACTCTTCAAGCCAATCGAAACACAACGGGGTGGCCATCTTGATTCATTCAAAAATCCCATTTACACTACACTCGATTCACACGGACACCGACGGCCGCTATATTATTTTGACGGGCACACTGGGACATTTGGAATGTACGATTGCCACTGTTTATGCCCCCAACACTGGGCAACCCTCTTTCTTCAACTCTTTTTTCGCAGAATTGACGAAAGTCAGTAAAGGTTACTTATTACTAGGGGGGGACTTTAACACCATTCCAGAAGCCTGCCTAGATAAATCTTCGGGCCCGTCCCGCCCACAGAGCGATTCTTCCTCGCGTTCCTTAAATAAACATGTCCGCGAATCTGGCCTTTTTGATGTCTAGCGAGCCCTTAACCCGACAGCTAAAGACTACACCTTCTTCTCAATCCCGCACCAATCATACTCCCGAATCGATCTCTTTTTTTGCGGCACGTTAGTCTCTAAACACATAACGGATTCCTCCATTGTCACCAACCCCTGGTCTGACCACTCTATCATCACAGCCACCTTTGACATTCTCGACACCCCGACAACCCGCCCCAGTTGGCGATTGAACGAAACACTTTTGAAAATCCCTAAGTTTCAAGATAAAATTAATCAAGCCATCGCTGACTATTTTTTCCTTGAATATTACTGACTCCTCTTGTACCCCATTGGTCTGAGAAGCTCACAAGGCCGTTGTCAGAGACCACATTATCAGCTACGCGTCACATAGGAACAGGGAACATAAACAGAAAATATCGTCCCTTTCGGACGAGGTACACAACCTAGAATCCCTACATAAGCAAAGGCCCTCATGCTCTCTCTACACACAACTCACATCTGCCAGGGCAGCTCTGAACGCCCTGCTGGCCGAAAAAACTGAGCGCTCACTACGCTGGCTAAGACAAAAATTCGACGAAAAAAGCAATAAAGCTGATACGCTGTTGGCTAGCAGACTGAGAGCCCGGAAGGCACATACCGCCATTCCGGCCATTAGGGACGACGGCGGCTCACTCCATTAGGAGAAGAGCATGTAAGACAGGAGATAAAGGTTGTGGGGTTGTGTGATAATAATCTGTGTAAAATTAATACAGAAACCTGGGGGGGGCTTGTCAGAAAACCGTGCAGAACCAGTAAACAAATACAGAGGTGGGGAGTATTGCGCTTAAACATTAAACATGTTAAGAAAGAAGATGGTGCCAGTTCAGTGTCAAAAGTATATGCAGTAGGATATTATGGAGAGGAAATGGTTCCAAATCAGTAAAAATAAATATTTGGTTGGCGGGATGTAATGGAGTCCAAGATTGCTGGAGGTGCGGGATGCCGGACGATCTCTGACGTTTTGTTTTTACATCCACCCGTCGATAGAGGATTTCAGGGGAGAAGATGACACAAAATAAATAAAATATATGTTTGCATATGTTGTAAAGGCGGTGGCACTCTGGAATTTTGTCGTGCCATGTTGAATGTCTAGGCCCCAAAAAGAATACTGCTGACCAGCCCTGTTTTAACTTCTATTATACTCCTTTTCCGTGTCACAGCCAGACCCCGTTCACACTGCAGGCTGGACTCGGCATATTGGCGGGTAAACCCTTTCTGACTGCACCCATGTACAGTCTACCTGCTCTGCCAGCGATTGTTGATGACATCGCTAAGTGCCGGTGATCTGGCTCTCTGTACATTTTTAGCATGACCCGGGTTGGATGACCCAGGTTGCCCCATCAATAACTTGGTGTATAAGTTTGGTAGAAGAGGGGTATCAGTCAGCTTTTGAGAATAGCCCCAGAGAGTTGATATTTGATTTCCACAGGTCCCTATACCAGTTACGTTAGCCTCAGTATGTTGTCCAAATGAAGTCGTTCTTAAACTTGAATCACGGCGCCCTATAGTATCAGAATTCTTGTCACGACATCCCTATGACAGAAGTTTCTTATCGAGACATTCAGCAAAAAATAAGAATTTACTTACCGATAATTCTATTTCTCGGAGTCCGTAGTGGATGCTGGGGTTCCTGAAAGGACCATGGGGAATAGCGGCTCCGCAGGAGACAGGGCACAAAAGTTAAGCTTTAGGATCAGGTGGTGTGCACTGGCTCCTCCCCCTATGACCCTCCTCCAAGCCTCAGTTAGGATACTGTGCCCGGACGAGCGTACATAATAAGGAAGGATTTTGAATCCCGGGTAAGACTCATACCAGCCACACCAATCACACTGTACAACCTGTGATCTGAACCCAGTTAACAGTATGAAAACAGAGGAGCCTCTGAAAGATGGCTCACTACAACAATAACCCGATTAAGTTAACAATAACTATGTACAAGTATTGCAGATAATCCGCACTTGGGATGGGCGCCCAGCATCCACTACGGACTCCGAGAAATAGAATTATCGGTAAGTAAATTCTTATTTTCTCTATCGTCCTAGTGGATGCTGGGGTTCCTGAAAGGACCATGGGGATTATACCAAAGCTCCCAAACGGGCGGGAGAGTGCGGATGACTCTGCAGCACCGAGTGAGAGAACTCCAGGTCCTCCTCAGCCAGGGTGTGCCCCTGACCAAGTAGCAGCTCGGCAAAGTTGTAAAGCCGAGACCCCTCGGGCAGCCGCCCAAGATGAGCCCACCTTCCTTGTGGAATGGGCATTTACATATTTTTGGCTGTGGCAAGCCTGCCACAGAATGTGCAAGCTGAATTGTACTACAAATCCAACGAGCAATAGTCTGCTTAAAAGCAGGGGCACCCAGCTTGTTGGGTGCATACAGGATAAAACAGCAAGTCAGATTTCCTGACTCCAGCCGACCTGGAAAACTATATTTTCAGGGCCCTGACAACATCCAGCAACTTGGAGTCCTCCAAGTCCCTAGTAGCCGCAGGTACCACAATAAGCTGGTTCAGGTGCAACGCTGACACCACCTTAGGGATAAACTGGGGACGAGTCCGCAGCTTTGCTCTGTCCGAATGGACAATCAGATATGGCTTTGTGAGACAAAGCCGCCAATTTTGACACTCGCCTGGCCGAGGCCAGGGCCAACATCATGGTCACTTTCCATGTGAGATATATCAAATCCACAGATTTGAGTGGTTTAAACCAATGTGATTTTTGGAATCCCCAAAACTACGTTGAGATCCCCCAGTGCCACTGGAGACATCAAAAGGGGTTGTATATGCAGTACTCCCTTAACAAACTTCTGGACTTCAGGAACTGAAGCCAATTCTTTCTGGAAGAAAATCGACAGGCCGAAATTTGAACCTTAATGGACCCCAATTTGAGGCCCATAGACACTCCTGTTTGCAGGAAATATAGGAATTAACCTAGTTGAAATTCTTCCGTGGAGCCTTCCTGGCCTCACACCATGGAACATATTTTCACCTAAACTGTGATAATGTTGTGCGGTCACCTCCTTCCTGGCTCTGACCAGGGTAGGGATGACCTCTTCCGGAATGCCTTTTTCCCTTAGGATCCGGCGTTCACCCGCCCCTGCGTCAACGCAGCTGCGGTAAGTCTTGGAACAGACATGATTCTTGCTGAATCAAGACCCTTCTTATCTCTTGAAGTTCCGGTTACCAAGTCCTTCTTGGCCAAACCGGAGCCACGAGTATAATTCTTACTCCTCTCCTTCCTATAATTCTCAATACCCTGGGTATGAGAGGCAGAGGAGGGAACACATACCCGACTGGTACACCCACGGTGTTACCAGAGCGACCCAGCTATTGCCTGAGGGTCTCTTGACCTGGCGCTTCAGGTGAGACGCCATCTTATGACCACCTTTGGTCTTTCCCAACGGTTTACAATCATGTGGAAACTTCCAGATGAAGTTCCCACTTTTCCAAGTGGAATTCATTCCTGCTGAGGAAATTCAGTTTTCCACTCCCGGAATGAACACTGCTGACAGTGTTATCACATGATTTTTCGCTCAGCGAAAAGTTCTTGCTCATTGCCCTCCTGCTTCTTGTGCCGCCCCGTCTGTTTACGTGGGCGACTGCCATGATGATGTCCGACCAGATCAGCACCGACTGACTTTGAAGCAGAGGTCTTCCTAGGCTCAGAGCATTGTAAATTGCTCTTAGCTCCAGTATATTCATGTGGAGAAAAAGTCTCCAGACTTGACCACACTCCTTGGAAATTTCTTCCCTGTGTGACTGCTTCCCAGCCTCTCAGGCTGGCATCCGTGGTCACCAGAACACAGTCCTGAATGCTGAATGTGCTGTCCTCTAGAAGATGAGCACTCTGCAGCCCCCACAGAAGAGACAGCCTTGTCCTTGGAGACAGGATTATCTGCTGATGCATCTGAAGATGCGATCCGGACCATTCGTCCAGCAAATCCCCCTGAAAATTTTTTGCGTGAGATCTGCCGAATGGAATTGCTTCGTAAGAAGCCACCATTTTTCCCAGGACTCCTGTGCATTGATGCACTGATACTTGGCCTGGTTTTAGGAGGTTTCTGACTAGTTCGGATAGCTCCCTGGCTTTCTCCTCCAGGAGAAACACCTTTTTCTGGACTATGCCCAGAATCATTCCTAGGAACAGCAGACGTATCGTCGGAAAAACGCTGCGATTTTTGGAATATTTAGAATCCACTCGTGCTGTCGTAGAACTACTTTAGATAGTGCTATTCCGACCTCCAACTGTTCTCTGGACCTTTCCCTTTTCAGGATATCGTCCAAGTAAGGGATAATTAAGATGCCCTTTTCTTTTGAAGAGAGTCATCTTTTCGGCCATTACCTTGGTAAAGGCCCGGGGTGCCGTGGATAATTCAACGGCAGCGTCAGAAACTGATATTGACAGTTCTGTACCACGAACCATAGGTACCCTTGTTGAGAAGGGCAAATTTGGACATGTAGGTAATCCTTGATGTCCAGGGACACCATATAGTCCCCTTTTTTCCGGTTCGCTATCACTGTTCTGAGTGACTCCATCTTGATTTGAACCTTTGTATGTAAGTGTTCAAAGATTTCAGATTTAGAATATGTCTCACCAAGCCGTCTGGCTTCAGTACCACAATATAGTGTGGAAGACTAATACCCTTTTCCTTGATTGTAGGAGGGGTACTTTGATTATCACCTGCTGGAAATACAGCTTGTGAATTTTTTTCCCAATACTGCCTCCCTGTCGGAGGGAGCCTTTGGTAAAGCAGACTTCAGGAACCTGCGAGGAAAAAATGTCTCGAATCTCCAAACTGTACCCCTGGGATAATACTTTGTACGATCTAGGGGTCAACTTGCGAGTGATCCCACTGCACGCTGAGACTCTTGAGACGACCCCCCACCTCACCTGAGTCAGCTTGCACGGCCCCAGCGTCCTGCTGAGGACTTGGCAGACTCGGTGGAGGGCTTCTGTTCCTGGAAAGGGGCTGCCTTCTGCAGTCTACTTCCCTTTCCTCTATGTCTGGGCAGATATGACTGGCCTTTTGCCCGCATGCCCTTATGGGAACGGAAGGATTGAGGCTGAAAAGACAGTGTCTTTTTCTGCTGAGATGTGACTTGGGGTAAAAAGGTTGGATTTCCCAGCTGTTGCCGTGGCCCCCAGGTCCGATGGACCGACCCCAAGTACCTCCTCTCCTTTATACGACCATACTTTCATGTGCCGTATGGGATCTGCATCACCTGACCACTGTCGTGTCCATAACATCTTCTGACAGATATGGACAACGCACTTATCTTGATGCCAGAGTGCAAATATCCCTCTGTGCATCTCGCATATATATATATATATATATATATAAATAGACTGCATCCTATTAAATGCTCTATATCACTAAAATATTTTCAGTCAGGGAATCCGACCAAGCCAACCCAGCACTGCATTTCCAGGCTGAGACGATCGCTGGTCGCAGTATAACCACCGTATGTGTGTATATACTTTTTAGGATATTACTCCAGCTTCATATCAGCTGGCTCCTTGAGGGCGGCCGTATCTGGAGACGGTAACGCCACATGATAAGCGTGTGAGCGCCTTATCCACCCTAAGGGGTGTTTCCCAACGCGCCCTACCTTCTGGCGGGAAAAGGTATAACGCCAATATTTGCTATCGGGGTAAACCCACGCCTCATCACACACTTCATTTTATTTTATCTGATTCAGGAAAAACTACGGTAGTTTTTTCACTCCCACATAATACCCATCTTTGTGGTACTTGTAGTATCAGAAATATGTAACAACTCCTTCATTGCCCTTAACGTGTGGCCCTAATGAGGAATACGTTTGTTTATTCACCGTCGACACTGGATTCAGTGTCCGTGTCTGTGTCGACCGACTAAGGTAAACGGGCGTTTTAAACCCCTGACGGTGTTTTTGAGACGTCTGGACCGGTACTAATTGTTTGTCGGCCGTCTCATGTCGTCAACCGACCTTGCAGCGTGTTGACATTATCACGTAATTCCCTAAATAAGCCATCCATTCCGGTGTCGACTCCCTAGAGAGTGACATCACCATTACAGGCAATTGCTCCGCCTCCTCACCAACATCGTCCTCATACATGTCGACACACACGTACCGACACACAGCACACACACAGGGAATGCTCTGATAGAGGACAGGACCCACTAGCCCTTTGGAGAGACAGAGGGAGAGTTTGCCAGCACACACCAAAAACGCTATAATTATATAGGGACAACCTTATATAAGTGTTTTCCCTTATAGCATCTTTATATATATTTCTAACGCCAAATTAATGCCCCCCCCTCTCTGTTTTAACCCTGTTTCTGTAGTGCAGTGCAGGGGAGAGCCTGGGAGCCTTCCCTCCAGCCTTTCTGTGAGGGAAAATGGCGCTGTGTGCTGAGGAGATAGGCCCCGCCCCTTTTTCGGCGGGCTCGTCTCCCGCTCTTCAACGGATTCTGGCAGGGGTTAAATATCTCCATATAGCCCCCGGAGGCTATATGTGAGGTATTTTTTGCCAAATAACAGGTTTCCATTGCTTCCCAGGGCGCCCCCCCCCAGCGCCCTGCACCCTCAGTGACTGCCGTGTGAAGTGTGCTGAGAGCAATGGCGCACAGCTGCAGTGCTGTGCGCTACCTTAAGAAGACTGAGGAGTCTTCTGCCGCCGATTCTGGACCTTCTTCTCTTTTCAGCATCTGCAAGGGGGCCGGCGGCGCGGCTCCGGTGACCCATCCAGGCTGTACCTGTGATCGTCCCTCTGGAGCTAATGTCCAGTAGCCTAAGAAGCCAATCCATCCTGCACGCAGGTGAGTTCACTTCTTCTCCCCTAAGTCCCTCGATGCAGTGATCCTGTTGCCAGCAGGACTCACTGTAAAATAAAAAACCTAAACTAAACTTTTCTAAGCAGCTCTTTAGGAGAGCCACCTAGATTGCACCCTTCTCGGCCGGGCACAAAAACCTAACTGAGGCTTGGAGGAGGGTCATAGGGGGAGGAGCCAGTGCACACCACCTGATCCTAAAGCTTAACTTTTGTGCCCTGTCTCCTGCGGAGCCGCTATTCCCCATGGTCCTTTCAGGAACCCCAGCATCCACTAGGACGATAGAGAAATTATTAAATTAGGTAACTTATGCTTATCTGCTGTTACCCTCATGTTCAGTTTTGTGTTGGAGAGGGTTGTGCTTGTGTTTGTTCACATATTTTATGATTGACCAGCCATCAGCGCTGGTTTTGCCTATCACATTAACCATAAACAACGTGATTTGGTCCTGGACCACTAACCTATGGCACTCCTGCAAGTGCTCCGCAGCACCCAGTTTCATACCTCCCAACTTTTGGGTCCAGAAGATCAGGACTCTCACGTGCCGTAGGCGTGGACGCTCCGGAAAGGGGTTGTGGCCTCAGGAGGGGGAACTGTCTCATTGTTATGGGCTGTAGCCTCATGGGAGGTGCAGCGATCGATGTTATTTAAGAAGACCTGAACTTGAACGTTTACATAACACCCTTATTTCATATACTGTATGCTTCTAGAGCCTGTGGGCATGGACCGAGTGGATTAAAGGAAATATACACTGCTCAAAAAAATAAAGGGAACACTTAAACAACACAATGTAACTCCAAGTCAATCACACTTCTGTGAAATCAAACTGTCCACTTAGGAAGCAACACCGATTGACAATCAATTTCACATGCTGTTGTGCAAATGGAATAAACAACAGGTGGAAATTATAGGCAATTAGCAAGACACCCCCAATAAAGGAGTTGTTCTGCAGGTGGTGACCACAGACCACTTCTCAGCTCCTATGCTTTCTAGCTGATGGTTTGGTCACTTTTGAAAGCTTGCAGTGCTTTCACTCTAGTGGTAGCATGAGACGGAGTCTACAACCCACACAAGTGGCTCAGGTAGTGCAGCTCATCCAGGATGGCACATCAATGCGAGCTGTGGCAAGAAGGTTTGCTGTGTCTGTCAGCGTAGTGTCCAGAGCATGGAGGCGCTACCAGGAGACAGGCCAGTACATCAGGAGACGTGGAGGAGGCCGTAGGAGGGCAACAACCCAGCAGCAGGACCGCTACCTCCGCCTTTGTGCAAGAAGGAACAGGAGGAGCACTGCCAGAGCCCTGCAAAATTACCTCCAGCAACCCACAAATGTGCATGTGTCTACTCAAACGATCAGAAACAGACTCCATGAGGGTGGTATGAGGGCCCGACGTCCACAGGTGGGGGTTGTGCTTACAGCCCAACACCGTGCAGGACGTTTTGCATTTGCCAGAGAACACCAAGATTGGCAAATTCGCCACTGGCACCCTGTGCTCTTCACAGATGAAAGCAGGTTCTCACTGAGCACATGTGACAGACGTGACAGAGTCTGGAGATGACAAGGAGAACGTTCTGCTGCCTGTAACATCCTCCAGCATGACTGGGTTTGGCAGTGGGTCAGTAATGGTGTGGGGTGGCTTTTCTTTGGGAGGCCGCACAGCCCTCCATGTGCTCGCCAGAGGTAGCCTGACTGCCATTAGGTACCGAGATGAGATCCTCAGACCCCTTGTGAGACCATATACTGGTGCGGTTGGCCGTGGGTTCCTCCTAATGCAAGACAATGCTAGACCTCATGTGGCTGGAGTGTGTCGGCAGTTCCTGCAAGACGAAGGCATTGATGCTATGGACTAGCCCGCCTGTTCCCCAGACCTGAATCCAATTGAGCACATCTGGGACATCATGTCTCGATCCATCCACCAACGTTGCACCACAGACTGTCCAGGAGTTGGCGGATGCTTTAGTCCAGGTCTGGGAGGAGATCCCTCAGGAGACCATCCGCCACCTCATCAGGAGCATGCCCAGGTGTTGTAGGGAGGTCATACAGGCACATGGAGGCCACACACACTACTGAGCCTCATTTTGACTTGTTTTAAGGACATTACATCAAAGTTGGATCAGCAGGTAGTGTGTTTTTCCACTTTAATTTTGAGTGTGACTCCAAATCCAGACCTCCATGGGTTAATAAATTTGATTTCCATTGATAATTTTTGTGTGATTTTGTTGTCAGCACATTCAACTATGTAAAGAACAAAGTATTTAATAAGAATAATTCATTCAGATCTAGGATGTGTTGTTTAAGTGTTCCCTTTATTTTTTTTGAGCAGTGTATATCAAGCGTCCTAAGGAGCAGGGAAGTGGACACATGGAGAAGCTGTCCATAGCAACCAGTTTCTACTGAAACTAGACTTTATCAAGCACATTCTAAACAATGGCCACACTCACAGTAAAATCAAGCATTTGTAAATCCCCTCTAGAAATCCTGCATTTGCCCCTGACACATGCTATATTTATAAACCTGACATCCTCCCACATCCTTTTTAATGCAATCCTGGACCTCTGGTAGACAAGTACTTTGTGAAATAGGCATGAAGATCCAACATGTAATCCCTACCCTACAGGCAGTGGAGGGGGTAAGTCTTAACTAACACTGACAATGCAGGGTAGTGGGCATGCACACACTATGGAAAGAACATGTATGTGTCTGAAGAAAGAATGCAAAGACAAATGTACAAAATAATGTTACATCAGATTTGAATAAAATTGAAGTCTGTACAGCGGGAGGCTGTTAGTGTGGGGCAGTTTAGTCATCGAATACCATAGTAGCCGGATTAAGGACCACATGGGCCTTGGGCTGAAAATAGTCAAGGGACTATACTGAGAAGGGGAGGGGCTGTGACCACCACTGCATGGGTGTGTCCAGAGCCACACTGGCGTGTACACCGCCTACACTATCAGTCCCACTGTCTCCTTAAATACAACAAAACTTGCTTAATTTTGTAAGAAAACTAGAAATACAATTTTAATGATCTATGGCCAATTGTGTGGCCAACTAGGCAGCCGGTCATCTTCATGCTGCCATGATGATGGGCCTAATTTTACGTGAAGGCCTGGAGCTCCATCTGCCTCATTGTTAATCTGGCCCTGTCACCCAGAGAGAGCCCGTCAATACCTATAGCATTAACCACTTAACTGGCATGGTCGCATCAGATGCGACCACACCAGACTGGGCTTTCCCTGACATGGTCGCATCTGATGCGACCAGTCAGAAATGCCCACTGTGCTGCTGTGGGAAGAGATTCTTCCCACAACCGGCAATGTAAGAGGGACCTACCGGCCCCTATGGAGCTTATGGCTCCTTCTCTAATGTGTCCCGATCACTGTGGTAACAGTGATCGGGAAGCCCGACATCATTTCGTCCCACTTGGCGGCTACTGAGACTGAGCAGCAGCCGCCGGGATGTCAGCGCCGCTCCCCCCTGTATGTGCCGGTGGCTGCAGAGTACAGCAGCCACCGGGATGTCCGCACCGCTCCCCCATATGTGCCCGGCGGTTGTAGAGTGCAGCAGCCGCCGGGATGTCAGCGCTGTTGCCCCCTGTATGTGCCCGGAGCTGCAGAGTACAGCAGCCGCCGGGATGTCAGCGCTGTAGCCCCTGCAGTGGAGCATGTTCCCAGCTCTCTGCATATGGGGGGAGAAGGGGGGGTAAAATAGTAAAATTACGCTTTTTAAATTTTTTTAAATAAAACAAAAAAAAATACATATACACTGTCCACAAGAGGAGGCATCGGGGGGAGTTTGCAAAAAAATTATTTTATAATGGGGGCTAATGGACACGGGGTGGTGCGAGACACCCCCTAAGAATATTTTACAAAAAAAAATATTTCAATGTAGTTTTAAAAAAGCTTTTTAAGCCATATTACATTTAAAAAAAAAACCCGACAATTTCTGACCGGTTTTGGTGACAAAAAAAATCGACAGTTAAGTGGTTAAAAGGAATTATTGCCAGTAACCCTCTTTAAAACAAAACGCACAACGGTCTGAAACAGAGAATCTCTTCTAACTTTGGGAACTTAGCTAGAAGTGCCTCATATACACCCAACTAGGAAGATGCGCCTAAGTTACGAGATATTGTTGTAAGCAGTCAATTCAGAGGCGGAACTACCGCCAGTGCAACCAGTGCGTTGCACTGGGGCCCGCCTCTGTCCAGGGGCCCAAAGCATGTAATGAGTCAAACTGACTCATTACATGCCGCTGTGCGCTGCGGGCAACCGCTGCCCGCAGCGCACAGCCGCCCAGAGAGGAGAGGAGCAGCGGTACAGCAGAGGGGCAGCAGCAGCAGCGCCTCCACCAATAACACAGCGCTGCTGCGGCTCCCTCCTCCACCTCCCTCCTCCTCCTTCTCTCCTGCCCGGGAATCGTCTGATGCTGCACCGAGGAGTCTGAGCCAGCGGAGAGGGTAAGTATAATTCTTCTTTCTTTCTGTCTCTTTCTTTCTTTCTTTTCTTTCTACAAAAAAGGGGGACTGTCTGCCACAATGTGTAAAAAGGGGGAATCTGCTTGCCGCAATGTGTAAAAAGGGGGAATCTGCCTGCCGTAGTGTGTAAAAAGTGGGAATCTGCTTGCCGCTATGTGTAAAAAGGGGGAATCTGCCTGCCACAATGTGTAAAAACGGGGAATCTGCTTGCCACAATGTGTAAAAAGGGGGAATCTGCCTGCCGCAATGTGTAAAAACGGGGAATCTGCCTGCCGTAGTGTGTAAAAAGGGGGAATCTGCCTGCCGCAATGTGTCAAAACGGGGAATCTGCCTGCCGCAATGTGTAGAAAGGGGGAATCTGCCTGCCACAATGTGTAAAAATGGGGAATCTGCCTGCCGCAATGTGTAAAAAGGGGGAATCTGCCTGCCGCAATGTGTAAAAAGGGGGACTGTCTGCCGCAATGTGTAAAAAGGGGGAATCTGCTTTCCGCAATGTGTAAAAAGGGGAAATCTGCCTGCCGTAATGTGTAACAAGGGCACGCTGTCTGCCGTAATGTGTAACAAGGACACACTGTCTGCCGTAATGTGTAACAAGGGCACGCTGTCTGCCGTTATGTGTAACAAGGGCACGCTGTCTGCCATAATGTGTAACAAGGGCATGCTGTCTGCCGTTATGTGTAAAAAGTGTACGCTGTCTGCCGCTATGTTTAACAAGGGCACGCTGTCTGCCGGTATGTGAAAAAAGTGTACGCTGTCTGCCGCTATGTGTAACAAGGGCACGCTGTCTGCCGTTATGTGTAAAAAGGGTACGCTGTCTGCCGCTATGTTTAACAAGGGCACGCTGTCTGCCGTTATTTGTAAAAAGTGTACGCTGTCTGCCGTTATTTGTAAAAAGTGTACGCTGTCTGCCGCTATGTGTAAAAAGGGGACGCTGTCTGCCGTTATGTGTAAAAAGAGGGCGCTGTCTGCCGTTATGTGTAAAAAGGGGACGCTGTCTGCCGCTATGTGTAAAAAGGGCACGCCGTCTGCTGCAATGTGTAAAAAGGGCACGCTGTCTGCCGTTATGTGTAAAAAAGGGGGACGCTGTCTGCCGTAATGTGTAAAAAGGGGATGCTGTCTGCTGTAATGTGTAAAAAGGGTACGCTGTCTGCCGCTATGTTTAACAAGGGCACGCTGTCTGCCGTTATTTGTAAAAAGTGTACGCTGTCTGCCGTTATTTGTAAAAAGTGTACGCTGTCTGCCGCTATGTGTAAAAAGGGGGCGCTGTCTGCCGTTATGTGTAAAAAGGGGACGCTGTCTGCCGCTATGTGTAAAAAGGGCACGCCGTCTGCTGCAATGTGTAAAAAGGGCACGCTGTCTGCCGTTATGTGTAAAAAAGGGGGACGCTGTCTGCCGTAATGTGTAAAAAGGGGATGCTGTCTGCTGTAATGTGTAAAAAGAGGAATCTGTCCGCCGTAAGATGTAAAAGGGTCTCTACCTGGTGTAGTGGTGCTACTGTGCGGCGTAATTTGAATAATGGAGACTACTGTGCACCGTTTTATGAATTGGTATTATTTTGTGGCCACACACCTTCCCCACGAAGCCACGCCACTATGTATTTTTGTGCGCGCCTACGCCGCGCACTGCCCCTGTTTTGCATGCAGGGGTGGGGCTCCGATGCCGTTTCTTGCACACAGTGCTAAAATGTCTAGTTACGGCACTGTTGCTAGGTATCCACTTCCCCGAGCAGGTCCCCCTCACCAGATCCTCTCCAGGGGTGAGGGGGTGGACTTGGGTGGGTTGGGGGTTGGCCCAAGCCATTTTGTCGCACATGGGCCCACCGCTCGCTAGTTCCGCCACTGAGTTAATTCATTATAAAAGTTGAACATTTCAGCTGCAAATACAGTACAGTAGTGAGCTAATGTTTGACATCTCAACACTGAGAGCAGTAAATTCATTGGTATAGGTCCTGGGACTGTGGTTACCCACAAATAAAGTGTTCAAAGCACTTTAGTCAGGCTCCAAACCTGCTGCTAGTGAATAGAGGCAATCGCTAGGTGTCTCATATGCTGGTACAGGAGTGCAGTGATAATAATCTATGCTCTGTCAGTAACATGCTAGTCTTAGTGAAATACAGTACTAAGCAATGATGTCAATGAAAATGTTTATCAAATCAAACAGTTCATTAACTCTGAATTGACTTTCAATGTTTATATTCTGGAATACCCTTGTGCATTAGTATGTTGGAAGAACAACAAGATCCCTTAAATCTAGATTCAGAGAACACAACCAAAATATCTCGAGGAAAAATTTAAACCCACAGTGTCTCCAGACGTTTCACACACTGTCACGGTGGCACTGCAGAAGGCATGACTGTAGTAGATGTACAAGTATTTCAGGTCACCAGCACCAGTGGCAAAAGCAGGATATCTAGAGGGGGGTTTCCAACTGCAATTCACAATCTCCCGCTGTATGGGACATTGCAGAGTCTAGGGGAGCAGTAGAAGAACATGGTAACGACCCCGGACATAAATGTACACATAGCTCTTTTTATACACTGGATAGTGTATGGAATGCAGTA